>NC_066581.1:67706012-68072262 GCF_024323335.1 Lathyrus oleraceus | reverse complement strand
TTAATAACATTATATTATTATGATACTTTAAACAATTATAACAATAATTCATTTTTGCGCGTCTGAATTTTTTATTATTTTATTAAAATATATTTTATCACGGCCCTTAATAACAATCATTGTGATAGATAAAATATTATTTACTTCGATTCTCATCCTCTATAGTTTTTTATATTTTTTATTACAAAAAGAATTTGTTCTTATAGTCTTATAAATATATTAATATTAAAATATTTATTATTATAGTTATTATCAGAAACCGTTGTGAATAATATTCACATTTTATTACAGTTTTTGTTAAAAGTCGTGGTGATAAGTTTTACATATATAAAAGCGAAGTTTTCAACCTTTCGCACATAATAACCATCACTTTAAAAACAAAACCCTAACATCTCTGTTTTCCACATGCAGTGAACTCGTCCTCATAAGCTTCTTCATACTAAAAGGTAGTCAAATTCATACGCTTTATCATTCTTCCTCTTCTTCATAAGCTTTCTTCCATATTATTCATATGCGTTCTTCCATTTTGTTTGGTATAGGTTCTTCCATTTTTATTTGTTTTTCATACGCTTTCATTTGACATGATTTCCATGTTTTTATTTGGCAGAAAGCTTAAGATTTAGGTTTAGGGTTTTCATTTGGCAAGATTTTCGTATTTTTTGGATTATCTCTACTTGAATATCTATTTTTGAAATATATCTCAGTTACCATATTTGTTCCATGTATAACACTAGTTCTTAAAAATATAAAAATCTTTGTTATCATATATGCTCCATTAAATGATCTCTACTTTCGTTTTCTTCTTAAAAATCTAATTTGGTCTAAGTCAATTTTATTACATTTAAGATACAAGTTCAATAGAGACATAAGTGTATTAGACATTACTTGGGTTTCCGTTTATGTTAACATGATGTTAATATCATGCTAGTTTATGTTTTCAAATCAGGTTAACATGTTATTTTGTAGGATTACAATGTCATTCCAATTTATATTTCCAAATCAGGTTAACATGATAATATACATTTTGACTTGTAAGTGTGGTTCACAAATTGTTTGTGTTGTTATGAAGAAAAAATATAATGAGGAGGAAACTAATGTGAAGTTGCATACTTGTGTGAAAGACCCATATCATGAGACATAAGTTTGCCGCTATCACTTCAGCTTCATCATCCTTTCATTATGGATTCCATTCTAAGACAAGTAGATCATTTCTTCGTCTTCATTCTCCACGAATATTTTCAATAAAAGGTACGTTTGTGAAACATTTTATAAGTTGATATGTTGTTGTTGTTTAAAATATTTACCTTGTTTTTTAATTTCAGTTGAGTTTATTATATCATATGTAGATTTATTTTTTCACTAACCCCTCACTAAATATGCATTCATTAAATTGATTTAGAAAAAGATAATATGAAAATTAGATAATATTTGAAAACCAACTTAGATCAATCAATGTTTTTTTAATTGCATGCATCTTATAATTCATCTCTCGTTCTTTAACATATATAATTTGGTTTAATACCCCGAGTTCTTCAAAACAACGGTTTATTTTCTTCAATTTTATATTGCAAAACATCAAAAACATTGAAATTTTTTAAATCATCTTCATCATTATCATCATGATAATCATCATCATCGATTAAAATAATGATGATGATAGTGATGATGATGACTTGGAATTAGTCAATAAATTGATGCATTGCAAAATAAACTGTAAGAGAATTAACCATTGTTTTGAAGAATTTGGAGCACTAAACCAAATTCTTTATGTTAAAAAGTGTGAGATGAATTTCAAGATGTGTGCAATTCGAAAAATAGTGAGACGTCTATTATTTTCTAAATCAATTTGAATGGTTGTATATGTTTATTGAGTGGTATATATATATATATATATATATATATATATATATATATATATATATATATATATAATATATATATTATATATATATATATATATATTATATATATATATATATATCACAACAGCTATTTAATATTAGTTTATCTAAACGATCAGACGCCCGTGATGAAAAAAAAGTATACTTACAATCACATCCTATCTCACAACAATTGATCAACTCTGATAATTTATTTTTTTAACCGTTGTGAGAGGAATTTTCCGTAGTAATGAAGTCTTCTCTTTTTTAACTATATATTTCACGTGGTATTATTTTCTTAACTCATAGGAAACATTGACCCTTAGTATATGGAATTAGATCCATTAGGAATATTTAAGCGACGACTCAATTCTTCTCATTTATGATCAAGCCTTATTGATAGGTTGTAGTTACATCAAGGCTTATTAACTAACAACATAACATAAAGTTAACAAATTAACTTATGACTAACTGGTTTTGGACATAACTGTTTTACTTGCAAAGTAAGTAATCTAACTTAATAAAATATAGTGGTTAAGTCTTATCAAATCCTCCCTTAAAGTGGTCATACAATACATCAACTTAATAATTTTGGATTACATATGTTAAACATATCCCTAAATTTATAAAATGATTTCAAATTCAATGGCTTGATCAGAATATCAGCAACTTAGCCGGGAGAGTTAAATGATTTTCTTCATTGTGAAGTCACATAGAATCTGAAATCTAATATTTATATGTTTGCTTCTTTTATGAATCATTGGATTTTTAGTTATAGTAGATATGATGTTATCATAATGAATGACTCTTGAATTCTCCCAATATGTATCGAAATCTTCTTCGACCATGCACCTTGGCAAGTACTACTAGCACCTGCTATAAATTTTAATGGTGGTGAGAGTTACATTAGGTTGCTTTTTCGACTACATGAGATATTTATTATTTTAAGAGGTTTTTCTTGCCACCCCTAAATTAAATTTGACACCTCCACATTATTTCATAATGACAAAAATATCCTCGTCAAAATTTAACTAAAAAGAACGACCAAAAAATTCGATAGTATAATTCAAAAAATACGATATGTTTTGTAATTCTGATTTCAAAGAAAGATTGCTAACTCATTTTCTAGTGGACTAAAAATCAAATCCACATTTCTAATCGCGTATACTCTAAATAAATTATCAAATTTAATTATTTATTTTATTTTAAATTTGTTGTGATGTAATCTAAGTTGTGTAGTCTAAGCCCAAAGATAATGAGTGTTTAGGCTTTGTTACTTAGTATACAAGTTAGTTATATATAAATCGACATATTTTGTAATTCAGTTTGTACAATCATAATTCAATAATATAAATCCTTATTTTCATTCTCTCTCATTCTTTCTCTCCTCACTAAAAAATCCTCACACACTAACAAATTGGTATCTAGAGCTACGTTAGTTTCTTGATCGTGTTTTCAAGAATCACTTGTCGGTGATTGTGTTTCCGGGATCATGGGGTTGTTAATCGCGTTTGCTGCAAAGATGAATGGTAACAATGACATTCCGAATTCTTTTCCAACTCTTGACGGCAAGAATTGGATCTGATGGAAAAAACAGATGCAATATCTCTTTGGCTTTCATGAGACCCTATAAATGGTTATTAATGATGTCTTTGAGCTTGCTGAGAACGCAACTAATGCTCAAAGAGTCCCGAACAAGGAGGCCAATAAGAAAGACTGCAAGGCCACATATGACATTCAATCGGCGGTAGATTCGGAAAATTTTGACAAGATCTCTCATGTTGAATCAACGAAAGAGGCATGCGATATTCTTGTCAAGTACTATGAGGGAGGTGAGAAGGTTAAAGTCGTCAAATTGTAGATACTATGAATGCACTATAAATTACTGCAAATGGGAGAAGAAGAAAAGATTGTAGGCTATGTCTCAAAGGTGAAAAAGCTTGTTCGTCTCATGAAAGGTTGTGGTGACACCCTAACTGATAAGATGATAGTTGAGAAGGTAATGCGTATATTGACCTCTCACTTTGATCATAATATCATAGCTATTCAAGAATCCAATAATGTTGAAACTCTAAAACTTGAAGATTTGGTTGGCTCATTGGAGGCACATGAGATTATGATTTTTGAAAGGAAATGGGTTCAAGATTCGATACAAGCACCACAGGCTCAGGCTTGGAAGACCCATGGTGGTTCCAACAAGTTCAAGGGAAAAGGAGATAAACCTCACTATAACATGCATTCATTAAATTGATTTAGAAAATGATAATATAAAAACTCGGTTATATTTGAAAACCAACTTAGATCAATCAATATTTTTTGAATTACATGCATCTTATAATTCACCTCTCGTTCTTTAACATAGATAATTTGGTTCAATGCCCCGAGTTCTTCAAAGCAACAATTCATTTTCTTCAATTTTATATTGCAAAACATCAAAAACATTGAAAATTTTTAAATCATCTTCATCATGATAATCATCATCATCGATTAACATAATGATGATGATAGTGATGATGATGACTTGGAATTAGTCAACAAATTGATGCATTACAAAATAAACTGTAAGAGAATTAACCGTTGTTTTGAAGAATTTGGAGCACTAAACCAAATTCTATATGTTAAAGAGTGAGAGATGAATTTCAAGATGCATGCAATTCGAAAAACAGTGGGGCACCTATTATTTTCTAAATTAATTTGAATGGTTGTATATGTTTATTGAGGGGTAAGGAAAAATAAGTAATTCTTATATATATATATATATATATATATATATATATATATATATATATATATATATATATATATATATATATATATATATATATATATATATCATAAATTAACATTTCATTACAGTTATATATTCCAATTGGAATATATAACTGTAATGAAATGTTAATTTATGACATATATATATATATATATATATATATATATATATATATATATATATATATATATATATATATATATATCACCATGATTGGAATATATAACTGTGATGAAATGTTAATTTATTCGTGCTTTAAATAAGTTGCTGTTGTTGAGTTTCAAATTCATGATATATATATATATATATATATATATATATATATATATATATATATATATATATATATATCACAACGGTTATTTAATATTAATTTATCTCAACGATCAGATGCCCTTGATGAAAAAAAAGTATACTTACAATCATATCCTATCTCACAACAGTTGATCAACTCTAATACTATTCTTTTTTTAACCGTTGTGAGAAGAATTTTCCGTAGTAGTGAAGTCTTCTATTTTTTAACTATATATTTCACGTGGTATTATTTTATTAACTCATAGGAAATATTGCCCCTTAGTATATGGAATTAGATCCATGTGGAATATTTAAGCGACTACTCAATTCTTCTCATTTATGATCAAGCCTTATTGATAGGTTGTGATTACATCAAGGCTTATTAACTAACAACATAACATAAAGTTAACAAATTAACTTATGACTAACTGGTTTTGGACATAACTATTTTACTTGCAAAGCAAGTAATCTAACTTTAAAATATAGTGGTTAAGTCTTATCAAATCCTCCCTTAAAGTGGTTATACAATACATCAACTTAATAATTTTAGATTACACATGTTAAACCTATCCCTAAATTTATAAAAAGATTTCAAATTCAATGGCTTGATCAGAATCTCAACAACGTAGTCGGGAGAGTTGAATGATTTTCTTTATTGTGAAGTCACATAGAATCTGAAATCTAATATTTATATGTTTGCTTCTTCTATGAATCATTGGATTTTTAGTCAATTTAGTAGATATGATGTTATCATAATGAATGACTATTGAATTCTCCCAATATGTACCAAAATCTTCTTCGACCATGCACCTTGGCAAGTACTACTAGCACCTGCTATAAATTTTGATGGTGGTGAGAGTTACATTAGGTTGCTTTTTTGACCACATGAGATATTTATTGTTCTTAGAGGAATTTTTCTTTCCACCCCTAAATTAAATCTGACACCTCCATATTATTTCATAATGACAAAAATATCCTCGTTAAAATTTAACTAAAAAGAACGATCAAAAAATTCGACAGTACAATTCAAAAAATATGACATGTTTTGTAATTCTGATTTCAAAGAAAGATTGCTAACTCAATTTCTAGTGGACTAAAAACCAAATCCACATTTCTAATCGTGTATACTCTAAATAAATTTTCAAATTTAATTATTTATTTTATTTTAAATTTATTGTGATATAATCCAAGTTGTGTAGTCCAAGTTCAAAGTTAATGAGAGTTTAAGGTTTGTTACTTAGTATACAAGTTAGTTGTATATAAATAAGCATATTTTATAATTTAGTTTGTTCAATGATATTTCAATAACATCAATCCTTATTTTCATTCTCTCCTCACTAAAAGTGCCTCACGCACTAACAAATTGGTATCTACAGCTACGTTTCTTGATCGTGTTTTCAAGAATCACACGTCGGTGATTGTGTTTTCGGGATCGTGGGTTGTTAATCGTGTTTGCTGCAAAGATGAATTGTAACAATGACATTCTGAATTCGCTTCCAACTCTTGACGACAAGAATTGGATCTGATAGAGAAAACAAATGCAATCTCTCTTTGGCTTCCATGAGACCTTAGAAGTGGTTATTAATGACGTCCCTGAGCTTGCTGAGAACACAACTAATGCTCAGAGAGTCACAGATAAGAAGGCCAATGAGAAAGACTGCAAGGCCTCGTATGACATTCAATCGGTGGTAGATTCGGAAAATTTTGATAAAATATCTCATGCTGAATCAACGAAAGAGGCATGAGATATTCTTGTCAAGTACTATGAAGTCGTCAAATTGCAGATCCTATGAAGGCAGTATAAGTTACTGCAGATGGGAGAAGAAGAAAATATTGTAGGCTATGTTTCGAAGGTGAAAAAGCTTGTTCATCTCATGAAAGGTTGTGGTGACACCATAACTGATAAGATGATAGTTGAGAAGGTAATACATACATTGACCTCTCACTTTGATCACATTATTTTAGCTATTCAAGAATCCAATAATCTTGAAACCCTGAAACTTGAAGATTTGGTTGGTTCATTGGAGGGACATGAGATTATGATTTTTGAAAAGAAAGAGATTCAAGATTCGATACAAGCACCACATGTTTAGGTTTGGATGAAGCATAATGGTTCCAACAAGTTCAAGGTCAAAGAGATAAACCTAAGAGTAAGAAGTATTGATCGAACCCTTAAAATCATATTGTCATACCCCAAAAGTTGCCCATTAATCTTGCCAAACATTTCTCGAAGCACTCCAACTTATTCTGCAAGGCACTGACCTTAAAGGAACAAAAGCCCAGCTCACAACAGACCCAATCCAGAAAATGGCCTAAAACTGGCATGCTCGCTAGGCGAGCAATTCCTTCGCCTAGCGAACCCTTCGCTATACAGCTCGCCTAGCGAAACCTGCGAATAACAGAAAATTCTGGGCTTCATTCTGAGCCCATTAGGTCACAAAAAGAGTATTATAAATACCCCAACTTCAGTCAGGAGGGGAGGGGAACGAAAACGGAGACAGGAGAACCCTAGCAAGCAGACTCTAACACTCACGGGAGGCAAACCCTGAAGGAACTCGGCGACATCAAGGTTTACCTCTGCCCAATTCAATCCGATTTGTCGATTCAAAGTCGCAATTCAATTGCAAACAGGTTTACATTGCTATTACTGCCTTATGTTCTTAATTTGCATATGGCATTATGATTAAATTTATGAAAATATCTTAAGTTTGGCATGTGAATTTTGGTATGTACCTGAATACCTTAAATGATTAACCATATAATTGCTGTAATGAAAGCCATAAGGCATAAAATTGGTTGAAATTGTACTGATATCAAAACCAGAATCCGCAGCCGCTCACTAGCACATCGCTAAGCGAGCATGCAGCGAGTATTCGCTAAGCCTTCGCTAGGCGAGGCAGGAGCGAACGTGACAGTAGCTGACTTTTCTGTTCTGATTTTTCACTCATGTTTTATCATAGCCATGCATCATTTACCCGATCCTATTTACTGTTGTGATTTTTTTTTGTGGTGTAATCCTCGATTGCACCCTGATTTGGTGTTCTGACATGTTTTGTTGAGTTTTGTAAAGGTTCACATATCCCAGGAAAAGATTGCTTGTTAGGTATTCCACTTTATTTGTGGGATACCCTTGTGGAGATTCACCCTGAATGACTCAATTGATTTTAATGTATTAATTTTATGGCAAAGATCCACCCTAGATTGCTTAATTGATCTTAATGTATTAATTTTAATGTGGGGATTCCTCATAATTACCTAATTGATTGTAAAATACGGCCTTTGAATATGTGATCTTGGACCTCTCTTTGTTACCCTACGATATTACGGTATTACGGTCATGTCCCGCGAATGTGGGGATACCCTTAGCCAAGACCCTTCGATTAAATCATCATGTCCCTCTAAAATAAATCATAGCCCCTCGGATGTTGCCTTCGAATATATGATTTTGTCCCTCGATGACCCTTCGGTGTAGCCTACGGTTAAATGATGATAGTCCCTTCGAATGCTAAGGTATCCTTACAACCGTTGCTTTCAATGACCAATCGATGACCCTACGATGACCCTTTTACATCCAAAGGGATAAAACTACTTACTTCTTAATTGTAAGGACAGTTTTACCCTCATAAGGATTGGAAATGCCCATAAAGACCTTGGGTAGGTATAACTCTTAAATGCTGAATCACAACTCAAAATACTTTTCATACCTCACACTTTGCAAATACTAGAAAGTCACCACTTGGTATACATTCGTACTAGAATCATTGCCAAGTTATATTTTTCTAAACCATTTTCAAAACTAAACGAGATAACCACTTTGTATACATTCATACGAGAATCATTACAAAGTTAACTTCTCTTGTTCAAAACATTTTCTAAACAATTCACAAACATTTTTTTTCAAACATAAGTGATCAAGCAATTAAGAGCCCATGGATAACCATGGATACAAAGGGTGCTAACACCTTCCCTTTGTATAATGTACCTCCCGAACCCAAAATCTAATTAAGGTCTTTCCTGTTCTTTTCCACCTTTCCTTATTGGATAAAAGAAAAGTCGGTGGCGACTCTTGCTATCCGCGACATTGCGATTAAAAGCAAAACACACTAAAGTCAGTTCACCGTATGACAGAACTGGCGACTCTGCTGGGGAACCTTAAAAAGAGAGGTTACCTTAAAAACAAGATCACTTATTCAAATTGTCTGATTTACTTTTAAGGGATTGCTTGGGTATTCTATGCTTGAGTGAGAGATCCTACACCCGGATCTAGTGTACCTTAGGTAAGTAGCAATAGATCATCGCAACTATCCGGCGTATACTGGAATGGTTAAAATGATGGCTACGGTTAATGTGACACTTTGGATGTCCTGATGTTCCTCATGTTTATTTGAGGAAAAATTTGGCTTCCGCGTGGTGTCATCAAAACATTAACCAGACCTTTAGAACCCTAATCGACTCATCCTAGCCATTAGAAAGTAGTGAGATAACTAACTTCGGTTCCGACTGGGGTTGGTTGATACTCGATACTACACTCTTTGAGATTGGACTTTAGGGAAGCTTTGGTCAACCACTTGGCATTGCACTGAAGTGGACTTAAGGAAAGGTCGATGATTTGAGATCCTTCTAGAATCCGGTTACTATTCTAGGACAGGTTGAACCAACCAAACTTCAATGGGGAGGGTACTTACCTATGGAACTCATGCAAGCCTTAAAACCTAGGAATGATTGTTGTGTGACTTGTTTGTGCTTGTTATTTAACATCATAACATCATAACATCATAACATCATAACATCATAACATCATAACATCATGACGTTGTGCTAACCATTTCAAGGACTTAGGGGTTTAGCTTTGCTCCGTTAAACAGGTTATGGCTTCCAGGAAGACCATCCAGATCAATTTTGTAGTCATCTCCCCTCAACTCAAGGATTTAGTGTCAGAACTTCCCGATCACGCTCAGTTCATCAAGAAACATGGTTCTCTCCTCAATTTGGTTACCACTGATTTCAAAGAAGATATGATGAGAGTTCTATTCCAGTTCTTCGATCCTAAACATCATTGCTTCACCTTCCCAGATTATCAGTTGGTGCCCACGTTAGAAGAATTCTCCAGGCTGTTGGGGATACCTATCCTTGATCAAACACCTTTCAGTGGTTTAGAAAAGATTCCGAAGTCTGAAGAAGTTGCCATGGCTTTACACTTGACAAAATCCGACATTGAAACTAATTGGGTAACAAGAAGTGCAGTTAAGGGTTTACTTGCCAAGTTTTTGATAAATAAGGCCCGAGAATTCTTAAAGGTTATGAATGTCCATGCTTTCGAAGACGTCCTAGCATTACTAATCTATGGTTTGGTGTTATTTCCTAATCCAGACCAATTCGTAGACATGAATGCTATTAAAATATTTCTCACTCGTAACCCTGTGCCTACCTTGCTTGGAGACATTTTGCATTCCCTTCACACCCGTACTATGAAAAGGAAAGGGACTCTCATGTGCTGCATACCTTTATTGTCTAGGTGGTTTATTTCGCACCTTCCTCAATCAGTCTTGAAGAATGAGCAGAATTTGAAATGGTCTCAAAGGATAATGTCGCTCTCCCATTCAGACATCCGTTGGTGTCCTCATCTCAAAGAAAATGTTATCATCATTGACCGTTGTGGAGAATTCTCTAATGTACTACTCCTGGGGATAAGAGGAGGTATTACTTATAACCCAGCTTTAGCCCTACGTCAGTTTGGTTATGCTCGAAGAGATGGTCCACATGAAGTAATCCTTCAAGGCACTGTGTTTGACTACGACAACGACTCTCAAGGTCTCCGTCAAAGGTTTGTACGAGCTTGGGGCATGGTGAAAAGAAGTACTTTAGGACAGAAAAACTCTATTCCTATGGAACCTTATCTCAGGTGGGTACGCGCAAGAGCTCGTGAACTTGTCATGCCATATCTTGCGGTCGGACCATTGATTGTTGAACCAGGGGTTGAAGGAGGTACTCCTCAGATCATTCCTTATCCAGATATGCCTACCGATGTTGAAGAATTGAAGAGATCCTGGATCCAGTTGAGAGAGGAAAGGGATACTTTTGAAACCCAGTTCTGTGCTGAAAGGAAGAAAGTGTTAGAACTTACCAGCCAGCTTAATGAGGAACGAAGACTCAATGCATATCTTCGCCCAAAAAGAAGCCGTCCCTGGGAGACTTGAGCTTTCATTGTATTTTTATTTCTTGTAATGAACAATGATTAAAGAAACTATTAATAAAAATTTCTCTCTTTTTGGTAGTTTACGCAAAGTTAAATTCCAAAAGTCCTTGAAAACATTTCATACATTGCATCGCATAACATAACATTGCATAACAGGTATTCTAAAGGATCAATATTCTCACGGTCTTCCTATTAAACAGAAAAATGGCTCTCGAACAAACTGTCAAAGATCTCCAGGCCCAGAATGCTCAATTCCAGGAGATGATGCTGAGTTTATCCAAGGGGCAGGAAGAACTGAAGGCTCTCTTGCTCGAGAAGAAGAAAGACCCGAAACCTGTGAGTTACATTAATCCGGGAAGGAGGCGTAAAGGACAGGCTGCAGGAGTCAAGATTAGACTTCCGAAAGATCAAGAAGAGGAGACAGAAAATGATTCAGGAGAGGAGGATGTTGATCTCTTCAACTCTGAGGACGACGATGAAGATTATGAGAATGAACAGTACTCTCCAAGAGATGGTAAGTACCAGTTGCTAGAAGAACGCATGCTAGCTATGGAAGGCCAGAAGGCGCCCGGTCTGGATTTTGAAAGCTTGGGTCTGGTTTCCGACGTGGTCATTCCC
Source organism: Lathyrus oleraceus (assembly GCF_024323335.1). NCBI lineage: Eukaryota > Viridiplantae > Streptophyta > Magnoliopsida > Fabales > Fabaceae > Lathyrus > Lathyrus oleraceus. The sequence goes on along the minus strand of NC_066581.1, from coordinate 68,060,504 downwards.
CGCAAATTCAAGATCCCTACTTTCACTAAGTACGATGGTGCATCTTGTCCTCAGATGCATCTGAGAGCTTATGTGAGAAAGATTCAGCCGTATACCACTGATAGGAAGCTATGGATCCATTTCTTCCAAGAGAGTCTGTCTGGCACACAGTTAGAGTGGTACTATCAGCTCGAAAGCTCTAACATCCGCACCTGGACTGATTTAGCGACAGCTTTCTACAAGCACTACCAGTACAATTCTGAATTGGCGCCTACTCGGCTACAGTTGCAGAATATGACTATGGGATCTAAAGAAAGCTTCAAGGAATATGCTCAAAAATGGAGAGATTTGGCTGGCAGAGTCAAACCCCCTATGACTGATCGGGAATTAGTAGACATGTTCATGGGTACATTGACTGGCCCATTCTACAGCTATCTACTGGGAAGTTCTTCATCGGGTTTCACTGAACTTATATTGACAGGTGAACGGGTGGAGAGCGGCATTCGAAGTGGAAAGATACAGGCGACTACCTCTGCGAGCACCAAAAGGTCCTACCAGGGGAGGAATGAATCAAATGTTGTATACAGTCAAAGGGGTCGTAGCAAGAAAAATCGTGACCATACCATTGGAGCAGTTACGATTGCAGCACCACCATCTCAAAACTTCCAGCACAGACAAGACAGGCCAAGAAGGCAGTTTACCAGGATCAATATGACTTAGCACAGGCACTGCAGGGTATGCTGAAAGCAAATTTGATTACCCTCAAAGACCCTCCTACGAATCCTAACACTACTTCTCCTCGTTATAATCCCAATGCCAGGTGTGCGTATCACTCCGATAGCCCCGGGCATGATACAAACGATTGTTGGTCATTGAAGAATAAAATCCAAGATATGATCGACGCTGGGGAAATTGAATTTGAGCCTCCGGAGACTCCTAATGTCATCACTGCACCTATGCCTAATCATGACAAGGCTGTTAATGCTATGGATGATAACTCTCACATTTCTAATGTAGCTGACTTAACATCTCCTCTCCTGGCCATCAAGAAGAAGTTGTTGCAAGCTGGTTTATTTCCAGGTTGTGCTGAAAATTGCGATCTCTGTATATCCCGACCCAATGATTGCTTGAAGTTGAGAATTGGTATTCAACGGCTGATGGACGATCATACAATTCTCTTCGAAAAGGTTCCCAAGGTGGAAGACCCTATTGAAGAAATATCTGTGATTGCTAGGTCCAAAGTTCCAGTGAAGATTACCGCTCCTAGAGTACCAGTGAAGATTACTGCTGAACCCAAGGTAGCTCCCCTGATCATTACTGCACCTGGCCCAGTACCATATTCCTCAAGCAAAGCCATTTCGTGGAATTATGGAGGTGATGTTTACATCCATGGTGTAAAGCAAGATGATAATTCTGCTAATTCTGATGACGTTGACATTGTTGGGACTAGTAGAATTACTCGAAGCGGAAGGATCTTTTCTCCAGAGATCTCACCTCCAGTCCCCGAAAACCGAGGAAAGGAACCAGTCAACCCTTCTCAGTCAGAGACATCGGTCGAAGTTACTACTGAAGATGTTACCAAACAGGAAATGGAAGAAGTGCTGAAAATCATCCGCAAGAGTGATTTTGATGTGGTAGAACAGTTGGGGCATACCCCGTCTAAGATCTCAATGTTATCCTTGTTGTTATCTTCTGAATCTCATGCCAATGCCTTGATAAAATTCTTGAAGACTGCTCATGTACCTCAGGAGACCTCCGTCGATCAGTTCGAAAACTATGTTGCTAACCTGACTGTTGACAATGGCCTAGGTTTTTCCAATGCTGACCTGACACCAGCAGGGAAGAATCATAATAAAGCTCTGCATATCTCCATCGAGTGTAAGGGCATCACCTTGTCTCATGTGTTGATCGATAATGGCTCTTCTCTGAATGTGCTACCGAAAGCCGTGCTCGATAAACTTGACTGCAAAAGCATTGAACTGAAGCCTAGTGACATTGTGGTGCGTGCTTACGATGGTGCGAAGAGCGTTGTCCACGGTGAAGTGGTCCTCCCTATCAAGATAGGACCTCAAGTCTTCGACACTACCTTTCATGTAATGAACATTCGTCCTGCCTATTCCTGCTTACTGGGAAGCCCTTGGATTCACGGGGCAAGTGCTGTAGCTTCGTCTCTCCATCAAAAGCTGAGATATCCAATAGAGGGTAAGATCGTCACTGTGTGTGGGGAAGAAGAGTATATCGTCAGTAGTGTGCATACCTTCAGATACGTTGAGATGGATGGTGAATTCTTCGAGACTCCGTCTCAGTCATTTGAAGTAATTCCTCCGACTAATCCTGTCCTTAAGCCAACTTCCTGTGCGCCCAAGGTTATTCGGGCTCCTCCTGCCATGATTTCTCTGAAAGATGCTCAAGCCGTGGTCGAAAATGGTGGTCGTACTGGTTGGGGTCAACTGATCAACGTACCCTACAAGTCTGATAAATCTGGTCTGGGATTTAACTCTGAAAGGATGGTCAAAGATCAAATCAATGCTGTAGAAGATGCTGATAGCGATTGCGACCTGGATAGCTGGATTTTCCCAACAATTGGTGACAGACTCAATAATTGGAAGGCTGAAGACACTATCCCGATTTCCTTTAGTCAGGAGTAATTGTTTATTGTCTATTTTAGTGTTGCAAATCTTTTTTTTTTTAATTTTAATGTTTACAATTGAACTTCTTAAATCATTGTGTCTAGGCCCGGGGCACAATAGCTAATTTGTTAAGGGTTTGTCATTTCATAAGCATATTCACATTCAATAAATCAATGGACTTTTTGCATTCAAATATTGCGCTCTTTATCTTTCCTGTCATCTTCCAAACAAGCTATGTTTTCTTACACACACTCACATAACAAATTGCAGATCCATACCCACTCTGGATCCTGTTGATAATAGTTCTACTACTGTTCGTTATGACTTTGAAAATCCGATCTACCAAGCTGAGGATGAAAGTGAGGAAGATTGTGAAGTACCTGGAGAACTTGCCAGACTGGTATTGCAAGAAGAAAAGACTATACAGCCGCATGAGGAGTCAATCGAAATTGTAAATCTGGGTACTGAAGTGGACAAGAAAGAAGTCAAAATAGGAGCAGGCTTGGAAAACAGTGTCAAAGAAAAATTGATTCAGATGTTACATGACTATTGTAGCACCTCAAATTTGCACCCATCATTGTACATACATTTTCATATTAGGTCATAGCATATCATGGTCCATTGCATAGCATTGCATTGTCCCAGTTGCCTCAAGTGCAAGCCAATCAAGAAATTAGGTCAAACTGATCAGGAGATCAGTCAATCAAGCAAGCAAGCACAAATTCCATTGAGCCAAAGCCCTAGGGTTGGTCCAACATGTTCACATGACTTGGGGGACCATTTGAAGTGTTTAGGTCAAGGATTGGATGTTCAGAAGTCATCAGTCAATGCACAATCAGTCAGAAACCCTAAAAGTCAACTGTTGGTCAACTGTCCATTTAATCAGTGATTTGATGATGGAAATTGGTTTGAGAGGTCTCATTCATGTCCCAATAGTCCTCATATATCATGTCAAACACCATCATGGAAGAATTTGAAGCCAGATCAGAAATTTCCAAAAATGGAAACTGGACCTGTAACTGAAACTTACCAAAAATGGAAAGTCTTGATCCTCAAACTTACATCATGATACAAGCTTCAAATGAATTTTTGCCCAACATGAAAGTTGAAGATCTTGTTCTCCCATTTCCAAAAAGTCCAAGAACACTCAATTCCCATGTATGGTTGGCAAGTTATGATCGAATCGTTTTCAAAAATTCTTGAACTTCAAAAGGCCATATCTCTCAAACCATTTGGCCAATTTTGGTGGGGTTTTTTCCTACAAGTCACATTTGATCCCCTCTTTCAAAAAATGTAACTTCCATGTACCAAAACCTTATGGATCAAAATGGCATTTTTTGACTTATATGAATTGATTTCAAGTGTGGTACAAAAGTGATTTTTTGAGATAGCCATTTCTAATCAATTTGGCCATTCAAACATGTTTAGAAATCATATTTTGGTCATGTTACAAGTCATTTTTATGCAGTACATATGGCCATTCCCTAAATTGCTTGAAATTTGGACAAAAGTGCATTTCCCACCAAATCCATCCCACCATTTCATGAACCATGCCTTGTACTATGAAAACAGAAAATTGGAAGATCATTTTCTGTCAATTAAAACCTCATTTGCAGCCTAAAAACCAAAAGAAAAAGGCCATGCCCTAGTTGCTTGAAATTGGCAAAAGTACACTTTCACCCATACTTCCATGGACCATGCTTGGTACTCAAAGATAGCAGGTTATCATCAATTTTCTGTCAAGGACAAACCCTAATAGCAGCCACAAGCCACATCCAACAGCAGACCAACCATTGTTCTCTCATTTTCTCAAAAACTTCACTTTTGGCCATTTCAAAAAACAGTCCAAAACTTCCAAAAGAACAAAAGCCTGGCCTTGCTTAATACTACATCCAAGCATCATTTTGAAACTAATGGCAGCCATCTAACACAGAAAAAACAACAGAACTGATTCATCCTAAAAACCTCATTCACCTTGCTTTTGGCATTTTTCAAAAAAACAGTCCAAAACTTCCAAAGAGACAAAACCTTGCCTGGCTTGGTACAATATGTTCTCATCATTTTCTGTCAAATAAGAACACTACTAGCTGCAGCAAGAAACCTTGATTCACTCATTCTAAAAAACCTCACCTTTGTGCATTTCTAAAAAACCAGTAAAAGAAACTCCAAAGAACTGGACCCGGAGATTGTTGGTACATCATCCAAACACCTTTCTAAACTCATGGCAATCATCATTTTCCACCTGTAGCAGCATCTAGCAGCACTGGTTTTTGCACAGCATCATCCATGACAGTCCAAATTTTGAGCCATTGCAAGGGTCACTGAACCAAGCCACCTTCATCAACCATCATGTGGAGGACCATAGCTCATCTGTTTCAACCTCTCATGGCTTAATCATCACTGCATCTCAACCGTGCTTCAGATTAAGTGAGTTTTCGACCTCAACCTTTTCCAAAATCATGTGATACATCTTATAGATCTTTTCACCATGAACACGTTGAGCTTTGAATCAATGCAAATGGTCAAATATTTTGAAAGTTATGCTGTTTGGAAGTTTGATGACGAAATGAGTTTTTAGTCGATTCTTTTTGTTCAGCTTGATTTAATGAAAATAGGGTTTGGAATGTTGATGTACATTGTTTGCTGGTTTGAATGATGTATTCATTGCCAAAATCTGGAAAGTTTGTTCTTCATGATCATGAGCATGGCACTGTAGCAAAACCCTAGTTCCCCATTTTCCAGATTTTTCATGTTTCACGTTGCATGCTGTTGTGTTAAGCCTGGCCAATGAAAACATTCCAATTTCTTGCCCAAAACGACTGTGCTTCAGTAAGTGGCTCAAATATTTACAAAACTGCCACTCGGACCCCATGTGACACATTGAATCATGTTATTTTTCCATTTTTATTTCATTTGTGATCTTCATCTTACAAAAATCATAGAGCTCTCAATTTTAATTCAAAAATCATGGGGTTTTTTGCATCATCTCCATCATGATCCCTAGTTTTTTATCATTATTTTTCCAGATTTTTTGGTTGAGTAATTCTTAATTGGTATGAGGGTTTGTGACATGTATGCACATTTTGTACATCTTGCCAAAACATTTGTGAAATGATGAGAATGTATCCAATGGCTCTCCAATTTTTTGTGCTTAAACTAGACACACTCATGGTGATTTTGGTGTAGAGTTTGTGAATTTATCATTGCTGGTTTGTGAGTTATGATTTTTTAAATTAGGGTGTGACAATTTGTGTCACACCATTGATGTCCAACTTGCTGATTTTTGTATCCATGCTTCTTGACCTCCAATTAATCTGACTTTTTGCATGAACCTACTCTTGTATGCCTAGTTTACATGTGAATTTTCTTGGAATTATTTGTGACATTTCCTAATTGTTTGAGATTTTCTCCCTTGTTTAGTCATATGCTGACTTTTGGTGACACTTGTTCCCATTTCATTTGTGAAATTCTCATACTTTATTAGATGGACATGAAATTTTACATGAGATAATTAGACATCCTCATCTTTGCCATGGTTTTAGTCCCATTCATTTATCATACACCATCTCTGACTTATGATTTTTCTAAGTTGATGCATGTTTGGTTGACTTCCTTGAGCATGTTCAAAATTGCTTTGACTTTCTGATTTTCATTGACTGCCTTCCACTTGTCCAAATGGGATGAAATTTGACATGCTTACCATGATGTGGGTTGTGATTGATCATGATTTATTTGGTGATTTTTGGAAATGTTTTAGTTTGCTTTTGATGCAAGTCTTGCTGTTGACTTCTATGAGCTTCTAAAATGCCATGTTTTGACCTAATTTGTTCATGAAATGATGATGATGATTGATATGAATGTGAACCCAATTGGTTGTGTTTCTTAATTGTTTGAACATGATTTGGGATGCTTGCCCTTTGCTGTTTTGACTTTTTCATTCCTTTTTGACCCTAGGCTTGTCCTAGTGGTCCTGTTACTCACCTTTGAGCTTATGTTTTCAGGTTGACCAACAAATGACCAATGAGACCAACTCTTTTTGATTGAGCTTGCTTAAATATCATTGTCTAACTTGTTTGTTTTGTAGGTGGCTTGGCTCACATGCCTTGAGCCTTGTGCCTTGCACATTCACTTGCTTGTGTTGACTGGTTGACATCTGTTTCATTTTGATTTAACTTTGACTTGTATACTAACTGTGCTTGACTGATTTCAGGTACTTTAGTTGCTTTTAGTTCCTTGTGAACTTTGCTTTGCTTTGCTATTTAGCAACTTGCTTGAGGTATAATCTCTTAAACTTCATGTAGTCTGGAAGACCTGGCCTGTTACTTGGCCAGGCAACTGTCTGAAGTCCTCCTTAAGAGGCAATGTTTGTGGATGTTTAATTTTGTCCTTGCACAGAGTCAAAGACCTCCTAAGTGAAGAGGCAATTGGCAGAACCCAAGGGATATGCAACCTATCCCCTGCTATTCAGTGTGTCATCTGTTTTGCTCACACCACTGTGTTGATGCATTACAGATAAAAACCCAAGATCTTGTGCAATTGCACAGTTGAGTCAGTATCAAATGTGTAGAAGGGTTCCCACTTTCTGGACCCACACATTCTTGTCTTGAGCTCTCCCAGGCCAGGGATAAGAGCTGTGAAGTCTTATCTTCACTCACCTTTCATCTGCTTCACCTTAGCCCCTCAATGGCAAGGTTAAGAGCACATTCACCCAATTCCAGAGGTTTGTTTGTTGAGGTTGATATGACCCCTCGACTAAAACCTAACCCTTGTTTGAGCCACTTGCTTGTGTATAGTGTGTGCTATCTGTGCTTGTAGGATTATTTGACTTGCTTCCTGTGCAAGTTAGGATTGTTTGACTTGCTTCCTGTGCAAGTTAGGGTTAGTTTAGACTTGCTTCCTGTGCAAGTTAGGTTTTGCTTGGCTTGCTTCCTGTGCAAGTTAAGTGTGTGTGTGGCTTGCTCCCTGTGCAAGTCATGACTAGGATAGGCTGGCTCCCTGTGCCAGTTAGCTAGAAACCTTAACTTAGGGTTGATTTTGCATGACAACATCTAGGCTCGAGTCGTAGTCTCCCTAGTTGTGTCTCCCTCTGTTATCTGGTTAGGCTAGTCCTGTATCCCTCCGTAGGGGAACTACGTCGCCCTGATCCTCATACCAGATGAGGTACGTAGGCAGGAGATGAGCAGATCTCTCCGGGCGCCCTTTTTTTCTTTTTGTGTGTGTTGTTTGACAGTTGCTAGGCTCGAGTGCCTGACTCCTTAGCAATTCGTTGTCTGTTTGTTTGAGTGTGTGCTTGACAGTTATAGGCTCGAGTCCCTGACTCCCTATTAACTTGTTGTGTTGTTGTGTGCTTGGAAGCTGATGTAAGACCATCGAGTGGCATTTGGGTTCCAGTGTGCGTGTGTTTTGGTTCGGATGCTGATGTAAGCCCAGCTATTGGCATTCAGGCTCCATGTTTGCCTTCTTGAGTGCGTTTTGGTTCGGATGCTGATGTAAGTCCAGTGATTGGCATTCAGGCTCCACGTTTGCCTTTGTGTGTGTTTGATTCGGATGCTGAAGTAAGTCCAGTGATTGGCATTCAGGCTCCATGTTTGCCTTTGCCTGTGTTTGTTTGTGTGTGTGTTAGCCGAGCTACGAATGCTCTGATTCTTCTCTCGTCCGAGAAGATACGTATGCATAGGATGCGATATCCTAGCGAGCATGTGTCGTTTCCCCAGTCCGAACTACTTCGACTCTGATGTCTATGCCTGATAGACTAAGTAGGCCCAGGATGCGATATCCTGCCGAGTCAGTTTCAGTCAGTTTCTTGTGTCTCTTTCAGCCAGTGTGTGTGAGTGTTTGAGCAGTGTTTAGCAACCATTTTCCTTCCTTTTGTGCGTGGATCCCGTAGAGTACTACGGATGCGTAGGGGTGCTAATACCTTCCCTTCGCATAACCGACTCCCGAACCCATTCTCTTTGGTCGCGAGACCATGTTCTTTCCTAGGTTTACTTCGAGCGTTTCCTTTCCCTCTTTTGGGATAAATAACGCACGGTGGCGACTCTGTTGTTCTTCTTTTCCCGCCGGTTTTTCGCGTGATGCGACAGCTGGCGACTCTGCTGGGGACAAGAGAAGTTGACCTATGCTGGTCCATCTTCCCTAAGCGAGTCTCTCCTAGCGCTCTCTAGGTTAGGGTTTGGTTGCTTTGTGCTGTGTTTATTTATTGCATTCATTATTTACTGTTTGCATTCATTGTCTATTGTTTGCATTTATGTTTGTAATTATGTTTGCATTCATATTCATTATTCATTCACCTGGCTGGTTGTCTGTTTCTCTCTGTTGGGGTGGGAGTTACATGAGGTAAAAGGCCCAATACCCAGGCCATGAGTGAAATCTAGGATACTTAGGAATAGAGTGATTCATGGGAAGCGGGTGGTATTGCGCCACTTAGCGGAACATTGATATCACGAGCAGTTCAGACCCTGGTGGGACATTATCGTTACATACTTCGGGTGTGTATATGATGATGTTCTGCGAAAGGTTATTTATGCTGCGTTTCTCTCGACCTTACCCAGGCCTAGATGACACCTGTGAGTGGGGAGGGAATGATCATTATTACAGGTACAGTTGGTGACTTGTTGGTGACTTGTGATCCTGTTGGTGACTATTGGTTCAGAATTTTGGGGTCTCAGATGACTTTGGGTTTCAGATGAATTTGTGGTTCCGAGTTCAAGCCGAAGCTTTGATCCTGTGTTCTGAGAGACCCAGCCAACCAGTCCAGTCTGCATCATTTGCATCATAGCATATTTATTTTTCAAAAGAAACGCAATAAAAAAGATACAAAAAAAAAGAAAAAAGGGGAAAAACAAAAAAAAACTAATCCCTGCATGCATATCATTTCTCAGGTACATTCCATAGCTTGTTCACTGATAGAGATGGCAACAGTCCCAGAGTTAAAGCGGAAGACTTGTTCCTACAGCTTTCACCGTGAACCTTTGACGTCTCTGATTGAGTTGAGCAACCTTATAACCAGCGGTAACCAGAAGGGGTTTGTTGACCAGTATGGAGATATTCTGACACTGTTGAAGATGGTAGTCGATCCGGTGCCGTTGCAGACTCTTCTACAGTTCTATGACCCAGAGCTTCATTGTTTCACCTTTCAAGATTATCAGTTGGCGCCTACTCTTGAGGAGTACTCCATTCTGCTGAGTGTCCCGGTCCGGTATCAGGTTCCTTTCTTGCATGTGCCCAAGGAGGTTGATTTCAGAGTTGTTGCCAGAGCTCTCCATTTGAGTATCAAGGAAGTCAGTGATAGTTGGAAGTCCAGTGGGGATGTTGTAGGATTGCCTTTGAAGTTTCTGTTGAGGGTAGCTAGAGAAGAAGTAGAGAAGGGAAGTTGGGAAGCCTTTCATGCTCAGTTGGCCGTCATGATCTATGGGACCGTCCTGTTTCCGAGTATGCCCAATTTTGTTGACTATGCTGCAGTCAATATTTTCATTGGAGGAAATCCAGTTCCTACTCTGTTAGCTGACACTTACTATGCTATTCACAGTAGGCATGGTAAGGGTGGGGCTATCAGGTGTTGTCTCCCGCTTTTGCTCAGATGGTTCTTGTCTCTCCTGCCAGTCAGTGGACCTTTTGTGGATGCTCAGAACACGCATAAGTGGACTCAGAGGGTCATGTCTCTTACCTCCTATGATATCAGATGGCAATCTTACCGGATGGATGTGCGTAACGTCATTATGAGCTGTGGAGGATTCCGTAATGTGCCACTCGTAGGGACTAGGGGTTGCATCAATTACAACCCGGTTCTTTCTCTTCGCCAGTTGGGGTTTGTGATGAAGGGAAGACCACTTGAGGCTGAGGTAGCTGAAAGTGTGTATTTTGAGAAGCAGAGTGACCCGGATAGATTGGAGCAGATAGGGAGAGCTTGGAAGTCTATTGGTGTGAAGGATGGATCTGTCTTAGGGAAGAAGTTTGCTGTTGCTATGCCTGATTACACTGATTGGGTCAAGGAGAGAGTTGAAACTTTGTTGTTACCCTACGATAGGATGGAGCCGTTGCAGGAGCAACCACCTTTGATCCTTGCTGAGAGTGTGCCTGCGGAGCACTACAAGCAAGCCCTGATGGAGAATCGCCGTTTGAGAGGGAAGGAGCAAGATACCCAGATGGAGCTGTACAAAGCCAAAGCTGATAGGTTGAACTTGGCTCATCAACTCAGAGGAGTGCGAGAAGAAGATGCTAGCAGACTGAGAAGCAAGAAGAGATCCTACGAGGAGATGGAGAGCATGTTAGATGCAGAACACCGGGAGTGCTTGAGGCTGCAGAGGGTTGAGGCCAGCTATCAAAAGAAGATCAGAGACTTGGAGAAGCAACTCAGAGATAAAGACATCCAGTTAAGAAGGAAGTAGACTTGAGACAGGCATCAGAGAACCGTCTTGGAGGAGAAGTTTTAGAGCTTAGAAGACAGTTGAAGGAGAAGATTACCCCTCTACCAGAATGTTCAGAATGCACACTGTTGATAGACCAGTGCCATTACCTGAAGACCCTCATTCCAGAAGACCGTCTGTCTTAGTTTGTATCTTTGTTTGTGTTTGTTGAGAATCACCTCCAGGCTTGTTGGATGGGATTCATTTGTTTGTACTCCGTCTTTGGATCTTCATTGTTGAGAATCACCCCCAGGCTTGTTGGATGGGATTCATTTCTTTGTACTCTGTTTATGCGAATTTTCTGTTGACTCGGTGGTATTGACCTTTTTACCCTTATGTATGGATAAGATTGTCAGTATTTCCCTATTGTTCGCATTTTCCTTGTATCTGTTTGGTCTCTTGTTGCTGCAGGTTGCCATCTTTTCAGGACGGGTCAGGCTCTTTGAATGCCTGAGAAATGAGCATATCATGTGCATCATACGCATCATTAGCATCATACTCATATCATTTTGCATAACAGGTGTTCTTGGTCGTGGCTTCTCACTCTGGTTCCTGTTTTAGGCAGGATAGCTGATCAACGTCCGCACCGCTACTCAACAAGACTGAATCAACAGAGAGGTATGGATCAAGTTCAAGCAGAGTTGGCTGAGATGAAGGCTAACATGGCCCAGTTTATGAATATGATGCAAGGGGTTGCGCAAGGTCAAGAAGAACTTCGAGCCATGGTTCAGAGACAAGAGGCTGCAAATCCACCGGCCAACCATGCTCCGCCAGAGAGAGGCCCAATCGATGATAACAATGCTGCTGCTGCTGTACCCATCAACAACTATGCTGTAGGTGATGAGTTGGGGGGTATTCGAATCAACGGTCAACCTATTGTTCCAGATGCCGCTAATGCCAGAGCAGTCCGTGCCCCGGCCCGTAATCCTGTTCCGATTGTTGACAGACAAGAGGATATGTTCTCTCTGCTCAGTGAAGACGAAGACGTTCTGGGAAGGGTTAATGAGAGAGACCGCAAAGTTGAGGCTCTTGCTGAGAAGATCCGTGCTATGGAATGTCAAAATTCTCTCGGTTTTGATGTTACTAATATGGGGTTGGTGGAAGGTCTGAGAATCCCTCACAAGTTCAAAGCACCGTCCTTCGATAAATACAACGGTACTTCTTGCCCTCGCACCCATGTGCAGGCTTATTATCGAAAAATCTCTGCGTATACTGATGATGAGAAGATGTGGATGTATTTTTTCCAAGATAGTCTATCTGGGGCTTCTTTGGACTGGTACATGGAATTGAAGAGAGATTCTATCCGCTGTTGGAGGGATCTGGGTGAGGCCTTCTTGAGGCAATACAAACATAACATGGACATGGCACCTAGCCGGACTCAGCTGCAGAGTCTATGTCAGAAATCCGGAGAGAGCTTCAAGGAGTACGCCCAAAGGTGGCGTGAACTGGCTGCTAGAGTTCAACCCCCTATGCTGGAGAGGGAGTTGACAGATATGTTTATCGGTACTCTTCAAGGTGTGTTTATGGACCGGATGGGGAGCTGCCCATTCGGTAGTTTTTCTGATGTTGTCATTTGTGGAGAGAGGACTGAGAGCTTGATTAAAACTGGGAAGATCCAAGATGCTGGTTCCTCTTCTTCTAAGAAGCCGTTTGCTGGGGCACCTCGTCGAAGAGAGGGTGAAACTAATGCTGTTCAACACCGCAGAGATCAGAACAGAATTGAATACCGTCAAGCTGCTGCAGTAACCATTCCGGCACCTCAACCTCGTCAACAACAACAACAAAGAGTTCAACAACCGCAACAACAACAACAACAACGTCCGTATCAGCCCAAACAAAGGATGCCTGATCGACGTTTTGATTCGCTACCCATGTCGTACGCCGAACTGCTGCCCGAACTACTCAGGTTGGGGATGGTTGAGTTGCGTACAATGGCTCCGCCTACAGTATTGCCTCCTGGGTACGACGCCAACGTCCGTTGTGACTTTCACTCTGGGGCACCAGGGCATCATACTGAGAAGTGCCGGGCTCTCCAGCACAAGGTCCAAGATTTGATCGATGCCAAGGTGATCAACTTCGCTCCAGTGCCTAACGTCGTAAACAACCCTATGCCTCAGCATGGTGGGCATAGAGTGAACAATATCGAGGGGAAAGAAGCTGAAGATCTGGTTGTTAATGTTGATGATGTTCAGACTTCTCTGCTAGTTGTGAAGGGCCGTCTGCTGAATGGGGGTGTCTACTCGGGCTGTGATGAGGATTGTTTGGGCTGTGCAGAATCTGAGAATGGTTGCGACCAGTTAAGGGCCGGTATCCAGGGTATGATGGATGAGGGTTGTTTGCAATTCAGTAGGGCTGTAAAAGATCGTGGAACAGTGTCAACTATCACCATTTACTTTAAACCGTCTGAAGAACGTGGACAAAGGGTCGTTAGTGCACCTGCAGCGAATGGTACCCTAGTTACCATTCCCGTGCCTGTAACCATCAGTGCTCCAATTACTATTGCTGCGTCTGGAAGAAGGGCTGTTGAGAATAGTAGAGCCGTGCCGTGGAAGTATGATAATGCTTACCGCAATTACAGAAGGGCTGAAAGTCAGACAAGACCAGTGAATCAAACTCCAGTGACAATTGGTTTACCGAATAGAGTTCCTGCAACTGTTGGTCCGGCTGTGGATAATGTAGGGGGTCCAGGAGGTTTTACCAGAAGCGGTCGTCTGTTCGCACCGCAGCCTTTGAGGGACAATAATGCTGAGGCTCTTGCCAGAGCAAAGGGTAAGCAAGCTGTGGTTGAGGAAGAACCTGTCCAGAAGGAAGCGCCCGAGGGGACATTTGAGAAGGACGTGGAGGAGTTTATGAAGATAATCAAGAAGAGTGACTACAAGATTGTAGATCAGTTGAATCAAACTCCGTCCAAGATTTCTATACTTTCACTGTTGTTGTGCTCTGAGGCACACCGTAATGCCTTGCTGAAGATGTTGAATCTGGCTTACGTGCCTCAGGAGATTTCTGTCAATCAACTGGAGGGTGTGATGGCCAATGTGAGCACCAGGCATGGTGTGGGTTTCACCAACCTGGACTTACCGCCTGAAGGGCGAAACCATAACAAAGCCTTGCACATCACCATGGAGTGCAAGGGGGTAGTGTTGTCTCACGTATTGGTAGACACCGGGTCGTCGCTGAATGTGTTGCCTAAGCAAATTCTGAAGAAGATTGATGTGGAAGGGTTTGTGCTTACTCCCAGTGACCTGATCGTTCGTGCTTTCGACGGATCTAAACGTTCTGTGTGTGGGGAAGTTACCTTGCCTGTGAGGATAGGTCCTGAGGTATTCGATATCATTTTCTATGTTATGGACATCCAGCCCGCCTACAGTTGTCTATTGGGGCGTCCATGGATTCATGCAGCAGGGGCAGTCTCGTCAACTCTCCATCAAAAACTCAAGTATGTCTGGAACGGTCAGATTGTGACTGTGTGCGGTGAAGAAGAGATTCTGGTGAGTCATCTATCCTCGTTCAAGTATGTTGAGGTGGATGGCGAGATCCACGAAACCTTATGCCAGGCGTTTGAGACTGTGGCTCTTGAGAAAGTGGCGTACGCTGAGCAGAGGAAGCCAGGTGCTTCAATTACTTCTTACAAGCAGGCTAAGGAGGTTGTCGATTCTGGCAAAGCTGAAGGCTGGGGCAAAATGGTGGATTTGCCTGTCAAAGAAGACAAATTTGGCGTTGGTTACGAGCCTCTCCAAGCAGAGCAGAATGGTCAAGCGGGTCCGAGTACCTTTACCAGCGCTGGGCTGATGAATCATGGCGACGTCTCTGCAACCGGTAGTGAAGACTGTGACAGTGATTGTGATCTGGACAACTGGGTTCACCCGTGTGCACCAGGGGAGTCTATCAACAACTGGACGGCTGAAGAAGTGGTTCAAGTTACTCTTCTGACAGAGTAATTTTCTGTTGTTTTGTCATTTTGCATGAAAATCCTACGATCTGCCCAAGGCGTAGTGATTCATTGTAGGGCCTCATCATGTTTTAATGATTATCATTAATGAAGGACATTTTTTGAAATCAAACTTTGTGATCCCTGTCTTTCTATTTTTTTGTTTTCATTTTTTTTCAAAAACAATAAAAATGGCAATGTTTTTGTTTTTTGTGACTTTATTGAACTCTTTTTCTAAAACAAAGCATTAAACATGCAGAAGCGATCCTATGGCATTCACTATGAACAGTTCTGTTATGGCTCAGTATGATTTCGACAATCCCATCTACCAAGCTGAAGAGGAGAGTGAGGAAGACTGTGAACTTCCTGCAGAATTGGTCAGATTGCTGAAGCAAGAGGAAAGGGTCATCCAACCTCATCAGGAGGAGTTGGAGGTTGTTAATTTGGGTACTGAGGACGCCAAAAGAGAAATCAAGATTGGGGCTGCTTTAGAGGACTCTGTCAAGAGGAGGCTGATTGAGATGCTGAGAGAATATGTGGAGATATTCGCCTGGTCATATCAAGATATGCCTGGGTTGGATACAGACATTGTGGTGCATCGATTACCTCTTAGAGAAGGATGTCCTTCGGTCAAGCAGAAGCTTCGTAGAACGAGTCCTGACATGGCAACTAAGATCAAGGAAGAGGTTCAGAAGCAGTGGGATGCAGGTTTTTTGGCTGTTACAAGTTATCCCCCATGGGTGGCCAACATCGTTCCTGTGCCGAAGAAGGATGGTAAAGTCAGAATGTGTGTCGATTACCGGGATTTGAATAGAGCGAGTCCGAAAGATGATTTCCCATTACCTCACATTGATGTATTGGTTGATAATACGGCTCAATCCTCGGTATTCTCTTTCATGGATGGTTTCTCTGGATATAATCAGATCAAGATGGCGCCAGAGGACATGGAAAAGACGACATTCATTACACCTTGGGGCACGTTCTGCTATAAGGTGATGCCATTTGGGCTAAAGAATGCTGGTGCTACCTATCAGAGGGCAATGACGACTCTCTTTCATGACATGATGCACAAAGAAATTGAAGTATACGTAGATGATATGATTGCGAAGTCGCAGACAGAAGAGGAGCACTTGGTTAATTTGCAGAAGCTGTTTGACCGGTTGAGAAAGTTCAAGCTGAGGTTGAATCCGAACAAGTGTACGTTTGGAGTGAGATCAGGGAAGCTGTTAGGCTTCATTGTCAGTGAGAAAGGGATTGAGGTTGATCCAGCGAAAGTCAAAGCTATTCAAGAGATGCCTGAACCAAAAACGGAAAAGCAGGTCCGTGGGTTTTTAGGGAGATTGAACTACATTGCAAGGTTCATATCTCATCTAACAGCCACGTGCGAACCAATTTTCAAACTACTCAGAAAGAATCAGGCGATCAAGTGGAATGATGATTGTCAGAAAGCTTTTGACAAGATTAAAGAGTACCTACAGAAACATCCAATCCTTATACCTCCAGTTCCAGGGAGACCTCTGATAATGTACCTGTCAGTAACTGAGAACTCGATGGGGTGTGTATTGGGACAGCATGACGAGTCTGGTCGAAAAGAGTATGCCATATACTACCTTAGCAAAAAGTTTACCGACTGTGAAACAAGATATTCACTGCTCGAGAAAACTTGCTGTGCTTTGGCCTGGGCTGCTCGCCGACTGAGGCAGTATATGTTGAACCATACTACCTTATTGATTTCTAAGATGGATCCAGTGAAGTACATCTTTGAGAAGCCGGCTCTCACCGGACGTGTTGCCCGTTGGCAAATGATTCTAACAGAATATGATATTCAGTACACGTCACAAAAGGCCATCAAGGGTAGTATTCTGTCAGACTACCTCGCCGAGCAACCGATTGAAGATTATCAGCCCATGATGTTTGAATTCCCTGATGAAGACATCATGTATCTGAAGATGAAAGATTGCGAAGAGCCTCTCGTCGAGGAAGGACCGGACCCGGATGACAAATGGACACTGATGTTTGATGGGGCTGTGAATATGAATGGTAACGGTGTTGGTGCAGTATTGATCAATCCTAAAGGTGCTCATATACCTTTTTCTGCCAGATTGACGTTTGACGTCACCAACAACGAAGCTGAGTATGAGGCTTGTATCATGGGGATAGAAGAAGCCATTGATCTGAGGATCAAAACTCTTGATATATTTGGAGATTCAGCTCTAGTGGTCAATCAAGTCAATGGAGATTGGAATACGAACCAACCGCATTTGATTCCGTATAGAGATTATACCAGAAGAATACTGACGTTCTTCCAGAAGGTGAAGTTGTATCATGTCCCCCGGGATGAGAATCAGATGGCTGATGCTTTGGCAACTTTGTCGTCTATGATCAAAGTTCATTGGTGGAATCACGTGCCACATGTTGCGGTGAATCGACTTGAGAGGCCTGCGTATGTGTTTGCAGCCGAGTCTGTTGTGGTTGATGAGAAGCCGTGGTATTATGACATCAAGAATTTCCTCAAGACTCAGGAGTATCCTGAAGGTGCGTCGAAGAATGACAAGAAAACCCTGAGGAGGCTAGCTGGAAGCTTCTATTTGAATCAGGATGATGTGTTGTATAAGAGAAACTTTGACATGGTCTTGCTCAGATGCGTGGACAGACCCGAGGCGGACATGTTAATACAGGAAGTTCATGAAGGCTCCTTCGGTACTCATGCCGGCGGACATGCAATGGCTAAGAAATTGTTGAGAGCGGGTTATTACTGGATGACTATGGAATCCGATTGTTTCAAGTATGCTCGGAAGTGCCATAAGTGTCAAATCTATGCTGATAAGGTGCATGTACCACCAAGCCCTCTGAATGTCATGAATTCGCCTTGGCCGTTTGCCATGTGGGGCGTTGATATGATTGGGAAGATTGAGCCTACTGCTTCGAATGGACATCGCTTCATCTTGGTTGCGATTGACTATTTCACCAAGTGGGTGGAAGCAGCTTCCTATGCTAACGTTACCAAACAAGTGGTTACCCGGTTCATCAAGAAAGAAATCATATGTCGTTATGGAGTTCCTGAGAGAATCATCACTGACAATGGTTCGAATCTTAATAACAAGATGATGAAAGAGCTTTGCAAAGATTTCAAGATTGAACATCACAATTCTTCTCCTTACAGACCGAAGATGAATGGTGCTGTCGAAGCGGCGAACAAGAATATCAAGAAGATTGTGCAGAAGATGGTCGTTACGTACAAGGATTGGCATGAGATGCTGCCTTTCGCTTTGCATGGGTATCGTACCTCAGTACGTACGTCGACCGGGGCAACCCCTTACTCCCTTGTGTATGGTATGGAAGCTGTCCTACCTGTTGAAGTGGAGATTCCTTCTCTGAGAGTTTTATTGGATGTCAAGCTGGACGAAGCCGAGTGGATCCGAACATGGTTTAACGAGTTGAGCCTTATCGAAGAGAGACGGCTAGCAGCTGTATGTCATGGACAGTTGTATCAGAGAAGGATGAAGAGAGCCTTTGATCAGAAAGTGCGTCCTCGAAGCTATCAGATAGGTGATCTAGTCTTGAAGAGGATCCTCCCTCCCGGTGCAGATAACAGGGGCAAGTGGACTCCTAATTATGAAGGTCCGTATGTTGTGAAGAAGGTCTTCTCCGGTGGAGCCTTGATGCTTACAACTATGGATGGTGAAGATTTTCCGTCTCCTGTTAACTCAGATGTAGTCAAAAAATACTTCGCATAAATAGACCCGCTGGACAAAAAGAAAAAAAGAGTCCAGGCAAAAAATGGGCATCCCGGCGAACCAAAAAACAGAAAGAAAAGGTTCGGGCAAAAATTAGGGATAAAATGAAAAGAATTTGTACACCCGGTAAGTCGAAAACCCGCAAGGGCGACTTAGGCAAAAATGGGTATCCCGGTGGATTGAAAACCCGAAAGGGCGATCCAGCCAAAAGAGGGATTAAAGCGAAGACTACAGTCTGAGTTGTCTGTACTTCATCGAGCTTTGTCGTCTGCCATCTCGAAAGATGTGATCCGTCCAGTCATTCTTCTCAGAAAGCAAGGAGTTGGGAGGAAAACTGATGATCTGTGAGTTATAACAGAATTGGGAAATAGTGGATGCCGTGTTCACGTTGCCATTAGGATAAATTTTTCCTTTTATGCGCAATTACCTCTTTCTAGGAATTGCTTCCCAGTGTATTTGCCTCTTCAGGCACATTTTCAATCAATAAAAGTCGTTATTCAGATAAATAGCTCTTTTGTTTTTGTTTTTACTGTTTTGTTTGCAAAAATGTCCGAATTTTTGATAAGCATTGCATATAAGAACATGAAGGCTAAACAATGGCCTGCAGGATGACAAAACATTTGAAAATCATTTTGAATGTTGAGGACACTTGAGCGTATCTTGTCCATGTATCCCCTGGGGGCATTTTGTTGTTTTTCAGGTTGGCATCTGTGAGGACGTTTTCTCAACAGATATTTTCCCCCAAGCAAGTTTGGAAGCTATCAGAGCTATGTTCCCCTGCGGAGACGTCTGTGGATAGTGCCTTCTATTCCCCAACGGATCTAAGGATTGCCTATCCCCAGCAGGCCTGTGTTTGCCGATTTCCTCCCGAGTGAGGCAGGTTCATTGAAATTTATCTCCAGCATTTATCCTATCTGTGGACTGAAGGATATCCCCGGCGGAGTTTACCCTTCCCCCAGCAGCAGTGCTATTCTCCAACATGAGTGTGAAGTCGCTTTACCATTCCCCAAGCAGAGTTCCCCGCAGAGCATTTCCCCAAGAGGAGTCTCCCCACAGAGTCAGAGTATCTGATCATTTTGGCTCCCTAGCCAGGGTTCATTTGCGTTTTGCATGTAGTAATCATTGCATCCTCAAAAATCGCGTAGCATTTCCATTCATAAATGGAGCATTACGCCATAGAAAAAATCAAACATATGCATTCATATGTTCGAAACCCCATTAGACCGTATTCCCTGCAGAGACGGATTTTTGTTCAACCTGTACAACGCATTTGCTACAGTTGCTCCAGTCAACATTTGGTGTTTATAATTCCCACAGAGGTTTATTTCCTCACCTGTTGATGACAGAAAGTTTGTTTCTCCCCAGTGAGACCTCCTGCAAGTGTTCAGCCTAGCCCTGTCATCTTGAGAATGTCAGTATACCCTGTCAGCACCCGGGTGTGTTGTTTCTTTGGTGTCGGTAAACACCATCTTTCGGTGATTTCCAGTCATGCGTAAGTGTCTGGTCTTCTTTGGCGTCGGTAAACACCATCTTTCGGTGATTCCCAGTCATGCGTAAGTGTCTGGTCTTCTTTGATGTCTGTAAACATCATCTTTCGATGTTCGTAACGTCGTCCCTCCCCTAGTGAAGATTCCTCCTCTCCGTTGGTGTCGATAAACGTCGAGTTCTTCCCGATCATCCGTTGATGACTTGGATGTGTTCACTCTCCCAGAAGAGTTTCCTCCTCTCCGTTGGTGTCGATAAACGTCGAGTTTTTCCTAGTCATCCGGTGATGTCTAGTTGTGCCTCTCCGTTGGTTTCGATAAACGACGAGTTTTTCCCATTCGTCCGTTGACGTCTGGTTGTATTCCTCTTTTGCCCATTCATCAGTAAATGTCTGGTCGATCTTTTTGGTGTCTGTAAACATCATCTTTCGATGTCTGTAAACGTCGAGTTTTCCCATTCATCAGTAAATGTCTGGTCATTATTGTTGGTGTCTGTAAACACCATTGCTTTGATGTCAGTAAACATCGAGTCTCACCCCAGTCATCGGTAAATGTCTGGTCTTTTTTTGGTGTCGGTAAACCTCATCCTTTGATGTCGGTAAACATCGAGTCTTTTCTGCAGTCATCGGTAAATGTCTGATATCCCCAGCTAGAAATCCCCAGTAGAGTCATCTGTAAATGTCCTATCTGGTTTCCAATTGCAAATATTTGTTTTCCTTTAGTGAAGTGTTTCCCATTCATCTGTAGATGTCTGGTCGATCTTTTTGGTGTCTGTAAACATCATCTTTCGATGTCTGTAAACGTCGAGTATTCCCATTCATCTGTAGATGTCTGGTCGATCTTTTTGGTGTCTGTAAACATCATCTTTCGATGTCTGTAAACGTCGAGTATTCCCATTCATCTGTAGATGTCTGGTCGATCTTTTTGGTGTCTGTAAACATCATCTTTCGATGTCTGTAAACGTCGAGTTTTCCCATTCATCAGTAAATGTCTGGTCGATCTTTTTGGTGTCTGTAAACATCATCTTTCGATGTCTGTAAACGTCGAGTCTTCCCATTCATCAGTAAATGTCTGGTCGATCTTTTTTGGTGTCTGTAAACATCATCTTTCGATGTCTGTAAACGTCGAGTTTTCTCCCATTCATCCGTCGATGTCTGGTCGAGTTTTCCCATTCATCAGCAGATGTTTGGTTACCTCTCCATTGGTTCCGATAAACGTCGAGTTTTTCCTGGTCATCCCCAGTTGGTTACCTCTCCGTTGGTTTCGATAAACGTCGATTTTTTCCTGGTCGTCCCCAGTTGGTTACCTCTCCGTTGGTCTTGGTAAACATTGAGTTTTTCCCATTTCGTCCGTCGACGAATGGTTGTATCCCTTCCAGTCATTCATTAATGTCTGGTTACCTCTCCGTTGGTATCGGTAAGCGTGAGTTTTTCCTAGTTGTCCGTTGGCATCTAGTTGTGATTTCTGTTCCCATTCATCCTCGTTGTGATGTCTGGATGTGGCCGTACCCTTTGAAAAAAAAAACAAAAAAATACCCAGTAATAAGTATCAAATCCCAGTGGACGTTTCCATTGGTGGATCCCTGTATTGTGCAAATTTCTACGGTTCTTGGTATTCAATCCCTGTTTACCCTGAAAGTCTGACAGCCTTTGCTCTCATCCGTTCGGGTTCCCAGCTGATTGAATAGGGGCAGCTGTAGCACCTCAAATTTGCACCCATCATTGTACATACATTTTCATATTAGGTCATAGCATATCATGGTCCATTGCATAGCATTGCATTGTCCCAGTTGCCTCAAGTGCAAGCCAATCAAGAAATTAGGTCAAACTGATCAGGAGATCAGTCAATCAAGCAAGCAAGCACAAATTCCATTGAGCCAAAGCCCTAGGGTTGGTCCAACATGTTCACATGACTTGGGGGCCCATTTGAAGTGTTTAGGTCAAGGATTGGATGTTCAGAAGTCATCAGTCAATGCACAATCAGTCAGAAACCCTAAAAGTCAACTGTTGGTCAACTGTCCATTTAATCAGTGATTTGATGATGGAAATTGGTTTGAGAGGTCTCATTCATGTCCCAATAGTCCTCATATATCATGTCAAACACCATCATGGAAGAATTTGAAGCCAGATCAGAAATTTCCAAAAATGGAAACTGGACCTGTAACTGAAACTTACCAAAAATGGAAAGTCTTGATCCTCAAACTTACATCATGATACAAGCTTCAAATGAATTTTTGCCCAACATGAAAGTTGAAGATCTTGTTCTCCCATTTCCAAAAAGTCCAAGAACACTCAATTCCCATGTATGGTTGGCAAGTTATGATCGAATCGTTTTCAAAAATTCTTGAACTTCAAAAGGCCATATCTCTCAAACCATTTGGCCAATTTTGGTGGGGTTTTTTCCTACAAGTCACATTTGATCCCCTCTTTCAAAAAATGTAACTTCCATGTACCAAAACCTTATGGATCAAAATGGCATTTTTTGACTTATATGAATTGATTTCAAGTGTGGTACAAAAGTGATTTTTTGAGATAGCCATTTCTAATCAATTTGGCCATTCAAACATGTTTAGAAATCATATTTTGGTCATGTTACAAGTCATTTTTATGCAGTACATATGGCCATTCCCTAAATTGCTTGAAATTTGGACAAAAGTGCATTTCCCACCAAATCCATCCCACCATTTCATGAACCATGCCTTGTACTATGAAAACAGAAAATTGGAAGATCATTTTCTGTCAATTAAAACCTCATTTGCAGCCTAAAAACCAAAAGAAAAAGGCCATGCCCTAGTTGCTTGAAAATTGGCAAAAGTACACTTTCACCCATACTTCCATGGACCATGCTTGGTACTCAAAGATAGCAGGTTATCATCAATTTTCTGTCAAGGACAAACCCTAATAGCAGCCACAAGCCACATCCAACAGCAGACCAACCATTGTTCTCTCATTTTCTCAAAAACTTCACTTTTGGCCATTTCAAAAAAACAGTCCAAAACTTCCAAAAGAACAAAAGCCTGGCCTTGCTTAATACTACATCCAAGCATCATTTTGAAACTAATGGCAGCCATCTAACACAGAAAAAACAACAGAACTGATTCATCCTAAAAAACCTCATTCACCTTGCTTTTGGCATTTTTCAAAAAAACAGTCCAAAACTTCCAAAGAGACAAAACCTTGCCTGGCTTGGTACAATATGTTCTCATCATTTTCTGTCAAATAAGAACACTACTAGCTGCAGCAAGAAACCTTGATTCACTCATTCTAAAAAACCTCACCTTTGTGCATTTCTAAAAAACCAGTAAAAGAAACTCCAAAGAACTGGACCCGGAGATTGTTGGTACATCATCCAAACACCTTTCTAAACTCATGGCAATCATCATTTTCCACCTGTAGCAGCATCTAGCAGCACTGGTTTTTGCACAGCATCATCCATGACAGTCCAAATTTTGAGCCATTGCAAGGGTCACTGAACCAAGCCACCTTCATCAACCATCATGTGGAGGACCATAGCTCATCTGTTTCAACCTCTCATGGCTTAATCATCACTGCATCTCAACCGTGCTTCAGATTAAGTGAGTTTTCGACCTCAACCTTTTCCAAAATCATGTGATACATCTTATAGATCTTTTCACCATGAACACGTTGAGCTTTGAATCAATGCAAATGGTCAAATATTTTGAAAGTTATGCTGTTTGGAAGTTTGATGACGAAATGAGTTTTTAGTCGATTCTTTTTGTTCAGCTTGATTTAATGAAAATAGGGTTTGGAATGTTGATGTACATTGTTTGCTGGTTTGAATGATGTATTCATTGCCAAAATCTGGAAAGTTTGTTCTTCATGATCATGAGCATGGCACTGTAGCAAAACCCTAGTTCCCCATTTTCCAGATTTTTCATGTTTCACGTTGCATGCTGTTGTGTTAAGCCTGGCCAATGAAAACATTCCAATTTCTTGCCCAAAACGACTGTGCTTCAGTAAGTGGCTCAAATATTTACAAAACTGCCACTCGGACCCCATGTGACACATTGAATCATGTTATTTTTCCATTTTTATTTCATTTGTGATCTTCATCTTACAAAAATCATAGAGCTCTCAATTTTAATTCAAAAATCATGGGGTTTTTTGCATCATCTCCATCATGATCCCTAGTTTTTTATCATTATTTTTCCAGATTTTTTGGTTGAGTAATTCTTAATTGGTATGAGGGTTTGTGACATGTATGCACATTTTGTACATCTTGCCAAAACATTTGTGAAATGATGAGAATGTATCCAATGGCTCTCCAATTTTTTGTGCTTAAACTAGACACACTCATGGTGATTTTGGTGTAGAGTTTGTGAATTTATCATTGCTGGTTTGTGAGTTATGATTTTTTAAATTAGGGTGTGACAATTTGTGTCACACCATTGATGTCCAACTTGCTGATTTTTGTATCCATGCTTCTTGACCTCCAATTGATCTGATTTTTTGCATGAACCTACTCTTGTATGCCTAGTTTACATGTGAATTTTCTTGGAATTATTTGTGACATTTCCTAATTGTTTGAGATTTTCTCCCTTGTTTAGTCATATGCTGACTTTTGGTGACACTTGTTCCCATTTCATTTGTGAAATTCTCATACTTTATTAGATGGACATGAAATTTTACATGAGATAATTAGACATCCTCATCTTTTCCATGGTTTTAGTCCCATTCATTTATCATACACCATCTCTGACTTATGATTTTTCTAAGTTGATGCATGTTTGGTTGACTTCCTTGAGCATGTTCAAAATTGCTTTGACTTTCTGATTTTCATTGACTGCCTTCCACTTGTCCAAATGGGATGAAATTTGACATGCTTACCATGCTGTGGGTTGTGATTGATCATGATTTATTTGGTGATTTTTGGAAATGTTTTAGTTTGCTTTTGATGCAAGTCTTGCTGTTGACTTCTATGAGCTTCTAAAATGCCATGTTTTGACCTAATTTGTTCATGAAATGATGATGATGATTGATATGAATGTGAAACCAATTGGTTGTGTTTCTTAATTGTTTGAACATGATTTGGGATGCTTGCCCTTTGCTGTTTTGACTTTTTCATTCCTTTTTGACCCTAGGCTTGTCCTAGTGGTCCTGTTACTCACCTTTGAGCTTATGTTTTCAGGTTGACCAACAAATGACCAATGAGACCAACTCTTTTTGATTGAGCTTGCTTAAATATCATTGTCTAACTTGTTTGTTTTGTAGGTGGCTTGGCTCACATGCCTTGAGCCTTGTGCCTTGCACATTCACTTGCTTGTGTTGACTGGTTGACATCTGTTTCATTTTGATTTAACTTTGACTTGTATACTAACTGTGCTTGACTGATTTCAGGTACTTTAGTTGCTTTTAGTTCCTTGTGAACTTTGCTTTGCTTTGCTATTTAGCAACTTGCTTGAGGTATAATCTCTTAAACTTCATGTAGTCTGGAAGACCTGGCCTGTTACTTGGCCAGGCAACTGTCTGAAGTCCTCCTTAAGAGGCAATGTTTGTGGATGTTTAATTTTGTCCTTGCACAGAGTCAAAGACCTCCTAAGTGAAGAGGCAATTGGCAGAACCCAAGGGATATGCAACCTATCCCCTGCTATTCAGTGTGTCATCTGTTTTGCTCACACCACTGTGTTGATGCATTACAGATAAAAACCCAAGATCTTGTGCAATTGCACAGTTGAGTCAGTATCAAATGTGTAGAAGGGTTCCCACTTTCTGGACCCACACATTCTTGTCTTGAGCTCTCCCAGGCCAGGGATAAGAGCTGTGAAGTCTTATCTTCACTCACCTTTCATCTGCTTCACCTTAGCCCCTCAATGGCAAGGTTAAGAGCACATTCACCCAGTTCCAGAGGTTTGTTTGTTGAGGTTGATATGACCCCTCGACTAAAACCTAACCCTTGTTTGAGCCACTTGCTTGTGTATAGTGTGTGCTATCTGTGCTTGTAGGATTATTTGACTTGCTTCCTGTGCAAGTTAGGATTGTTTGACTTGCTTCCTGTGCAAGTTAGGGTTAGTTTAGACTTGCTTCCTGTGCAAGTTAGGTTTTGCTTGGCTTGCTTCCTGTGCAAGTTAAGTGTGTGTGTGGCTTGCTCCCTGTGCAAGTCATGACTAGGATAGGCTGGCTCCCTGTGCCAGTTAGCTAGAAACCTTAACTTAGGGTTGATTTTGCATGACAACATCTAGGCTCGAGTCGTAGTCTCCCTAGTTGTGTCTCTCTCTGTTATCTGGTTAGGCTAGTCCTGTATCCCTCCGTAGGGGAACTACGTCGCCCTGATCCTCATACCAGATGAGGTACGTAGGCAGGAGATGAGCAGATCTCTCCGGGCGCCCTTTTTTCTTTTTGTGTGTGTTGTTTGACAGTTGCTAGGCTCGAGTGCCTGACTCCTTAGCAATTCGTTGTCTGTTTGTTTGAGTGTGTGCTTGACAGTTATAGGCTCGAGTCCCTGACTCCCTATTAACTTGTTGTGTTGTTGTGTGCTTGGAAGCTGATGTAAGACCATCGAGTGGCATTTGGGTTCCAGTGTGCGTGTGTTTTGGTTCGGATGCTGATGTAAGCCCAGCTATTGGCATTCAGGCTCCATGTTTGCCTTCTTGAGTGCGTTTTGGTTCGGATGCTGATGTAAGTCCAGTGATTGGCATTCAGGCTCCACGTTTGCCTTTGTGTGTGTTTGATTCGGATGCTGAAGTAAGTCCAGTGATTGGCATTCAGGCTCCATGTTTGCCTTTGCCTGTGTTTGTTTGTGTGTGTGTTAGCCGAGCTACGAATGCTCTGATTCTTCTCTCGTCCGAGAAGATACGTATGCATAGGATGCGATATCCTAGCGAGCATGTGTCGTTTCCCCAGTCCGAACTACTTCGACTCTGATGTCTATGCCTGATAGACTAAGTAGGCCCAGGATGCGATATCCTGCCGAGTCAGTTTCAGTCAGTTTCTTGTGTCTCTTTCAGCCAGTGTGTGTGAGTGTTTGAGCAGTGTTTAGCAACCATTTTCCTTCCTTTTGTGCGTGGATCCCGTAGAGTACTACGGATGCGTAGGGGTGCTAATACCTTCCCTTCGCATAACCGACTCCCGAACCCATTCTCTTTGGTCGCGAGACCATGTTCTTTCCTAGGTTTACTTCGAGCGTTTCCTTTCCCTCTTTTGGGATAAATAACGCACGGTGGCGACTCTGTTGTTCTTCTTTTCCCGCCGGTTTTTCGCGTGATGCGACAACTATGTAGAGATTTTTGCTTGGTCTTATGAAGACATGCCAGGATTGGATACTGATATAGTAGTGCATCGTTTGCCAACGAGGGAAGATTGTCGTCCTGTTAAGCAAAAGGTTCGCCGCATGCGTCCTGAAATGTCTGAGAAAATCAAATCCGAGGTTATGAAACAATTTGACGCAGGTTTCCTAGCCGTTACTTCTTATCCTCAAAGGGTTGCTAATGTGGTACCGGTACCGAAAAAGGATGGTAAGGTGCGAATGTGTGTAGATTACAGAGACTTGAATAAAGCGAGTCCCAAAGATGACTTTCCACTCCCGCACATTGATGTCCTGGTAGACAATACCGCTCAACACAAAGTATTCTCCTTCATGGATGGACTCTCGGGTTATAACCAGATTAAGATGGCACCTGAAGACATGGAGAAAACTACGTTTGTGACGCAATTGGGCACTTTCTGTTACAAAGTAATGCCGTTCGGCTTAAAGAACGCCGGGGCAACGTACCAGCGTGCTATGGTGGTTTTGTTCCATGATATGATTCATCATGAAATAGAAGTATATGTGGATGACATGATAGCCAGATCTCATACTGAAGAAGAACATCTCGATCATTTGTACAAATTGTTTGAGAGGTTGAAGAAATACAAGCTGAGATTGAACCCGAACAAATGCACCTTTGGAGTAAGATCCGGTAAACTTTTGGGATTTATTGTCAGTGGTAAAGGAATTGAGGTTGACCCGACTAAGGTGAGAGCTATCCAAGGAATGCCAGTGCCCCGTACAGATAAGGAAGTCAGAGGTTTCTTGGGACGTCTGAATTACATCGCCCGATTTATCTCCCATCTAACTGCCACCTGCAGACCCATCTTCAAACTACTAAGGAAGAATCAAGAGATGATATGGAATGACGAATGTCAAGAAGCTTTTGACAAAATCAAGAAGTATCTCCAGGAACCTCCGATCCTGATACCACCAGTTGAAGGAAGACCTCTAATCATGTATTTGACCGTGTTAGAAAATTCAATGGGGTGTGTGTTAGGGCAACATGACGAGTCTGGTCGAAAAGAGCATGCCATATACTACCTTAGCAAAAAGTTTACCGACTGTGAAACAAGATACTCACTGCTCGAGAAAACTTGCTGTGCTTTGGCCTGGGCTGCTCGCCGACTAAGACAGTATATGTTGAATCATACCACTTTGTTGATTTCTAAGATGGATCCTATCAAATACATATTTGAGAAACCTGCCCTCTCCGGAAGAATAACAAGATGGCAGATGATTTTAACAGAGTATGATATCTAGTATACTACCCAGAAAGCAATCAAAGGAAGCGTGCTAGCTGATCATTTGGCTCATCAAGCGGTGGACGATTACCAATCTATGAATTTTGAGTTTCCAGATGAGGATGTCATGCTTGTTACTGATTATGAAAAACCTGGACCAGATGAAGGACCCGAACTGGGATCCCGATGGACTATGGTTTTCGATGGATCTTCTAATGCATTGGGCAATGGTGTTGGTGTTGTAATTATTTCTCCCAAGGGTGGCCATACTCCTTTCACTGCTAGACTATGTTTTGATTGTACCAATAATATGGCCGAGTACGAAGCATGTATTTTGGGACTCAGAGCTGCTATAGACCTGAGAATCAAGTTTTTAAGCGTATACGGAGACTCAGCCTTAGTAATCAGTCAGATCAAAGGAGAATGGGACACTAAACATCCGAATCTCATCCCTTATCGAGAGCGGGTGTTGACATTAATCCCATACTTTGAAGAGGTTACATTCGAACATATCCCACGAGAAGAGAATCAGTTGGCAGACGCCTTGGCCACCATGTCATCTATGTTCCGAGTCAGATGGGACAATGAAGCTCTCAGGATCACCATTGAACGACTAGATGAACCAGCATATTGTTATGAACTTAACGCTGCTGAAGTAGAGGAGAAACCTTGGTTCCACGAAGTAAAAAGATATTTAGAAGCTCAGGAATACCCTGAAGGGGCGTCCATCAATGACAGAAAATTTCTGAGGAAGTTTTCCGCTAGATTCTTTTTGAGTAATGGAATATTATACAAACGTAATCATGATTCGACTTTGCTTCGTTGTGTGGATAAAAAGGAAGCAGAAAAGATTATGGAAGACATGCATGACGGTATTTTTGGGACTCACTCTAGTGGACATACAATGGCCAAGAAGATTCTGAGATCAGGGTATTATTGGTCTACCATGGAAGCTGATTGCCACCATCACTCCAGAACTTGTCACAAATGCCAGATCTATGCGGATAAAGTACATGTGCCTCCTGCTCCTTTAAACGTGTTGACAGCCCCTTGGCCCTTTGCAATGTGGGGCATTGATATGAACGGGGAGATTAAACCTACTGCTTCTAACGGACATCGCTTCATTCTTGTTGCAATTGATTACTTTACAAAGTGGGTAGAGGCAGCCTCATTTGCTTCTGTTACCAAGAATGTGGTGGCACGGTTCATCAAGAATAATCTCATCTGTCGATACGGCATCCCTGAGAGAGTTATCACTGATAATGGCACTAATTTGAACAACAAGATGATTGCTGAATTCTGCACGCAGTTCAAAATAAAACACCATAACTCTTCTCCGTACCGGCCAAAGATGAACGGCGCCGTGGAGGCTGCTAATAAGAATCTCAAGAAGATTATACAAAAGATGACAGTAACGTACAAAGACTGGCATGAGATGTTACCGTTTGCTCTCCATGGTTATCGCACTTCAGTGCGTACTTCGACAGGGGCAACTCCGTTCTCTTTAGTCTACGAAATGGAAGCTGTTTTACCAGTGGAAATTCAGATTCCCTCTCTAAGAATCATGAAAGAGGCGGGCTTAGATGAAGGTGAATGGATTCAAACTCGGCTCGATCAAATAAATTTGATTGATGAGAAGAGACTTGCGGCTGTTTGTCATGGGCAGATATATCAGAAGCGCATGACCCAGGCATTTAACAAAAGAGTCAAGAGACAGGTGTATCGAATTGGCGACTTGGTGATCAAGCGTATCATTCTACCACAAGGTGATCCCAGAGGCAAGTGGACTCCCACATACGAAGGGCCATTTGTAGTTAAGAAAGTATTCTCTGGTGGAGCCATGATGCTTGCTACAATGGATGGCGAAGACTTCCCGCATCCTGTGAATGCGGACATAGTTAAAAAATACTACGCATAAAAGAGACCCGCTAGGTCGACGTACCTAGGCAAAAGTAAGGGCATCCCGGCGAACCAAAAGGGTTCGGGCAAAAATTAGGGATAAATAGATAAAAATGTACACCCGGCAAGTCGAAAACCTGAAAAGGCGGCTTGGGCAAAAAAGGGTATCCTGGTGGACTGATAACTGAAAAGACGGTCCAGGCAAAAATTAGGGATTAAAGCGTAAGACTATGTCCCGTTCTCAGTCACCTTCAACCAAGTTCAAAGGACTGAACAAGCCAATCACTTCTATCCGACAGCAGGAGATGAGACGCTTGAAGACATAATGACAGTAGCAGAATTAAAATCAATAGGACTTTTCCTTCATAGCTTTTTCTTTATGTTCTCGACAATTTCCTCTTACTAGGATTTCTGTCTCTTTGTACACAAATTGCCTGTTTATAGGCCCTCTTTCAAAATCAATACAATTTTGTTTCAAAAAAAAAATGCTTTTGTTTGACTTTCTCTGTTTTGTTTGCGTAAACGTCCATTGATTTAGATTGAATTGGTATATGCATTTGAATATGATCGATGTTTATAAAAAATACATGCATAAAATAGAAATAGCGATTACTACAAGACTTCAGGATCGAGGAGAAGGTCTAACCACGCTTTCCAATGAATCCGTTGCTAATTCTATCCCCCAGTAAAAACAGCTATTTACCAGAAGAGGTTGGCATCACCCGACAGACTGGTCATCTCTTCCGTCCCCCAGCCAGGCTCTGTTTAGTGTTTCCACCATCAGACAGAAATCAAGTATCCCCAGCCAAGAAAGGGTCATCAATACAAGCATCTCCAACCAGAAGATGGGGATTTATTTTCCCCAGGGAGTCGCCAGAAAAAACTGTTCAGACGCATAATTCATTCATTACATCATTTCACATCATTTCACATCATTTCACATCATTTCACATCATGCACATGCATACAATGACCGCATTTATGTTCAGAAGCATAAAACATCCCATGCATCATGACATGGCATAAAGCTAACTTTATTTTTCAGGTTAATTATCCTCCTGATACAGTCAAAGTAAAGATCCATTCAGACGGATATCTTCATCGATTACATTCGAGATTCAGAGACATCTTTCAGATTAATCCATGTGAATATTCAGTCTGGCTAGCTCTGACATCCTCCTAACGAGGGCATCTTTAAACTCATCCCAGACATTTACTGCAAACACAACAAATATCATCGGATATAACCTAGCTTACGGTTCACTCTGATTCAGCCCAACATATGATTCCTTCAACTATTTCAAGATGGTCTAGCGTACGACCCATTCGAATGTTCATTCCCTCAGATGTTACCTAGCGTACGGTACATTTCTGAAGTGTAGTCTAGCGTGTGACTACCCCCTTTTCGTAATCAGATTCAGCCTAACGGACGGCCCATTCTGCTCAGAGACGGTCTAGCGTACGACCCATTCGGATGTTCATCTCCTCATAGGCTACCTGGCGTACGGTACATTCTGAAGTGTAGTCTAGCGTACGACTACCCCTTTCATCCTCAGATACAGCCTAATGGACGGCTCATCTTGCAACTCAGATACGATCTAGCGTACGATCCATTCTGATCTTTCATCCCCAGTGAAGTCATCCGCCTAATGAACAACTCACTCTGCTATTCAGATACGGTCTAGCGTATGATCCATTCTGATCCCTTATCCCCAGCAGCGTATAACATGTAACACCCTTCTAAAATACCCCAATAATTAATTAAAACAACAAAATATAAATCAGAGTAGATATGCAATTTCAGGGTGTCACACTTGACACTTCACACCATTCATCAAAATAACTGGTCATGCTTATTTATTAATCAAAATAAGGCATTGCACAATCCGCAGCGGATAGAAATCTAACAACATGCAAACCATGTAATCACATTACATGTAAAACTGTTCAACAACCACAAATGAAAACAAAGTAAACATCCCGTCCCGATGTTACATATACCAGAGCATGACCCACTAAGGAACTACACTAGACTCCAAGCACTAGCTTCTACTCAATCACTGCTCGTTACCTGAAACATAGTTGTAAGGGTGAGTTCCTCAATCGATATAATAAGCATTATAAAATATCATGTAATGCTAAGTAAATTAACACATTCGTCACCCTAATCAGATCACACATTCAGCAACGGCAACATCAACTCAAAATCATACTCAACACAAACACAAAACACACGTATAATATTGGAATACATCCATTCATATTATACGCCATACATACATTATGCAATGAGACTCCATGCATGCGGTACCGACTATTCGTGAACACATAGTTCAACCTCACCGATCAAACCCAGATACGGCTACCAAGCTCACTAGTCCCACTCATTTGAGACCTAGTGACTCACTCACTAATTCCTCACCATGGGAATTAGCTACCACCATAAAGGCCATGCTATGCACGCTAAATCACCTAGCATGCAAACATCAACAACAATCCACAACAACTCACTCACTAATTCCTCACCACGGGAATTAGCTACCACCATAAAGGCTATGCTATGCACGCTAAATCACCTAGCATGCAACCATCAACAACAATCCCAAAATGGACATATGCTCACACTCTAAGCCATAAACAGTCCATCATACATCATACATACATCACACTCCAATCCACAATGGATATATTCACAGCATTATGCATACCATCATACATCATCAGCATATTTATCACAGAATCATATTCATATCATGCCAAATAATAAATCACAGTATTAGCACACTCTACTAATACCTATATTGCTCAAAACAACGGGAAATGATCCCTACTATATCCTACACCAATATAGGCCAAACGTCAAATATGTACACAATATTTGAATATCAATTTTCCACTTTCCAAACAGTGTTAACCGGTTAACTCCCTAGGTTAACCGGTTAACGCAACACAGAACACGCTTTCTGGCAAATTTTAACAGTGTTAACCGGTTAACACCCTGGGTTAACCGGTTAACGCAGAACATAAATTAATTTTTCTAAATCATAACAGTGTTAACCGGTTAACACCCTGGGTTAACCGGTTAACGCAAGACAGAAAGTTGTTCCTGCGCTAACACGAACAGAATGCAGTATTACCCGCATTTTTCGCCATTGGAGGCATTCCGGACCTCCGATTTCGATTCCGTAAAAAGCTACACGTCCAGAAAATCACAACTCATCCAATTATAGGTTCATTCACAGTTTTAACTTAACTTATTCATCCCAATTCAAAGGTATTTCTCAAAACCTAATTAGAGTCAATCAATGGCTTATTACTACCCATCACATGTTAACCCATAATACCCATTAAACGACGATAAACCCCCCTTACCTGAGTTAATCCGGCAATTGATTCTTTGACCTTCAACAATCGTGAATTCTCCTCTTGAGCCCTAGCCTCTTCTTCTCCCTTTCTCAGTTTCTTCTCTTTCTCTCAATGTTACGTGTTCTCTGTTTTCACGTGCCGATAGAAAACTCTCTCCAACCTTTCCACTTCCTTCTTATAATAACAAAATTCTTAAATTGGATTTCTCTCTTCTACCCTCGATTATTCATAGAATTTCCAACTTTATTATTCCAATAATAATAATCCAATAATATTCCAATTATTTAATTAAATTAATAAATATACTAATAATAATATATATGAATGGTTTATCTTTTATTTTGAAAAATAATACCCTCTCATTCATATTATCATCATAATATACTATTAAACTTAAATTAAATAATTATCATATTTTATCGGGGTGTTACAACTCTCCCCCACTAAAAGAGTTTTCGTCCTCGAAAACATACCTCAAGCGAATAACTCTGGATAAGTCTCCTTCACCTGACTCTCAAGTTCCCAAGTCACATTGCCACCTGCTGGTCCTCCCCAAGCTACCTTTACCAAAGCAATCTCTTTACCCCGCAACTGCTTCAACTCTCGATCCTCGATCCTCATAGGTGATGTTTCAACAGTCAGGTTATCTCTCACCTGTACATCATCTACTTGGACCACATGCGACGGATCAGGAATGTACCTCCTCAACTGAGACACATGAAAAACCTCATGCAAATTCGCAAGTGACGGCGGTAAAGCGATACGATAGGCTACCTTCCCTATCCTCTCCAAAATCTGATAAGGACCAATAAATCGAGGTGTCAACTTCTTCGACTTCAAAGCTCGACTAACCCCAGTTATCGGAGTAACACGAAGAAACACATGATCTCCCTCTTGAAACTCAAGTGACTTCCTCCTCTTGTCGTGATAACTCTTCTGACGACTCTGAGCAATCCTCATCTTCTCCTGAATCATCTTAATCTTTTCCGTAGTTTGTTGAACAATCTCCGGTCCAACCACAACACTCTCACCGGACTCATACCAACATAAAGGTGTCCGACACCTCCTACCATACAAAGCTTCAAAATTCTTAATTGTCCTCGGTAAACCAGAAACAAAATCCATACTGATACTATCCCACTTCCACTCTGGAATAGCCAACAGTTGTATTAGCCCAGACGGCTTTTGATGCTCAATCTTTGACTTCTGACAAGTCAAACAAG
This sequence comes from Lathyrus oleraceus, assembly GCF_024323335.1. Lineage (NCBI taxonomy): Eukaryota > Viridiplantae > Streptophyta > Magnoliopsida > Fabales > Fabaceae > Lathyrus > Lathyrus oleraceus. The sequence goes on along the minus strand of NC_066581.1, from coordinate 68,025,346 downwards.
AATAAACAAAACTCGCAATTTCTCTTTTCATTCCCGGCCACCAAAATAACTTTTTCAAATCATGACACATCTTCGTAGCCCCAGGATGAATACTTAGGCCACTACGATGTCCTTCCTCAAGAATACTCTTCTTAAGTTCGGTAACATCCGGAATACACACCCGATTACCAAATTTCAAAACACCATTCTCATCAACTCTGAATTCACCACCTTGACCTTGATTCACTAGAGTCAACTTATCAACCAAAAGCACATCGGATTTCTGACCCTCTCTAATCTCATCCAGAATACCACTCGTTAACTTCAACATTCCCAATTTAACACTATTGTGAGTACTCTCACACACCAAACTCAAGTCTCTAAACTGCTCAATTAAATCCAATTCCTTAACCATTAACATAGACATATGCAATGATTTCCGACTCAATGCATCAGCCACTACGTTTGCTTTACCCGGATGGTAATTCAAACCAAAGTCATAATCCTTCAGAAACTCTAACCATCTCCTCTGTCTCATATTCAGCTCTTTCTGATCAAACAAATACTTTAAACTTTTATGGTCACTGAAAACCTCAAATCTTGACCCGTACAAGTAATGCCTCCATAACTTCAGAACAAATACCACAGCTGCCAACTCTAAATCGTGTGTCGGATAGTTCCTCTCATGAACCTTCAATTGTCTCGAAGCATAAGCTACACCCTGCTTATTCTGCATCAAAACACCACCCAAACCCAACAATGAAGCATCACAATAAACCTCAAATGGTTCCGATGGACTTGGTAATATCAGAATAGGAGCAGTAGTTAACCTTCTCTTTAACTCTTGAAAACCTTCTTCACATTTTGAGTCCCAAACAAACGCTTGCCCCTTTCTAGTCAACATCGTCAACGGTAACGCCAACTTAGAAAATCCCTCAATGAATTTCCTATAATAACCTGCAAGTCCAAGAAAACTCCTTATCTCAGAAACTGACTTCGGAGCTTCCCACTTAGATACCGCTTCTATCTTAGAAGGATCAACAGCAACACCACCTCTTGAAACCACATGACCAAGAAAACTAACCTCTTCTAACCAAAATTCACACTTGGACAGTTTAGCAAATAACTTCTTTTCTCGTAGAACTCCTAAAACCACTCTCAAATGTTCAGCATGCTCTTCTTCAGATTTCGAATACACCAAAATATCGTCAATAAACACCACAACAAACTTGTCTAGGTACGGATGGAAAATCCTATTCATATACTCCATAAATACCCCAGGCGCATTAGTCACACCAAAAGGCATTACAGAATACTCAAAATGTCCATACCTTGTTCTGAAAGCAGTCTTCTGAATATCCTCAGTTTTCACACGTATCTGATGATACCCCGATCTCAAATCTATTTTGCTGAACACACTCGCACCAACCAACTGATCCATCAAATCATCAATCCTCGGCAAAGGATATCGATTCTTGATCGTCACTTTATTCAGTTGCCTGTAGTCCACACACAACCTCATAGTACCTTCTTTCTTCTTAACCAATAACACTGGTGCGCCCCACGGTGACACACTCTGACGAATAAATCTCTTATCCAACAGATCTTCCAGCTGACTCTTCAATTCAGTTAACTCAACAGCAGACATACGGTACGGAGCCATCGATATCGGCCTAGTACCAGGTACCAAATCAATCGAGAACTCAACTTCACGCTCTGGCGGTAATTCATTCACTTCTTCAGGAAACACATCAGGAAAATCACACACCACGGCTAGATCGCAAATCACCAGTTTATCTTTAGCCTCCAAAGTCGCTAACAGCATAAACAACTCTGCCCCATCTGCTACTGCCTCATTCATAAGGAGTGTAATACTTCGACAGCTCTGTGAACTTAGCAACATACTCAGTAACAGACCGATTGCCCTGCTTCAATTCGAAGAACTCTATCTCTTTCTTTCCTCTGACATCCTCTGGAAAGTACTTCCTCAGGAATCTCTCTCTGAACACTGCCCAAGTGATCTCAGCACTCCCAGCAGCTTCCAACTCAGTGCGGGTAGCAACCCACCAATCATCTGCTTCCTCTGACAGCATATGTGTACCGAACCTGACCTTCTGGTTATCAGCACACTCAGTCACTCGAAAGATCCTCTCGATCTCCTTCAACCACTTCTAAGCACCATCTGGATCGTATGCTCCCTTGAACATTGGAGGATTGTTCTTCTGGAACTCACTTAGTTGACGAGCAGCTCCCGATCCCACAACATTCGGATTCCCTCCAAGTACTCCAGCTAGCATACCCAGAGCCTCAGCAATCGCATCATCGTCTCTACCTCTTCCAGCCATCTCTATTCTGAGAACCCAACAAGCTAAAACAATAAGTACTGATAGGGTTACACAACACCTATCACATACAGGGAAACAGAATAATTACGACTCGACTCGACCGACTATGCTCTGATACCACTAATGTAACACCCTTCTAAAATACCCCAATAATTAATTAAAACAACAAAATATAAATCAGAGTAGATATGCAATTTCAGGGTGTCACACTTGACACTTCACACCATTCATCAAAATAACTGGTCATGCTCATTTATTAATCAAAACAAGGCATTGCATAATCCGCAGCGGATAGAAATCTAACAACATGCAAACCATGTAATCACATTACATGTAAAACTGTTCAACAACCACAAATGAAAACAAAGTAAACATCCCGTCCCGATGTTACATATACCAGAGCATGACCCACTAAGGAACTACACTAGACTCCAAGCACTAGCTTCTACTCAATCACTGCTCGTTACCTGAAACATAGTTGTAAGGGTGAGTTCCTCAATCGATATAATAAGCATTATAAAATATCATGTAATGCTAAGTAAATTAACACATTCGTCACCCTAATCAGATCACACATTCAGCAACGGCAACATCAACTCAAAATCATACTCAACACAAACACAAAACACACGTATAATATTGGAATACATCCATTCATATTATACACCATACATACATTATGCAATGAGACTCCATGCATGCGGTACCGAATATTCGTGAACACATAGTTCAACCTCACCGATCAAACCCAGATACGGCTACCAAGCTCACTAGTCCCACTCATTTGAGACCTAGTGACTCACTCACTAATTCCTCACCATGGGAATTAGCTACCACCATAAAGGCCATGCTATGCACGCTAAATCACCTAGCATGCAAACATCAACAACAATCCACAACAACTCACTCACTAATTCCTCACCACGGGAATTAGCTACCACCATAAAGGCTATGCTATGCACGCTAAATCACCTAGCATGCAACCATCAACAACAATCCCAAAATGGACATATGCTCACACTCTAAGCCATAAACAGTCCATCATACATCATACATACATCACACTCCAATCCACAATGGATATATTCACAGCATTATGCATACCATCATACATCATCAGCATATTTATCACAGAATCATATTCATATCATGCCAAATAATAAATCACAGTATTAGCACACTCTACTAATACCTATATTGCTCAAAACAACGGGAAATGATCCCTACTATATCCTACACCAATATAGGCCAAACGTCAAATATGTACACAATATTTGAATATCAATTTTCCACTTTCCAAACAGTGTTAACCGGTTAACTCCCTGGGTTAACCGGTTAACGCAACACAGAACACGCTTTCTGGCAAATTTTAACAGTGTTAACCGGTTAACACCCTGGGTTAACCGGTTAACGCAAAACAGAAATTAATTTTTCTAAATCATAACAGTGTTAACCGGTTAACGCCCTGGGTTAACCGGTTAACGCAAGACAGAAAGCTGTTCCTGCGCTAACACGAACAAAATGCAGTATTACCCGCATTTTTCGCCATTGGAGGCTTTCCGGACCTCCGATTTCGATTCCGTAAAAAGCTACACGTCCAGAAAATCACAACTCATCCAATTATAGGTTCAATTACAGTTTTAACTTAACTTATTCATCCCAATTCAAAGGTATTTCTCAAAACCTAATTAGAGTCAATCAATGGCTTATTACTACCCATCACATGTTAACCCATAATACCCATTAAACGACAATAAACCCCCCTTACCTGAGTTAATCCGGCAATTGATTCTTTGACCTTCAACAATCGTGAATTCTCCTCTTGAGCCCTAGCCTCTTCTTCTCCCTTTCTCAGTTTCTTCTCTTTCTCTCAATGTTACGTGTTCTCTGTTTTCACGTGCCGATAGAAAACTCTCTCCAACCTTTCCACTTCCTTCTTATAATAACAAAATTCTTAAATTGGATTTCTCTCTTCTACCCTCGATTATTCATAGAATTTCCGACTTTATTATTCCAATAATAATAATCCAATAATATTCCAATTATTTAATTAAATTAATAAATATACTAATAATAATATATATGAATGGTTTATCTTTTATTTTGAAAAATAATACCCTCTCATTCATATTATCATCATAATATACTATTAAAATTAAATTAAATAATTATCATATTTTATCGGGGTGTTACATAACACACTCTGACTCCCCAGCGAAGTCGACAGCATAATGGAGGACTCACTATACGGTCTAGCGTATGACCCGGTATGACACCCATGTCTTCAGATATCGTCTAACGTACGACACAATCTGAAACTCTCATCATCAAACTTCCTGGATGGCATCTTTAAGCCCATCTCCATCAAGACCAATTGACAAGTGCAAATTTTTGGGGCATTCTAGTGTTCAATAATCTTCCACCTCCAGACCACGAATGGCATACTTGCCATCCTTACTCTCTCGGTTCAAGAATATTGAACAGGGGCAGCTGTCATACCCCAAAAGTTGCCCATTAATCTTGCCAAACATTTCTCGAAGCACTCCAACTTATTCTGCAAGGCACTGACCTTAAAGGAACAAAAGCCCAGCTCACAACAGACCCAATCCAGAAAATGGCCCAAAACTGGCATGCTCGCTAGGCGAGCAATTCCTTCGCCTAGCGAACCCTTCGCTATACAGCTCGCCTAGCGAAACCTGCGAATAACAGAAAATTCTGGGCTTCATTCTGAGCCCATTAGGTCACAAAAAGAGTATTATAAATACCCCAACTTCAGTCAGGAGGGGAGGGGAACGAAAACGGAGACAGGAGAACCCTAGCAAGCAGACTCTAACACTCACGGGAGGAAAACCCTGAAGGAACTCGGCGGCATCAAGGTTTACCTCTGCCCAATTCAATCCGATTTGCCGATTCAAAGTCGCAATTCAATTGCAAACAGGTTTACATTGCTATTACTGCCTTATGTTCTTAATTTGCATATGGCATTATGATTAAATTTATGAAAATATCTTAAGTTTGGCATGTAAATTTTGGTATGTACCTGAATACCTTAAATGATTAACCATATAATTGCTGTAATGAAAGCCATAAGTCATAAAATTGGTTGAAATTGTACTGATATCAAAACCAGAATCCGCAGCCGCTCGCTAGCACATCGCTAAGCGAGCATGCAGCGAGTATTCGCTAAGCCTTCGCTAGGCGAGGCAGGAGCGAACGTGACAGTAGCTGACTTTTCTGTTCTGATTTTTCACTCATGTTTTATCATAGCCATGCATCATTTACCCGACCCTATTTACTGTTGTGATTTTTTTTTGTGGTGTAATCCTCGATTGCACCCTGATTTGGTGTTCTGACATGTTTTGTTGAGTTTTGTAAAGGTTCACATATCCCAGGAAAAGATTGCTTGTTAGGTATTCCACTTTATTTGTGGGATACCCTTGTGGAGATTCACCCTGAATGACTCAATTGATTTTAATGTATTAATTTTATGGCAAAGATCCACCCTAGATTGCTTAATTGATCTTAATGTATTAATTTTAATATGGGGATTCCTCCTAATTACCTAATTGATTGTAAAATACGGCCTTTGAATATGTGATCTTGGACCTCTCTTTGTTACCCTACGATATTACGGTATTACGGTCATGTCCCGCGAATGTGGGGATACCCTTAGCCAAGACCCTTCGATTAAATCATCATGTCCCTCTAAAATAAATCATAGCCCCTCGGATGTTGCCTTCGAATATATGATTTTATCCCTCGATGACCCTTCGGTGTAGCCTACGGTTAAATGATGATAGTCCCTTCGAATGCTAAGGTATCCTTACAACCGTTGCTTTCAATGACCAATCGATGACCCTACGATGACCCTTTTACATCCAAAGGGATAAAACTACTTACTTCTTAATAGTAAGGACAATTTTACCCTCATAAGGATTGGAAATGCCCATAAAGACCTTGGGTAGGTATAACTCTTAAATGCTGAATCACAACTCAAAATACTTTTCATACCTCACACTTTGCAAATACTAGAAAGTCACCACTTGGTATACATTCGTACTAGAATCATTGCCAAGTTATATTTTTCTAAACCATTTTCAAAACTAAACGAGATAACCACTTTGTATACATTCATACGAGAATCATTACAAAGTTAAATTCTCTTGTTCAAAACATTTTCTAAACAATTCACAAACATTTTTTTTCAAACATAAGTGATCAAGCAATTAAGAGCCCATGGATAACCATGGATACAAAGGGTGCTAACACCTTCCCTTTGTATAATGTACCTCCCGAACCCAAAATCTAATTAAGGTCTTTCCTGTTCTTTTCCACCTTTCCTTATTGGATAAAAGAAAAGTCGGTGGCGACTCTTGCTATCCGCGACATTGCGATTAAAAGCAAAACACACTAAAGTCAGTTCACCGTATGACACATATGGTCGGTGATAGAGCTTATGAATCCTCAAAAAGAGGATAAGGAAACTCATATCAGAAAGACAATGAAAAAAAGGTGTGCAGTGTTATAACTGTGGAAAGTGGGGTCACTTGGCCAAGAGTTGTTGGTAAAATAAAGGTAAGGGAGAGACAAAAGGAAAGGAGGAAGGAGCAAACCTTTCACGTCAAGATTCAAATGATTATGAAGATATGGTGGTTATGGTTGCAGTTGTAGATAACAATGTCGACTCCAAGATCTGGTTCCTCGATCAGGTTGCTTGAATCACATGACTGGTCAAAAAGTGTAGTTAGCAGATTTCAACTTGTCGAAGAAGAGCAAGGTTAAACTTACTGATAATAGTTTGTTGTCAGCAGAAGGTACTAGTGACATAGTTATGCAAAGGAGAAATGAAGGAAAAACTATGATCAAAGATGTACTCTATGTATCTGGAATGAAGTGCAATATGCTAAGTGTTAGATAATTGGTTGAAAAAGGTTTCTTGGTGATTATGAAAGATGAAGCCTTGGAACTGTACGACACTCAAGATAATTTGGTCTTGAAATCTCCTTTGTAGAAAAAGAGGACATTCGAGATCATGACCAGTTCGACTGAAGTACAATGTCTAAGAACTGTTGTCAACCACAAGCATAGTTGGTTATGACATTTGAGGTTTGGATATTTGAACTTTAGATCACTCAATAAACTAATTACTCAAGATATAGTAATTGGTATACCAATTCTTGAGATGCCTGCCAAAAACCGGCGGAAAAACGAAACAACAGAGCCGCCACCGTGCGTTATTCATCCCAAAAGAGGGAAAGGAAACGCTCGAAGTAAACCTGGAAAAGACATGGTCTCGCGACCAGAGAGAGATGGGATCGGGAGTCGGTTATGCGAAGGGAAGGTATTAGCACCCCTACGCATCCGTCGTACTCGACGGGATCCACACATAAAAGGAAGGATAAAGGTTGCTAAAAACTGATCACAAACTGCACACACAGGCTGGAAGGAGACACGGAAAAGACAAAAGAAACTAACTCGGTAGGATTTTGCATCCTGGGCCTACGTAGTCTGTCAGGCACAGACATCAGAGTCGACGTAGTTCGGGACAAGGGAAAACATGCTCGCTAGGATGTCGCATCCTATGCATATGTATCTTCTCTAACCGGAGAAGAATCAGAGCACTCATAGCTCGGCTAACGCACGCCAAACAAAACCACACGGGAAACCGACTGCCAATCGCTGGACTTACGTCAGACTCCACACAAACAGGCAAACATGGAAACCGAATGCCAATCGCTGGACTTATATCAGACTCCAAACCAACAAACACACACAGGAAACCAACTGCCAATCGCTGGACTTATGTCAGACTCCGAACCAACAAACACACGCAAAGGGTTGAAAAAGAAAAAAGGGCGCCCAGAGAGATCAGCTCATCTCCTGCCTACGTACCTCATCTGGTATGAGGATTAGGGCGACGTAGTTCCCCTACACAGGGAAAAAGGACTAGCCTAACTAGATACAAAGGGAGACACAAACTACTTGGGAGACTACGACTCGAGCATAGAAGTTGTCATGCATACGATCCCTATGTTAAGGTTGCTATCTAACTTGCACAGGCAGCAAGCTATCCTAAACAGCACAGGCAAAGACATACAAGCACAAAAAGCAAGCACACACACTATATGCAAACAATTAGGCTCATACAAGGTTAGGCTGTGAAACACAAGCCAACTGGAATCGGGTGTAGTTAGCTCTTAACCCTAACATTGAGAGTTAGGGTGAAGCAGATGAAATGGGAAGTGAGGGTAAGACCTCACAGCTCTTATCCTTGGCCTGGGAGAGCTTCAGACAAATGAAAGTGTGCGAGTTCAGAAAGTAGGAACTCTTCTCCACATATGACTGACACAACAAAGATCTTGGGTTTATATCCATAATGCATCAACACATGGTGTGAGCAAGGTGAATGACACACTGAATAGAAGGAGATGGATTGCACATCTCTTTTATCTGCCAATTGCCTCATAGAGGTCTTTTCCTGCTTGGCACAAAGATAAACAAACACAAGCATTGCCTCTTAAGGAGGGCTTCAGACAGGTGCCTGCCCAAGTAACAGGACAGGTCTTCCAGACTACATGAAGTCAGAGAGTTATACCTCAAATGGTTAAGCAACCAAGCTAAGCAAAATCAAGTTCAAAGTGAACTTAAGCAACTTATGTACCTGTTGAAACATCAAACAAATCAGTACACAATGCAATCAACCAAAAAGACAACAGTCATCAGGCAATAGTACACAATCAGACAAATAAGCAAGCAATGCAACAATGTGCAAGGCACAAGCCAATGGGCACGACACAAATAACTTGGCATTGTAAGACCCCAATTTTGTCCCTAAGATCCCTCATGGCATCATATCATACCATATCATTGCCTCAAGGATCTTTGTGCACCTTTGCTTCCCTCATAGTGGGTGGGTTATCTTGTGAGTGTGGTTCTTGATCACCAAGCATGTTTTGCATTTGTGTATCATTGCTTTTCATCTATCTATTAACGAAAGGTACAAAAATATTGTCATCTAACCATGTTACTTGCAGATGAAGCCAGCTAGGTCAAATCAGTCAAACCAGTCATTGAGCAATAGATGGTGGCCATTCTTGAAGAATTTGGGCACCATGATCATTCATCAAGGGTTCATATGGGTTGTGACATCATTTTGAATCAAGATATCAAGTGGTAGGGGCTTGGAATTCATCAGAACATGGTTCAGTCAACCAAAACCCTAGCAAAGTCAACTGAAGTCAACTGTGGTCAACTGTGCATTTAATTAGTGATTTGATAGTGGGAATTGGTTTGAGAGGTCTCATTCATGTCCATATAAGCCTCATATAACATGTCAAACATCATCAGTGAAGAATTTGAAGTTAGACAAGAAATTTCCAAAAATAGAAAGTTGACCTGTAATTGGAATTTGCCAAATATGGAAAGTTCTTCTCCTCAAAATTACATCATCATACAAGCTTCAAATGAATTTTTGTCCAACATGAAAGTTGAAGATCTTGTTCTCCCATTTCCAAAAAGTCCAAGAACACTCATTTCTCATGTGTGGTTGGCAAGTTATGATCAAATCATTCTCAAAAATTTTTGAACTTCAAAGTGGCATATCTTCCAAACCATTTGGCCAAATTGAGTGAGGCTTTTTGCTACAAGTCATATTTGATGTGCTCTATCCAAATCCTTCATCACAATTCACCAAAAATCAACCAATCAAAATGGCCTTTTTCAAGTGGCTTGAATTTAAAATGAGGGAGGTGAAAAAGTGGACTTTCAAATTAACCATTTCCAATACTTGTTACCATTTGCAAGTGTTCAGAAATCACATTTGGAGAGTGGTTTGGGCCCATTTCGCACTGTAGCACATGCACATGCAACATTTGAGTGAATTTCACAAATTGTCAAAACACTTCATTAAGCTAATTTCCAATTACCATTTCATTAACCCAACTTAAGCTTCATTAAACAGAGTATATATTGCTCATTTTCTGAGAGAAAACCCTAGCCACACTTTGCCAAAACAGATCAGAAATCCATTTTCTCTAAAACTCTCATTTTCCTCACTTGAACTTTTTCTGAAAAATCTCAAAGAGCTCGAGCCTTGGTTGATTATGCCATCACATACCATCATCTGGGAAGCATTTACAAGCATGGAATCACAACTGTAAGCAAAGAATCCACACTGTTGCATTGAGCTCTCTCTCACATGGCAGTTTTCGATTTGAGCATAACCCAGCATTGTTGAGCTAAAATTCTTCTTCCATTCATCATCTGGAACATCACTAAGCATCTGTTTCAGCTTGTTGTGACCAAAGAACCACTGTTCCATCATTGTTCTTCAAATCTGGTAAGATTTCGAACCTCTTTATTTTCAAAATCATGCTATGCTTTAGAAAGGTCTTGCCATGCTGATTACAATGAGCTTCGAATCATGAAAAACCATTGATTATTGAGAGAGAAGCATCGATTTAAAGTTTTGTTGGTTAAATGTGTTTGTGCTTAGTTCCTCCTTGTTAGCTTGAATAAATGAAAATTAAGGCTGGATCATTGATGTATGTTGTTAGATGTTTCGATTGGTATGCTTGTTTTCCAAATCTGGAACAAAAGTTCATCACGATTGATGAACATGATGAACAGTAACACGAACCCTAATTTGAAAACCCAGGTCGTGTTTGGCTTGCTAGCTTTTCTTTTTGCATGCATTTTCCACTGTTCCATTGCCATGAGCCAATTAGCGCACGACACATCCTTAAGTGAAACGCAGCGTTTCACTTAAGGGATCAAGTATTTACAAGTTTGCCATTTCCGGTTTTAATTTTAATTAAATCATTTTCTTTTTCAATATTTATTTCATTTTGTATGTTGATCTTCAAAAATTCATAAGTCACTCATTTTTAATCCAAATTTGATGGGATTTTTTGTGAAATGCTTCTCATGATCTCTAGTTTATTATGGTGTTTTTTCCAGATTTTTGCACGTGTGGATTTTAAAATGTGCTAGGGTTTGTTCATGTTGTCCATTTTGTGTATGCCTTGCTAAATTGCTTGTGAAATGATGATACTTAATCCAATGCCTCTGAAATTTTTTGTGCTTAAACTAGACATGTTCATGGTGATTTTGGTGTAGAGTTTGTGAATTTATCTTTGCTGGTTGATGAGATATGATTTTTTGAATAGAGGTGTGACAATTTGTGTCACACCATTCATGTCCAACTTCATGATTTTAATTACCATGCCCATTGAACTCAAATTGGTCTAGATTTTTGCATGAACATACTTGTGGATGTTGAGAATACATGTGATTTTTTCTGGAATTATTGATGGCATTTCCTATTTGTTTGGAATTTTCTCCCCTGTTTGGTCATTTGTTGACTTTTTGTGACACATGATGTTATTTGATTTGTGAAATCCTCATGCATTATTGGATGGACTTGAACTTTGATATGTGAATTGTAGACATCTTAAAGTTTGTCATGGTTTTAGTCCCATTCATTTATCATGTGTTGTCACTGTTTTATGATTTATTGAAGTTGGTGCATGTTTTGATGCTTTGTATGAGTTTGCTTGAACTTGCTTTGACTTTCTGATTTTCATTGACCTACTTCCCTTGATCCAAATGAGCTGAAATTTGGTATGCTTATCATGTTATGGATGATGTTTGACCATGATTTATTTGAGAATTTATTGAAATGTTTGTGATTGGATTTGACTTGAATCTTTCTGTTGACTTCTTTGAGGTTCTATATGACATGCCTTGACCTAATTTGTTTGTGAAATGATAATGATGAATGATATGAACATGAAACCACTTGGGTTTGTTTCTTAATTGTTTGAACTTGATTTTGGATAGCTTTCACTTGCTGTTTTGGATTTTTTATCTCCTTTTGACCCTAGGCTTGTCCTAGTGGTCTTGTTTCTCATGTTTAAGTTTGCTTTTCAGGTTAAGAAGCAAATGCCTTAAGGAGACTTATGCAAGTTGATTAAGTTTGATTGATTATCATGAACTAACTTGTTTGTTTTGTAGGATACTTAGCTCATATGCTTTGAGCTTTGTGCATTGCACATTTGACTGATTGTGTTGATCCTTATCTTATATTGGTTTTGAATTTGAATTGTATACTGATTTTATTTGATTGATTTCAGGTACCATTAGTTGCTAATAGTTCTTTGAGAACTTGTATTGCTTTGCTTGATAGCATTTGCATTGAGGTAGAATCCTTTTTCTTCGTGTAGTCTGGAAGACCTGGCCTGTTACTTGGCCAGGCAACTGTCTGAAGTCCTCCTTAAGAGGCAATGTTTGTGATTGTTTACTTTTGTCCCAAGCAGGAAAAGTCCTTTAAATAAGGCAATTGGTAGAATCCAAGAGATATGTAACCTATCTCCTACTATTCTGTGAGTCACTCACCTTGCTCACACCACATGTGTTGATGCATAGTGAGTAAATACCCAAGATCTATCGAGTCTAACTTGTGGAGAGAGTTCCTACTTTCTGAACTCCCACACTTTCTGATATTCAATGCTCTCCCTGACCAGGGATAAGAGTGATGAGGCACACCCCTCATATCCTTTCATCTGCTTCACCTTGGCTCTCAATGTCAAGGTTAAGAGCACCATTAACCCTATTCCAGTTGGCTTCAATGCCTAACCCTTTTGTATGAGCCTTATTGCTTGGTTATAGTGTGTGCTGAATGACTTCATTTGATTGATTGCTTATTTCATATGCACATGTTTGCTTATATGCCTTGTGCATTTATCATCATTAATTGCTCATTAGTGCATGATCATTTCACCTGTCTTTGTGACATGTCTTTGTTGTTTGCCCATTGAGGACAATTGTAAGACCATTCATTGGCCATTGTTCCTATGATATGGAAGTGAGTATAAGACCATTGCATTGGCCACTCATCTTCTCTTTGCTTGATGCATTTGTTTGATTTATGTGAGGATACAATTGTAAGTCCATGTAATTTGGCATTTGTTTTCCCATGATCATATGTTGGAGGTTAGAGTAAGCCCAGATAGATTGACATCTGACATCCAAGTGTTTGCTTTGTTTTGTTGGAGATTGGTATAAGTCCAGATAGATTGGCATCCGCTATCCATTTTTTATTTCTTTGTTGAGGAGATTGGTATAAGTCCATAGAGTGGCCTCTGATATCCAGTTTTGTTTTAGGAGATTGGTATAAGTCCAGTAACTGGCATCCGGTATCCGCTTTGTTAACTTTCCTCTTTTGCTTTGCTTGTTTGTTATTGTTCATTGCCTATTCCAAAGGACACACTTGAGTCATCTTCTATATGATTTCAAGAGGTGAACCTTCTAGGAAGTTTTACACTCCATCTTCATCCATTCATCCCATTTTGTCCTAAACCTTTTCACACATTGCTTTTAAAACTTGAGATAAATATTGTGCAAACATCTTCATGCTTTTAAATTAAAAACCTGGACCCCAAGTCCTTGACTTTTCAAACTCCATTTCATAGTACTTCTTTTGAATCAATCTTAATCATACTTTGACTCCCTTTTTGTGAATACTCATAATCAATTAACTTCACCCATTCAATTGTTTTGTGGCTTTGTCCATTCTTGCTAAGTTTTCATACATTAGCCATATGTTTGATTTATCCTAGTTGGTTGATGTCAATCTCACCTATTTGTCCTTAGTTGATTGAATTGTAAGTCTTCCTTGCTTATTATAGGGTTAACCCCTCACTAGCAAGTTGAAGTTGTTCTCACATGGTGGACTTGTTGTTTGTATAAGGTTGAGTTTTCTCCCGTGGATAACATAAGACCTTAGGGCTTGTGTTTAAAATTGAATTCACTAACTTTTGGAAATCTTTTAGCCGAACTACGGCGTTTTGATCCTTACCTTTGATGGAAGGTACGTAGGCAACGGGTTCATCCGTTTGAACACAAAAACAATAAAAATTGTATATTCTTTTCTCATCATCCCAATCATGTTTGCACAACAAATATTTCATAACAAATAACAATTTTATACAACAAGTGTGAAAAGGGCTCCCTAGGAGTACCTAGGACGTGATGGGTGCCTAACACCTTCCCATTGCGTAATTTACCCCTTACCCAGACTCTCTGATCTTTTCATTAGTTTTCTACGCGTAAAACTTCTTAGGCTTTTGTTCGCTTTTTAGCCAGTCCTTTGGATAAACTTCTTAAGCACAAAAAGCAAGCACACACACTATATGCAAACAATTAGGCTCATACAAGGTTAGGCTGTGAAACACAAGCCAACTGGAATCGGGTGTAGTTAGCTCTTAACCCTAACATTGAGAGTTAGGGTGAAGCAGATGAAATGGGAAGTGAGGGTAAGACCTCACAGCTCTTATCCCTGGCCTGGGAGAGCTTCAGACAAATGAAAGTGTGGGAGTTCAGAAAGTAGGAACTCTTCTCCACATATGACTGACACAACAAAGATCTTGGGTTAATATCCACAATGCATCAACACATGGTGTGAGCAAGGTGAATGACACACTGAATAGCAGGAGATGGATTGCACATCTCTTTTATCTGCCAATTGCCTCATAGAGGTCTTTTCCTGCTTGGCACAAAGATAAACAAACACAAGCATTGCCTCTTAAGGAGGGCTTCAGACAGGTGCCTGCCCAAGTAACAGGACAGGTCTTCCAGACTACATGAAGTCAGAGAGTTATACCTCAAATGGTTAAGCAACCAAGCTAAGCAAAAGCAAGTTCAAAGTGAACTTAAGCAACTTATGTACCTGTTGAAACATCAAACAAATCAGTACACAATGCAATCAACCAAAAAGACAACAATCATCAGGCAATAGTACACAATCAGACAAATAAGCAAGCAATGCAACAGTGTGCAAGGCACAAGCCAATGGGCACGACAAAAATAACTTGGCATCAACCTACAAAACAATTCAAAGTTAGTCAACATCAACCACTCAATCAACTCAAGAGAGTGAACCACTTCAATCATGGCAATGTGCTTCTTAACCTGAAATCCACAATCCAAACAGTGAGTCCAAACCACTAGGTCAAAGCCTAGGGTCAAAAGAGGGTCAAACATTCAAAACAGAACATGAAATTCAACATGAATAAACCTCAATCAATTAAGAACACAATCCAAAAGGTCCCATATCAATATCATTCACCAAATCCATTTCATGAACCAAACATGGCAAGGTATGCAAGTTGTGACCATATTGTGACATCAGAATGAACAAATGCACATTAAATCAAAAATGATTCAAATAATCTCAAAAAAATTCATGAGTAAACAGGACATACAACATGATCATAACACAAAAAATTAGGAGCATTGGACAACATTAAGCATGATAATCAAATTGCATAAGTCAAGGCAAGCACAATCAAGCACATATGTGACACAACTTGGCACACCAACTTAGCACAAGCATAAAACAGAGATGAAACATGGTAAAAACCTCAAACCAGAGCCAAAACAACATTCAACATGTCTAGAATTAGTGTGCAAAATTTCACATTCATTGGATAAGGAACAAGCATTTCACAATTAAATGAAGTTCAAGGCAATTCAAAAGCTCAAATATGACCATCCAGAATGAAAAATCTCAATTAAATCAGAAATCAATCCAAATATTCCAACAAATATCATGAGGAATCACAACATCCATATCAAGCATCATGCAAAAAATCAAGGCATTTGGATAACATTTGGCATGGCAAATTCATCAATCAAGTTGAACATCACAAGGTATGACACACATTGTCACACCTACCTTCACATGATCATAAAACAGCAATGGCACATGATAAAAATACCAACTCAACACCAAAATGTCAAGCAATGAGTCTAGTTTCAACATGTAAAATTTCATGAGCATTGGATAAAATCTCAGCATTTCACAATCAAATGATCAAGGCAAGGTCAAGATATGATACATGTTCATATTCCCTAGCACAAAAACAATTCCAGCCATGCACAATTTATGGAAAAATGTTCATAAAATACTAGACAGAAAATGGAATGCAATGCAAAAATCCTCATATTTTTTGGATCATTATTCAATTATTTATGAATTTTAGAAGATGAGAAAAAAAATAAAAAAATGCATGAGACATAGCATAGGAATGAATGGAGGGAAATGAAATAAAATGGCATGGTATTTGAATTTATGCAACAAGCTGGAATCGAATTGAAGCAACATTTGAATAATGGCGCGCCTGGGATTGAAACGCTGCGTTTCATTAATCCCAGTGGCAGTCAATGCTGACGCGTGCTTGGTCAAGCGAATGCGGACGAATCAAAATGCCATGCAAGCTAAGACGTGGACCAGTACATGCGCTTCATTTCACAAACACATGCAAAACGCGGATAAAGCATTTCTGAAGATCAAACATAATTCTGGAAACGAAATTCATCATCTTCATCATGTTCATCATGAATAGTGCCAGGCTCAAGAACAAAAGTTTTCAGAAATCAAAATCAAACACATCATGGTGTAGATCTTTCAACATAGAACACAAATCCACTAATAACTAAGCATGAATCAAAGCAACAAGATCAAATCGAAGCAATCAAGTTTCACGTGTGAATCTTCAAATCAGCATAACTAACTCAATTTGGCATGGAATTTAATGATTCAAAGCTCAGTTTACTCAGCAATGCAAGATCTACAACAATAGCATAATGAATTTAAGAATTAAAGAGATCGATTCAATGACCTCTTGAAAAAGCAGAACTGGAATTGGTGGATCCAAGGCCTTGTGATGCTCAAATGCTCCTCCAGGATGCTTGTAGAGATGAATGGATGAAGGCTTGAGGCTTAATTGTGCACGATCTCACCACAATATGAATTCACCATTGTTGCATCAAAGCTCCAAGCATGAACAAACAGGCACTGTTTTCTTCGATTCTACATGCAAACCTACTCAAGAACTCTTCCAGATGATGAATTGATCAAGAAAAGTGGAGTGTGTTTGAAGAATTGGAGAAAAATTTTGAGAGAAAAAAGTTTGAGAAATTTCTAGATCTGAAAATTGTGATTGTTCTTAGCTGAAAACAGTTATGATTTGTGTTATATACTCCCTCCTAATCACTCTCTTAAACAGGTTTAGGCAATGGTAATTGGAATTAGCCAAAACAAGGTGCATATGCAAATTGGATATTTCACCTCTATGCATGGAATTATGATGAACAGTACACGAATTAGGCTTGAATTTCACTCAAAAAGTCATTTTGGAGCCAATGATCATGGTAGAATGTGTGAACAATGCACCAATTTCAAACTTTAATTTTCCCTCCAAAAATCAAGTGAATTTCCAAATGATTATGTGATGATAATGCATGGCATGTAATGCATGATTTGGAAAGCATAGGTCAAAACAAGAATAATGCAAAAAGAACCACTTAATTTGGACTTTTGGTTTGAAAGTTATGCTCATTTGAAGTTCAAGTCACACTTTGCCATGATTGAACCATATCTCTTCAACCACACATGAGAAATTGATGATCTATGACTTTTTGGAAATGGGAGAGAAAGATCTTCAACTTTCATGTTTGACAAAATTTCATTTGAAGCTTTCTTGAGGATGTAATATTGAGTTGAAAACCTTTCCATTTTTGGCAAATTCAAATTACAGGTCACCTGCTATTTTTGGAAAGTTTTGATCTGACCTCAAATTCTTCAATGTTGATGTTTGAAATGTCAAATGAGACTTGTTTACACATGAATGAGGCATATCTAACCATCTCCCACCTCCAAATCCACAGTTGAACTGACAGTTGACTTCTGTTGACTTTTTAGGGTTTCAGATGAATTGTACACTGACTGATGAGCTTTGAGCCTTCAATCTCTTGGCCAAACCACTTCAAAATGATCCATAGGTCACATGAACTCATTGTACCAACCCTAGGGCTTTGATCTCATGGAAAATGCACTTGCTTGCTTGCACAACTGAATCTCCTGACCAGTCTTGCCTGATGACTTGATGGGCTATGCAATGAACAATGCAATGTTAATGACCTAAACATGAAAATGTATATACAAAATGGGAGGTGCAAATTTGAGGTGCTACAGCTGCCCCTATTCAATCAACTGGGAACCCGAACGGATGATAGCAATGGCTGTTAGACCTTCAGGGTAAACAGGGATTGAATACCAAGAACCGTAGAAATTTGCACTCCGCAGGGAATGACTTAAAGGAAAGCCAAGTAACCAGACAAGACGTTTACCGATGACTCCTGGGGATTTTGATTTTTTATCAAAAGAAAGGTACAACCAAACGTCAACGGACGAATGGGAAAAACTCGACGTTTATCGACACCAACAGAGAGGTGATCAGACATTAACGAATGACTGGGAAGACTCGACCAGACGTCAACGGACGAAAGGGAGAAGCTCGACGTTTATCGACACCAACGGAGAGGTGAACACTTCACTGGGGAAGGAAAACAAATAACCGCAACCGGAAACCAAATAGGACGTTTACCGACGACTCTACTGGGGATTTCTGGCTGGGGAATTACCAGACATTTACCGATGACTGGGGAAAATACTCGACGTTTACCGACATCGAAAGATGATGTTTACCGACATCAAACAAAAGGGCGACCAGACATTTACCGATGACTGGGGAATAGGATGCACAACTAGACGTCAACGGACGAATAGGAAAAACTCAACGTTTATCGACACCAACGGAGAGGTGAGCACTGGGGGAAAATCTAATCAACCAAACGTCAACGGACGATTGGGAAAACTCATCGTTTATCGACACCAACGGAGAGGTGAACAGACATCAACAGATGACCTGTGGGGAGAATACAACTAGACGTCAACGGACGAATAGGAAAAACTCAACGTTTATCGACACCAACGGAGAGGTGAGCACTTGGGGAAAGAATATATGTTGCGAACATCGGACGATGATGTTTACCGACATCAACAAAGAAGACCAGACATTTACCGATGACTGGGGTAGGACTCGATGTTTACCGACACCGAAAGAATGGTGTTTACCGACACCAAGGAAAGAACACACGCGGGTGCTGACATGACACTTACCGGTATCACAAGGACGACATCTACATGTCAGGGCAAGGCTAAACACTTGTTGGAGATCTCACTGGGGAGAATCAAGCTTTCTTTCCACGGATGGGTGAGGAAATAAACCTCTCTGGGGAATATTCAATTCTGAATGCTGTCAGGAGCAACTGTAGCAAACGTGCTGTACAGATGTTGAACAATGATCTGCCTCTGCCGGGGATATGGTCTGATTAGGTTTAACACATGAATGCATGTGTTTGAATTTTTCTATGGCGTAATGCTCCATATTGAATGGAAATGCTACGCGTTTTGAGGATGCAATGATCACTACATGCGAAAATGCAAAATAATAAACTCCTGCCGGGGAGCAAGCTGATTAGATACTCCAACTCTGTGGGGACACTCTGTCTGAGGAATACTCTGCGGGGAGTAAGCACCAACTTCTCACTCATGCTGGAGAATAGCACTGCTGTTGGGGAAAAGATACCAATCCACTCGGGGACTTCGCTTGGGACACAATCAATGCGACTTACGCTGGGGAGAGCTGCCAATCCACAGGTAGGATAAACTCTGCTGGAGATAATTTTTCGCCGAACCTGATCCAACTCGGGGAACCTGCTGGGGAAAACCATCAACACAACCTTCTGCTAGGGAATCCTGCCAGGGGAAAACCTTCACAACCCTGGTGGGGGTAAGCATGCACCACTCTGCTGAGGAAAAGCAACCCTGGCGGGGAAAGTAATATACCAGACCACGCTGAGGATAGACCACAACGACCTTGCCGGGGACAAGCGCTCACGACCACGCTGGGGATAACATTACTTCAAACCAGACTGCTGGGGAACAAAACCACTCCACCGACACCTCAGCTGGGGACGCAACATCATCCTTCAAATCCGGTGGGGATTAACAATCCTCAGACTCAGTGGGGGATAATCAATCTTCAGACTTAGCTGGGAACTTAACAATCTCTAGCTCTGCTGGGAATAGATGGCACTATCCACGGACATCTCTGCAGGGGAGAAAAATAGTTCTGATAGCCTTCAGACTTGCTTGGGGAAACAACCACTTCCAAACCTGCTGGGGAATCAACTATGGCTTAACTATGCTGGGGCAACAAGTCTCGAACTTGCTTCATCTGCTGGGGAACATCCCCATCCTCTCACACTGCTGAGGAAACAACCGTAGCTTATCTGCTTCAGCCAAGAAATCAACAAGTAACAACCTGCAAAACAGCCTGACATACATGCCCCAGGGGTTGCATGGACAAGATACGCTCAAGTGTCCTCAACATTCAAAATGATTTTCAAATGTTTTATCTTTCTGCACGTTATTGTTTAGCCTTCATGTTTTTATATGCAATGTTTATAAAAAATTCGGACGTTTTTGCAAACAAAACAGTAAAATAAAAACAAGAGAGCAATTTATCTGAATAACGACTTTTATTGATTGAAAATGGGCCTGAAAAGGCGAATACATCGGGAAGCAATTCCTAGAAAGAGGTAATTGCGCACAAAATGAAAAATCTATCCTAATGGCAATGTGAACACGACATCCACTATTTCCTAATTCGGTTATAACTCACAGATCATCAGTTTTCCTCCCAACTTCCTTGCTTTCTGAGAAGAATGACTGGACCGATCACATCTTTGGAGATGGCAGACGACGAAGCGCGATGAAGTACAGATAACTCAGACTGTAGTCTTCGCTCTAATCCCTCTTTTGCCTGGATCGCCCTTTCGGGTTTTCAATCCACCGGGATACCCATTTTTGCCTAAGCCGCCCTTGCGGGTTTTCGACTTACCGGGTGTACAAATTCTTTTCATTTTTTATCCCTAATTTTTGCCCGAACCTTTTTCTTTTTGTTTTTTTTGGTTCGCCGAGATGCCCTTTTTTTGCCTGGACTCTTTTATTCTTTTTGTCCAGCGGGTCAATTTACGCGAAGTATTTTTTGACTACATTTGAGTTAACAGGGGACGGGAAATCTTCACCATCCATAGTTGTAAGCATCAAGGCTCCACCGGAGAAAACCTTCTTTACAACATATGGACCTTCATAATTAGGAGTCCACTTGCCCCTGTTATCTGTACCGGGAGGCAGGATCCTCTTCAAAACCAGATCGCCAGTTTGATAGCTCCGAGGACGCACTTTCTGATCAAAGGATCTCTTCATCCTTCTCTGATACAACTGCCCATGGCACACAGCTGCTAACCGTCTTTCTTCGATAAGGCTCAACTCATTAAACCTTGTTCGAATCCATTCAGCTTCGTCAAGCTTGACATCTAACAAAACTCTCAGAGAAGGAATCTCCACTTCAACTGATAGGACTGCCTCCATACCATACACAAGGGAGTAAGGGGTTGCCCCGGTCGACGTACGTACTGAGGTACGGTACCCATGCAAAGCGAAAGGCAGCATCTCATGCCAATCCTTGTACGTCACGACCATCTTCTGCACAATCTTCTTAATATTCTTGTTTGCCGCCTCTACAGCACCATTCATCTTTGGTCTGTAAGGAGAAGAATTGTGATGTTCAATCTTGAAATCTTTGCAAAGCTCTTTCATCATCTTGTTATTGAGATTCGAACCATTATCAGTAATGATTCTCTCAGGAACCCTGTAACGACAGATGATTTCCTTCTTGATGAACCGAGCAACCACTTGTTTGGTAACATTAGCATAGGAAGCTGCTTCCACCCACTTGGTGAAGTAATCAATCGCAACCAGGATGAAGCGATGTCCATTAGAAGCAGTAGGCTCAATCTTCCCAATCATATCAATGCCCCACATGGCGAACGGCCAAGGCGAATTCATGACATTCAGAGGGCTTGGTGGTACATGCACCTTATCAGCATAGATCTGGCATTTATGGCACTTCCGAGCATACTTGAAACAGTCGGACTCCATAGTCATCCAGTAATAACCGGCTCTCAACAATTTCTTAGACATTGCATGACCACCAACATGGGTACCAAACGAACCCTCGTGCACTTCCTGCATCAACATGTCTGCTTCGTGTCTATCCACGCATCTGAGCAGAACCATGTCAAAGTTTCTCTTGTACAACACATCATCCTGATTCAAATAAAAGCTTCCAGCTAGCCTTCTCAGGGTTTTCTTGTCATTCTTCGACGCACCTTCAGGATATTCCTGGCTCTTGAGGAAGTTCTTAATATCATAGTACCACGGTTTCTCATCAACAACAGACTCGGCTGCAAACACATACGCAGGCCTCTCGAGTCGATTCACCGCAACATGTTGCACATGATTCCACCAATGAACTTTGATCATAGAAGACAAAGTAGCCAAGGCATCAGCCATTTGATTCTCATCCCGGGGGACATGATACAACTTCACCTTCTTGAAGAACGTCAGTATTCTTCTGGTGTAATCTCTGTAAGGAATCAAATGTGGCTGATTGGTATTCCAATCTCCATTGACCTGGTTGATCACTAGAGCGGAATCTCCATATATGTCAAGCGTTTTGATCCTCAGATCAATGGCTTCTTCTATCCCCATGATACAAGCCTCATACTCAGCCTCATTGTTGGTGACGTCAAAACTCAGTCTGGCAGAAAAAGGTATATGAGCACCTTTTGGATTGATAAGCACTGCCCCAACACCGTTGCCATTCACATTCACAGCCCCATCAAACATCAATGTCCACTTGTCATCAGGATCCGGTCCTTCCTCGACAAGAGGCTCTTCACAATCTTTCATCTTAAGATACATGATGTCTTCATCAGGGAATTCAAACATCATAGGCTGATAATCCTCGATCGGTTGCTCGGCAAGGTAGTCTGACAGAATACTACCTTTGATGGCCTTCTGTGACGTGTACTGAATATCGTATTCTGTTAAAATCATCTGCCAACGGGCAACACGTCCGGTGAGAGCCGGCTTCTCGAAGATGTACTTCACTGGATCCATCTTAGAAATCAACAAGGTAGTATGGTTCAACATATACTGCCTCAGTCGGCGAGCAGCCCAGGCCAAAGCACAACAAGTTTTCTCAAGCTGTGAATGTTTGATTTCACAGTCGGTAAACTTTTTGCTAAGGTAGTATATGGCATGCTCTTTTCGACCAGACTCGTCATGCTGTCCCAATACACACCCCATCGAGTTCTCAGTCACTGACAGGTACATTATCAGCGGTCTCCCAGGAACTAGAGGAATAAGGATTGGAGGTTTCTGTAAATACTCTTTTATCTTGTCAAAAGCTTTCTGACAGTCATCATTCCACCTGATAGCTTGATTCTTTCTTAGCAATTTGAATATTGGTTCACACGTGGCAGTTAGGTGAGATACAAACCTCGCAATGTAGTTCAATCTCCCTAAAAACCCACGAACCTACTTCTCTGTTTTCGGTTCAGGCATTTCTTGAATAGCTTTGACTTTTGCTGGATCAACCTCAATCCCTTTCTCACTGACAATGAAGCCTAACAGCTTCCCGGATCGCACTCCAAACGTACACTTGTTTGGATTCAACCTCAGTTTGAACTTTCTTAATCTGTCAAACAATTTCTGCAAATTAACCAGGTGCTCCTCTTCTGTCTGTGACTTCGCAATCATATCATCCACGTACACCTCAATCTCTTTGTGCATCATGTCATGAAAGAGAGTCGTCATAGCCCTCTGATAGGTAGCACCGGTATTCTTCATCCCAAATGGCATCACCTTATAGTAGAACGTGCCCAAAGGTGTAATGAATGTCGTCTTTTCCATGTCCTCTGGCGCCATCTTAATCTGATTATATCCAGAGAAACCATCCATGAAAGAGAAAACCGAGGATTGAGCCGTATTATCAACCAATACATCAATGTGAGGTAATGGGAAATCATCTTTCGGACTCGCTCTATTCAAATCCTGGTAATCGACACACATTCTGACTTTACCGTCCTTCTTCGGCACTGGAACGATCTTGGCCACCCACGGGGGATAAGTCGTTACTGACAAGAAACCTGCATCGAATTGCTTCTGAACTTCTTCCTTGATTTTAACAGCCATATCAGGACTCATTCTCCGAAGCTTCTGCTTGACTGAAGGACACTCTTCTCTGAGAGGTAGTCTATGCACCACAATATCGGTATCCAACCCAGGCATATCTTGATACGACCAGGCGAATATCTCCACATACTCTCTCAGCATCTCAATCAACCTTCTCTTGACATCTTCCTTCAAAGCAGCCCCGATCTTAATATCTCTTCTGGCGTCCTCAGTACCAAGATTGACAATCTCCAACTCCTCCTGATGAGGTTGGATGATCCTCTCCTCTTGCTTCAACAATCTGACCAATTCTTTAGGGAGTTCACAGTCTTCCTCATTCTCCTCTTCAGCTTGGTAGATGGGATTATTGAAATCATACTGAGCCATAACAGAACTGTTCATAGTGGATTCCGTAAGATCACTTCTGCATGTTTAATGCTTTGTTTTAGAAAAAGAGTTCAAGAAAGTCACAAAAAACAAAAACATTGCCATTTTTATTGTTTTGAAAAAGTGAAAATAAAAACAGAAAGACAGGGATCACAAAATTGTTTGCAAAACGTCCTTTATTAATGATATCATTGAAAAACATGATGAGGCCCTACAATGAACCACTACGCCTTGGGCAGAACGTAGGGTTTTGTGCAGAATGAAAAAACAAAAGAAAATTACTTTGTTTGAAGAGTAACTTGGACCACATCTTTTGCCGTCCAGTTGTTGATCAACTCCTCTGGTGCACACGGGCGAACCCAGTTGTCCAGATCACAATCACTGTCTCCATCTTCACTACCGGTTGCAAAGACGTCACCGTGATTCATCAGCCCAGCGCTGGTAAAGGTACTCGGACCTGTCTGCTTAATCTGCTCTGCCTGCAGAGGTTGATAACCAATACCAAACTTGTTTTCCTTGATAGGCAAATCCACCATCTTGCCCCAGCCTTCAGCTTTACCAGAGTTGACAACCTCCTTGGCCTGTTTATATGATGCAATTGAGGTTGGCTTCTTCTGCTCAGCAAAAGCCACCCTCTCAAGAGCAACAGTCTCGAACGCCTGGCATAAGGTTTGATGGATCTCGCCATCCACCTCTACATATTTGAAAGAGGATAGGTGACTCACCAGAATATCTTCTTCACCACACACGGTCACAATCTGACCGTTCCAGATATACTTCAACTTCTGGTGGAGAGTCGACGAGACTGCCCCAGCTGCATGAATCCACGGACGCCCCAGTAAGCAACTATATGCTGGCTGGATGTCCATCACATAGAAGACAATGTCAAAAACCTCCGGGCCAATCTTCACCGGCAAGGTGACTTCACCAAAAACAGACCGTTTGGATCCGTCAAATGCACGCACAATCAGATCACTCGGAGTGAGGATAACCCCTTCCACATCAATCTTGCCCAGAATCTTCTTAGGCAGCACATTCAACGAAGAGCCAGTGTCTACCAGCACATGAGACAACACTGCCCCCTTGCACTCCATAGTAATATGCAAGGCCTTGTTATGGTTACGTCCCTCAGGTGTTAAGTCCAAATCTGTGAACCCCAAGCCATGCCTGGTGCTCACGTTAGCAATCACTCCCTCCAGCTGGTTGATAGATATCTCTTGAGGCACGTAAGCCAGATTCAGCATCTTCAATAGGGCATTACGGTGCGCCTCGGAGCACAGCAACAATGAGAGGATAGAAATCTTGGACGGAGTCTGATTCAATTGATCTACAATCTTGTAGTCACTCTTCTTGATTATTTTCATGAACTCCTCCACGTCCTTCTCGAATGAACCCTCAGGCGGCTCCTTCTGAGCAGGTTCTTCATCAACCACGGCCTGTTTGCCTTTGGCTTTGGCAAGAGCCTCGACATTGTTGTCTCTCAACGGTTGTGGAGCAAACAGACGTCCACTTCTGGTAAACCCTCCTGGTCCTCCAACATTGTCCACAACTGGACTCACAACCACAGGAGTTCTACTAGGCAGCCCAATAGTCATAGGAGACTGATTCACCGGCCTGACCTGACTCTCAGCCCTTTGATTGCTGCAATAAGCGTTGTCATACTTCCATGGCACAACCCTACTATCAACAACCCTTCTGCCCGAAGCAACAATAGTAGATGGAGTAATGACGGTTACAGGAGCGGAAATAGTAACAGGAGTACTAGTTGTAGGCGCACCAACAGTCCTCTGGCCACGTCCCTCGGACGGTTTAAAGTATATGGTGACAGTTGACACCATCCCACGATCTCTAACAGCCCGACTGAATTGTAAACAACCCTCATCAATCAAATTCTGGATACCAGCCCTCAATTGATCACAACCATTCTCTGACTCTGAGCAGTCTACACAGCCTTCACAACAGCCCGGGAATACCCCCCATTCAACAAACGGTCCTTCACAACAAACAGTGAAGTATGAAGATCTTCAACATTGACCACCAAATCTTCAGCTTTACCACCTTCAACACTGTTAACTCTGTGCGCACCATGCTGCGGCATAGGGTTATTTACAACATTCGACACAAGAGCAAAATTGATAGTTTTAGCGTCAATTAGGTCCTGGACTTTATGATGAAAAGCCCTGCAGTTCTCAATGTGGTGCCCCGGTGCACCAGAATGGAAGTCACAACGCACGTTGGCATCATACCCAGGTGGTATCTTTGTCAACGGCGCCATTGTACGCAACTCCACGAATCCCAATCTGAGCAACTCAGGTAGCAACTCAACATAGGTCATCGGCAGCGGATCAAAACGTCGATCAGGCATCCTTTGTCTTAGTTGATACAGACGTTGTTGTTGTTGTTGTTGTGGTGGCGGTTGTTGTTGAACTCTCTGTTGTTGCTGTTGTGGACGAGGTTGAGGTGCTGGAATTGTCACAGCAGTAACCTGGAGGTACTGATTTCTGTTTACATTTCTTCGGTGTTGCACCGCATTGGTTTCACCCTCTCTTCGGCGAGGTGCCCCAGCAAATGGTTTCTTTGAAGACGAGGACCCTGCATCCTGAATCTTCCCGGCCTTAATCAAACTTTTTGTCCTTTCCCCACATATCACAACGTCTGAGAAACTACCGAATGGGCAACTCCCCATCCGGTCCATGAAAACACCCTGTAATGTCCCAATGAACATGTCAGTCAACTCCCTCTCCAGCATAGGGGGTTGTACTCTTGCAGCCAACTCACGCCACCTCTGGGCGTACTCCTTGAAGCTCTCTCCAGATTTTTGACAAAGACTCTGCAACTGAGTCCGGCTCGACGCCATGTCCATATTATGTTTATACTGCCTCAAGAAGGCCTCACCCAGATCTCTCCAGCATGATAGAATCTCTCTTAAGCTCCATGTACCAATCCAAGGAAGCCCCAGATAAGCTGTCCTGGAAGAAATACATCCACAAGAAGTACCGTTATATTTATCAAACGAGGGTGCTTTGAATTTGTAGGGAATCCTCAACCCCTCTACTAAACTCATGTTGGTCACATCAAACCCAAGGGAGTTCTGACATTCCATAACCCTGATTTTCTCAGCAAGGGCATCAACTTTACGGTCCCTCTCTTTAACTCTCACCACATCATCGTCTTCACTGAGCAAAGTGAACATATCCTCTTGTCTGTCAACAATCGGAGCAGGATGACGAATCGGAGCCCGGGTAGCTCTGGCGTTAATAGTCTCTGCAGCAAGAGGCTGTCCGTTAATTCTGATACCCCTCAATTCATCCCCTACGGCGTAGTCATTGATGGGAGCAGCAACAACATTCTCATGAATGGGTACACCCACTGGTGAAACACGGTTGGACGGTGGAATCACAGCTTCTTGTCTCTGGGCTAAGGCACGCAGCTCCTCTTGCCCCTGAACAACCCCTTGCATCATTGTCATAAACTGGGCCATGTTTGCCCTCATCTCAGCCAATTCTGCTTGAACCTGGTCCATATTCCTCTGATGATTCAATCTGGTTGAGTAGCGATGCGGTGATCAGCTATCCTGCCTGACACAGGAACCAGAGTGAGAAGTCACGAACAAGAACACCTGTTATGCAAAATGATATGCGTATGATGCTAATGATGCGTATGATGCACATGATATGTTCATTTCTCAGGCATTCAAAGAGCCCAATTCATCTTCAAGAAATGGCAACCTGCAACACACAACACAACAAGCTACACAAGATAATGAGCACAAGGTGAAGCACCAACAACCTCATCTATAGATAAGAGTAACAAGAATCATACAACGAAGTCAACAAAGATCCAAATAACCGGAGTACAACAATGAATCCCATCCAACAAGCCTGTAGGTGATTCTCAACATAAACATCAGAGATACAAGCTAAGACAAATGGCTTCCAGGAATGAGAGTCTTCAAGTACTGACACTGGTCTATCAACAGGTCACACTCTGAACATTCTGGCAAGGGAGTGAGCTTCTCCTTCAATTGTCTTCTGAGCTCCACAACTTCTCCTCCAAGTTGGCTCTCTGATGCACGTCTCAAGTCTACTTCCTTCTTCAACTGGATGTCTTTGTCTCTGAGTTGCTTCTCCAGGTCTATGATCTTCTTCTGATAACTGGCTTCAACTCTCTGCAACCTCAAGCATTCCCGGTGTTCTGCATTCAACAAGTTCTCCATCTCTTCATAGGATCTCTTCTTGCTCTTTGCTCCACCAGCATCCGCACTCTACATATCTCTGAGTTGATGAGCCAAGTTCACCTTGTCAGCTTTGGCTTTGTAGAGCTCCATCTGGGTATCTTGCTCTTTCTCCTTCAACCGGCGATTCTCCATCAGGGCTTGCTTGTACTGCTCAGCAGGTACACTCTCAGCAAGGATCAAAGGCGGTTGCACTTGCAAAGGCTTCATCCTATCATAGGGCAACAACAAAATTTCCACTCTCTTCTTGACCCAATAAGTGTAGTCAGGCATAGCAATGGCAAACTTCTTCCCTAAGACAGCTCCATCCTTAACACCAATATACTTCCAAGCTCTTCCTATCTGCTCCAATCTAGCCGGGTCACTTCGCTTCTCAAAATACACACTCTCAGCTATCTCAGCATCAAGTGGTCTTCCATTCATCACGAACCCTAACTGGCGAAGAGACAGAACTGGATTGTAATTGATGCAACCCTTAGTCCCTACAAGTGGCACATTACGGAACTCTCCACAACTCATAATGACATTACGCACATCCATCCGGTAAGATTGCCATCTGATATCATAAGAGGTAAGAGACATAACCCTCTGAGTACATTTATGAGTGCTCTGAGCATCCACAAAAGGTCCACTGACTGGCAGGAGAGACAAGAACCATCTGAGCAAAAGTGGGAGACAGCATCTGATAGCTCCACCCTTACCATGCCTACTGTGAATAGCATAGTAAGTGTCAGCTAACAAGGTAGGAACCGGGTTTCCTCCAATGAAGATAGTGACTGCAGCATAGTCCACAAAATTGGGCATACTCGGGAACAAGACAATCCCAAAGATCATTATGGCCAACTGAGCATGAAAAGCTTCCCAATTTCCCTTCTCTGCTTCTTCTCTAGCTATCCTCAACAAGAACTTCAAAGGCAACCCTACAACATCCCCACTAGATTTCCAATTATCACTGACTTCTTTGATACCCAAATGGAGAGCTCTGGCAACAACTCTGAAATCAACCTCCTTAGGCACATCCAAGAAAGGAACCTGATACCGAATTGGGACATTCAGCAGAATAGAGTACTCTTCAAGAGTAGGAGCTAGCTGATAATCCTGAAAGGTGAAACAACGAAGCTCTGGGTCGTAGAACTGTAGAAGAGTCTGCAACGGCACTGGATCTACCACCATCTTCAACAGTGTCAGAATATCCCCATACTGATCCACAGACATCTTCTGATTACCACTGGTCACAAGGCTACTCAACTCTATCAATGATGTCAAAGGCTCACGATGAAAACTGTAGGAACAAGTCTTCCGCTTCGGCTCTGGAACGGTTGCCATCTCTCACAGTGAATAGACTCCTGAATGAACTTGAGAAATGATATGCATGCAGAGATTAGCTTTTTCTTTTTTCTTTCTGATTCTTTTTTCATTTTTTTTATTGCATATGTTTTTTTGAAAATAAACATGCTATGATGCAAATGATGCAGACAAGACTGGCTGGCTGTGTATCTCGGAACACAGGATCAAAGCTTCGGCTTGAACTCGGAACCACAAATCATCTGAAACCCCAAAGTCATCTGAGACAATCCAATCTGAAGAACCAAGTCACCAACAGGACCACAAGTCACCAACAAGTCACCGACAAGTCACCAACTGTACCTGTAATAATGATCATTCCCTCCTCGCTCACGGGTGTCATCTAGGCCAGGGTAAGGTCGAAAGAAACGCAACATAAATAACCCTTTCATAGAATATCATCATATACACACCCGAAGTATGTAACGACGATACCCCATCAGAGTCTGGACTGCTCGTGATATCAATGTTCCGCTAAGTGGCGCAATACCACCCGCTTCCCATGAATCACTCTATTCCTAGGTGTCCTAGATTTCACTCATAGCCTGGGTATTGGGCCTTTTACCTCATGTAACTCCCACCCCAACAGAGAGACAAACACAACACAGCCAGATGAACAGATGAAAATGATGAATGCAAACAATAAATGCAAACATAAATGCAAACAATAAATACATGAATGCAATAACTGAAACAGCAAAAGCAACCAAACCCTATCCTAGAGAGCGCTAGGAGAGACTTGCTTAGGGAAGATGGACCAGCAAGAGGTCAACTTCTCTATGTCCCCAGCAGAGTCGCCAGCTGTCGCATTACGCAAAAAACCGGCGGAAAAACGAAACAACAGAGCCGCCACCGTGCGTTATTCATCCCAAAAGAGGGAAAGGAAACGCTCGAAGTAAACCTGGAAAAGACATGGTCTCGCGACCAGAGAGAGATGGGATCGGGAGTCGGTTATGCGAAGGGAAGGTATTAGCACCCCTACGCATCCGTCGTACTCGATGGGATCCACGCATAAAAGGAAGGATAAAGGTTGCTAAAAACTGATCACAAACTGCACACACAGGCTGGAAGGAGACACGGAAAAGACAAAAGAAACTAACTCGGTAGGATTTTGCATCCTGGGCCTACGTAGTCTGTCAGGCACAGACATCAGAGTCGACGTAGTTCGGGACAAGGGAAAACATGCTCGCTAGGATGTCGCATCCTATGCATACATATCTTCTCTAACCGGAGAAGAATCAGAGCACTCGTAGCTCGGCTAACGCACGCCAAACAAAACCACACGGGAAACCGACTGCCAATCGCTGGACTTACGTTAGACTCCACACAAACAGGCAAACATGGAAACCGAATGCCAATCGCTGGACTTATATCAGACCCCAAACCAACAAACACACACAAGAAACCAACTGCCAATCGCTGGACTTATGTCAGACTCCGAACCAACAAACACACGCAAAGGGTTGAAAAAGAAAAAGGGCGCCCGGAGAGATCAGCTCATCTCCTGCCTACGTACCTCATCTGGTATGAGGATCAGGGCGACGTAGTTCCCCTACACAGGGAAAAAGGACTAGCCTAACCAGATACAAAGGGAGACACAAACTACTAGGGAGACTACGACTCGAGCCTAGAAGTTGTCATGCATACGATCCCTATGTTAAGGTTGCTATCTAACTTGCACAGGCAACAAGCTATCCTAAACAGCACAGGCAAAGACATACAAGCACAAAAAGCAAGCACACACACTATATGCAAACAATTAGGCTCATACAAGGTTAGGCTGTGAAACACAAGCCAACTGGAATCGGGTGTAGTTAGCTCTTAACCCTAACATTGAGAGTTAGGGTGAAGCAGATGAAATGGGAAGTGAGGGTAAGACCTCACAGCTCTTATCCCTGGCCTGGGAGAGCTTCAGACAAATGAAAGTGTGGGAGTTCAGAAAGTAGGAACTCTTCTCCACATATGACTGACACAACAAAGATCTTGGGTTAATATCCACAATGCATCAACACATGGTGTGAGCAAGGTGAATGACACACTGAATAGCAGGAGATGGATTGCACATCTCTTTTATCTGCCAATTGCCTCATAGAGGTCTTTTCCTGCTTGGCACAAAGATAAACAAACACAAGCATTGCCTCTTAAGGAGGGCTTCAGACAGGTGCCTGCCCAAGTAACAGGACAGGTCTTCCAGACTACATGAAGTCAGAGAGTTATACCTCAAATGGTTAAGCAACCAAGCTAAGCAAAAGCAAGTTCAAAGTGAACTTAAGCAACTTATGTACCTGTTGAAACATCAAACAAATCAGTACACAATGCAATCAACCAAAAAGACAACAGTCATCAGGCAATAGTACACAATCAGACAAATAAGCAAGCAATGCAACAGTGTGCAAGGCACAAGCCAATGGGCACGACAAAAATAACTTGGCATCAACCTACAAAACAATTCAAAGTTAGTCAACATCAACCACTCAATCAACTCAAGAGAG
Source organism: Lathyrus oleraceus (assembly GCF_024323335.1). Taxonomy (NCBI): domain Eukaryota; kingdom Viridiplantae; phylum Streptophyta; class Magnoliopsida; order Fabales; family Fabaceae; genus Lathyrus; species Lathyrus oleraceus. Next base: position 67,992,574 of record NC_066581.1, on the reverse strand, counting down.
TGAACCACTTCAATCATGGCAATGTGCTTCTTAACCTGAAATCCACAATCCAAACAGTGAGTCCAAACCACTAGGTCAAAGCCTAGGGTCAAAAGAGGGTCAAACATTCAAAACAGAACATGAAATTCAACATGAATAAACCTCAATCAATTAAGAACACAATCCAAAAGGTCCCATATCAATATCATTCACCAAATCCATTTCATGAACCAAACATGGCAAGGTATGCAAGTTGTGACCATATTGTGACATCAGAATGAACAAATGCACATTAAATCAAAAATGATTCAAATAATCTCAAAAAAATTCATGAGTAAACAGGACATACAACATGATCATAACACAAAAAATTAGGAGCATTGGACAACATTAAGCATGATAATCAAATTGCATAAGTCAAGGCAAGCACAATCAAGCACATATGTGACACAACTTGGCACACCAACTTAGCACAAGCATAAAACAGAGATGAAACATGGTAAAAACCTCAAACCAGAGCCAAAACAACATTCAACATGTCTAGAATTAGTGTGCAAAATTTCACATTCATTGGATAAGGAACAAGCATTTCACAATTAAATGAAGTTCAAGGCAATTCAAAAGCTCAAATATGACCATCCAGAATGAAAAATCTCAATTAAATCAGAAATCAATCCAAATATTCCAACAAATATCATGAGGAATCACAACATCCATATCAAGCATCATGCAAAAAATCAAGGCATTTGGATAACATTTGGCATGGCAAATTCATCAATCAAGTTGAACATCACAAGGTATGACACACATTGTCACACCTACCTTCACATGATCATAAAACAGCAATGGCACATGATAAAAATACCAACTCAACACCAAAATGTCAAGCAATGAGTCTAGTTTCAACATGTAAAATTTCATGAGCATTGGATAAAATCTCAGCATTTCACAATCAAATGATCAAGGCAAGGTCAAGATATGATACATGTTCATATTCCCTAGCACAAAAACAATTCCAGCCATGCACAATTTATGGAAAAATGTTCATAAAATACTAGACAGAAAATGGAATGCAATGCAAAAATCCTCATATTTTTTGGATCATTATTCAATTATTTATGAATTTTAGAAGATGAGAAAAAAATAAAAAAATGCATGAGACATAGCATAGGAATGAATGGAGGGAAATGAAATAAAATGGCATGGTATTTGAATTTATGCAACAAGCTGGAATCGAATTGAAGCAACATTTGAATAATGGCGCGCCTGGGATTGAAACGCCGCGTTTCATTAATCCCAGTGGCAGTCAATGCTGACGCGTGCTTGGTCAAGCGAATGCGGACGAATCAAAATGCCATGCAAGCTAAGACGTGGACCAGTACATGCGCTTCATTTCACAAACACATGCAAAACGCGGATAAAGCATTTCTGAAGATCAAACATAATTCTGGAAACGAAATTCATCATCTTCATCATGTTCATCATGAATAGTGCCAGGCTCAAGAACAAAAGTTTTCAGAAATCAAAATCAAACACATCATGGTGTAGATCTTTCAACATAGAACACAAATCCACTAATAACTAAGCATGAATCAAAGCAACAAGATCAAATCGAAGCAATCAAGTTTCACGTGTGAATCTTCAAATCAGCATAACTAACTCAATTTGGCATGGAATTTAATGATTCAAAGCTCAGTTTACTCAGCAATGCAAGATCTACAACAATAGCATAATGAATTTAAGAATTAAAGAGATCGATTCAATGACCTCTTGAAAAAGCAGAACTGGAATTGGTGGATCCAAGGCCTTGTGATGCTCAAATGCTCCTCCAGGATGCTTGTAGAGATGAATGGATGAAGGCTTGAGGCTTAATTGTGCACGATCTCACCACAATATGAATTCACCATTGTTGCATCAAAGCTCCAAGCATGAACAAACAGGCACTGTTTTCTTCGATTCTACATGCAAACCTACTCAAGAACTCTTCCAGATGATGAATTGATCAAGAAAAGTGGAGTGTGTTTGAAGAATTGGAGAAAAATTTTGAGAGAAAAAAGTTTGAGAAATTTCTAGATCTGAAAATTGTGATTGTTCTTAGCTGAAAACAGTTATGATTTGTGTTATATACTCCCTCCTAATCACTCTCTTAAACAGGTTTAGGCAATGGTAATTGGAATTAGCCAAAACAAGGTGCATATGCAAATTGGATATTTCACCTCTATGCATGGAATTATGATGAACAGTACACGAATTAGGCTTGAATTTCACTCAAAAAGTCATTTTGGAGCCAATGATCATGGTAGAATGTGTGAACAATGCACCAATTTCAAACTTTAATTTTCCCTCCAAAAATCAAGTGAATTTCCAAATGATTATGTGATGATAATGCATGGCATGTAATGCATGATTTGGAAAGCATAGGTCAAAACAAGAATAATGCAAAAAGAACCACTTAATTTGGACTTTTGGTTTGAAAGTTATGCCCATTTGAAGTTCAAGTCACACTTTGCCATGATTGAACCATATCTCTTCAACCACACATGAGAAATTGATGATCTTGGACTTTTTGGAAATGGGAGAGAAAGATCTTCAACTTTAATGTTGGACAAAATTTCATTTGAAGCTTTCTTGATGATGTAATCTTGAGTTGAAAACCTTTCCATTTTTGGCAAATTCAAATTACAGGTCACCTACTATTTTTGGAAAGTTTTGATCTGACCTCAAATTCTTCAATGTTGATGTTTGAAATGTCAAATGAGACTTGTTTAAACATGAATGAGGCATCTCTAACCATCTCCCACCTCCAAATCCACAGTTGAACTGACAGTTGACTTCTGTTGACTTTTTAGGGTTTCAGATGAATTGTACACTGACTGATGAGCTTTGAGCCTTCAATCTCTTGGCCAAACCACTTCAAAATGATCCATAGGTCACATGAACTCATTGTACCAACCCTAGGGCTTTGATCTCATGGAAAATGCACTTGCTTGCTTGCACAACTGAATCTCCTGACCAGTCTTGCCTGATGACTTGATGGGCTATGCAATGAACAATGCAATGTTAATGACCTAAACATGAAAATGTATATACAAAATGGGAGGTTCAAATTTGAGGTGCTACACTTATGGGTATCATACCCCAAAATTTGTCCTATCTATTCTCATTTCATTTGGATCATGGCTCATGATTCATATGCATACATCTACCCTAATCATTCATGCTTAGGACCATTCATTTGTACTTGCATTTACATGTAACATCATTGATCCAAATGATTCCTATTGTTTATAGTACACGATGTTGAATTATGCCAAATATCCCATTAATCTTCATGGATTAGGTTTTCGTGTTGTGTGCACTTGTGAAGCAAGCTTTTGGGACCATTGTATTACAACTGACTTTTTGGTCAAAGTCAACTTTGAATGTTGACTTTTATTAACCTAAGTTAGGAATCCCTAATTATGTGCAAGGAATATTAATGGTATTGGTATACATCATGAACAAGAGTTTTGGAAGCCATTCACATAAGGTTAACTTTTGGTCAACAAAGTCAACCATAGAAGGTTGACTTTTTGTTGACCAAGTCTTATGAGCTTTTTTACATGTTCGCTATGGATGTGCTATTGATCTCTTAATTAAGGCATTGCGAATTGGATTTTATCATACCCCAAAATTTGTCCTACCATTTTCATTTTTCATATGAATTTTTGCTTAAGATTCATTTGCACACTTTCAAACCAACTACATGTATATCATGCATTCATATTGACAATTGCAAATATATATCCTAGATTCAAAGCTCCTTGGCTTGCAAAGCTAGGGTTTGTATGTGGATCAAACCTAAAGGCATGGCTTGGATATGTATATGAGCATAGGGGATGTGAAATCCTAATTGCTTGGTATTTTGAAGCATTGGATTCAAGAATACTTTATCATGGCACTCCTCAAGGCTTTCAAACCCTAATTTCTTGGTGATTTGGTTATGGGGCCTTATGGATCTTCTCCGGGCTTTGTCTTGGCTATCTAAACCCTAACTTGAGACTCATATATTGAAGATTTGATTGTGAAACATCTTGTTTAATTCAAAGGCCTTGTTTGAGGGGTATGCCTCATTGAAACCCTAATAAAGGAGGGCATGATCCTAGTGTGCTTTGTGACTTGATCTTTCATCTGGTTACAAGAGAAACCCTAATTTCTTGGTCTTGGACTCAAGAGACTTCATTTTGGCATGCCTTAGGTCATCTAAACCCTAATATGACTCCATTTTCATTGGTGGGCCTCACTCAACTTCACATTCATGCTATTGCCTTGGTTTTGGTTCTATTCATCTATGATTAAGTCCCTTGGTGCTAGCCCCAAGTTCTTGACCTCACAACCTCATCTACTCCCATTTCATTCATCAGATCATGACCATGATCATGATCATGATATCATTGTTTGGACCATGGTTTTGTTCATGATCTAGTGTATTGCATTTTATTGGCCTTGCTAAGGACTTTAGGGTTTACTTTCATTTTTCCTTTGTGGTCTTTGTTTTGATTTTATCCAAGTCATTTCAACATGTTCATGCTTATACCCATTTCTTTACAAATCATGTTCATGCAAATTCAAATTCAACTAACATATTCGTACACTTAATCCATTCATTTCCATTCAAATGTGAACCAATGTCATTCATTACAATCCATGAAATGTCCATCCTATAAGAAAAACACAAAAATGGAAGTTTGAGCAAATGTTGACTTTGGTAAACAATTGACTTTTTGGTCAACTTTGACTAAAGTCAACTCACCATTTTCTGCCATCCTAAACCCTAATTCTCTTGTTTCTTCAAGATCATACGATTATTGCATTTGTCATCATGCAAACAAAGAAATCCAAAAAGAACCATATAACGCATTTCATGATTCAAGTCATGTTCACTTTGCAATTCCAAACCATACATAACCATTTCAAATCCTATATTTTTAAGACATTCTCCATACATCATTTATACCATGACCATTCATTCAATCAATTTCCAACCATGCACAAATTTCAAATTACGTCATGAACCATTCAACTTCAAAACAACTTCATACATGTCTTACATTTTCAACATCTAAACCAATTCAGAGTTAGAAACACCTTACCATGCCATTAATTCTAACCACAAACACACAACCATACATTCAAACCAATACAAATTCATCTCAAAGTTACAAAAATCAACCATGGAAATCTAATGTAGGAAAATCCTAACATGGTAATCTCAGTCCCTAACATCTATTACATGATGACCATGTTGCTCCAAGCCAATGATATCCACTCATGAACCTAACCTTCATGGCCTGCAAGAAGAAACAAATTTGGACAGAAATGACTTGATAGGATGAGAACAATTCTATTTTCAATGGAAAAAACAGTCCATCGACCCTACAACTGACTCTAACAATACCCTGCATTATTTTCCTGACAGAAAATCCATATCTATATGGCCATGCATAGCAACAGGATCAACACCAATAGCCTGCAACCCATATTTCCAAAAATCACCCAAACACATTCAGTGGAAATAATCCTACAAGCGGCCATGACAAGATGATTTCCCCATGAAATCTTATCCAAAACCAATAAAAAAAGAGAAACGAGTTAACATAAGGACATTGTGTCACTATCGGGGTTTCACACGATAACGAGGAACCGGACTAAAGGATGCCAACTCCTATCAAAGAGAAAAGGTAAATCAGAAGAGTCTCCACCGAATTTTATGTAGATTACCCCTATCAGAGAGGAGAGAGAAAATAATCAATAAAACCCTCAAAGGAGAAAAGAGTGCACACGAGTAGTGAAAGGATAAAGAATCAGTCTTGCAACCGAGACTTGGGTTCGGAAGTCTATTACGCAAGGGGAAGTTATTAACACCCCTCACATCTATGGTACACCATGGGAACCATTTGAGGTATTTATGTATGTGGGTATTTATCTCGTTTATTTTTTTATTTTTCAAAAAGTGTGTAAAAAGAGTGATGTGACTCTGTTTTTTTTGTTATTGTGCTCACCAAGGATTGTGGCCCTTGTGCCTACGTATCACTCATCGAGTGATGAGGAATCAGAGCTCCGTAGTTTAGAGTAGAAAGTGTTTTTGTGTTGGTTAATTTTACCTTTTAGAAAAGGGTTTTCAGGATGGTTCCCTAAGGAAAAAAAAGGTTTCATGGGTTGTGTTGTTTTTACCTTGAATAAGGGTTTATGAAAAAAGTTTGTGATTAGATTGCACTAAAGTCTATGGGCGGAGATGAAAATTCTAGACAACAAGCCAAGCATATTGTATCCAAAATAATTAGAGTAAGAGTAGGAATGCTCCATTATTACTCATTCTCCACCACTTAAGGCTCGTGCGCATAATACTAATCGCAATTTTAAGGATTTTGAGTTTGGTTGTGAAATGCCAGTTAACGTTGAATCAAAGGTTTGTTTATTTGATTATGAAATTTGGCTAATGCAATGAATATACAAAGTAACAAACAATAAAATAAAGGGTATCATTGTAAGGTAGCCGAGAAAGCCTTATGTGTGAAAAAGTGACCTAAGCTAAACAAAAGATAATGGTCTTACATACATGTCCCCCTAGGGTGGTTCCATGATGACATTCTTAAAATCGGTATGTAAGTTACAGATGAAATTCAAAGTGGAAACCAAGTATCACAAATATATGGAAAAGGTCCTCCAAGCAAAGGTCCTAGGATAAGATCCTCTAAGTCCAAGTTGATTAAGTGGAATGAATATTTTTGGTCTTATCATTTTTGTTGGTGTAAGCCCTAGAGGCCAATACTTTTGGTACTTGTATCGAATTATTTATTAATAATAATAGGCTTTTTCTTTATTATGTTTGTTTAGTAAAGTCCCTAGAATAGTTAGTCCATTTAATGTATCAAGTGTGACTTAAATCATGAGATCCCATTAAACATAAGGACATTATTCTTAAAGTATCCGTAGTCGAGCTTTGTTGTAAAGTGGGATAACATTAAAACATTAAGACTATTATGTATATAGACTGATGATCACATCTCATGGATCATGGATAAGGAGTTATCAAGTCTTAAACATAGGTATGAATATTGAGAGTAATATTTATACTGGATTGACCCGCTATGAGAATACTATATAGAATGTTATGCTAAGTTTCATAAGTTATTCTCATGGTGATAATGGTGTATACCATCCTTTGACCTGAAACCATTATGTACCCTAGATGTAGAGTCGAGTGCCTTATTGCTGATCAAATATTATCCGTAACTAGATGACCATAAACACAGTTGATTGGTACTCCACGAAGCATGCGGAGGGACATGAGTGACCTAGATGGAATTTGCTCGTCTTGTGTAACAAGATAAATGTCTACGGGCCCAATATTGAACTGGACAAGGATGACACGGTTTATGCCTTGTGTTCAATATAGACATAAGGGTAAAAGGGTAATTATACACATAAGTATTATCATAAAAGGATTTGTCAGGTCACATGACATTTTTGTGTCTTGGGTAGCAGTGGTGTGTTGCTAGATACCGCTTACTATTTATTATGTTAAATACGTGATTTAATATAATTGCTAATGTCGCGAAAACCTACAAGGTCACACACAAAAGGACGGATTGATGAGAGATAGAGTAATTAAGGAACACCGTAAGGAATGGTGCACTTAAGTGAATTGCAGAACATCGTAAGGTACGATGTACTTAAGTAGAATACAAAATATGGTAAGGTACCACACATTTAAGTTATTTTGGCATATCATAAGATATGGGCCACATACACTTAAGTGGGCTTTTTAGCTTGTAGCCCACATAAGTGGTTCTATAAATAGAACCCTTGTGCAGAAGCATTTGAGCAGTTGCAATTTCGTCTCTCTCTCTCTCTCTCTCTCTCTCTCTCTGTCTCTCTCTCACTCACTCACTCAAAGCCTTCATTCGTAGCAGTTAGCACTGAGATTGAAGGAATCCGTTCGTGTGGACTGAGTAGAGGCGTTGTCACCATTCAACTTTCGTGATCGCTCCATAGATCTGCATCAAAGGTTTCAATCGCCACAAGAGGTAACGATTCTATCACTGATCATGCCCATTCGTAAGGATCACTAAAGGAGAAATTTTTTAAATTCCACTGTGTTTTGGATCGCTCTTCTCCTTCAATTTTATCATGTTTTTGCTTTTTTTAATGTATGGTAACAATAAAGATAAATGACAATAATAAACATGCATGATGAGTTTATACAATGAATATGATGATGATGAGTACTTGAATGTAAATTAAAAAGTAACAACATAAAATTAAATAGTAAAATAGCAATGATAATAACAATAACTATGGTCAGTGGTGATCAAAGTTAGTAAAGTTAAGTGAAGGTTAGTATTATGAATAAGACTAACATTTGAGGATTATCTGTCCTTAGGTCAAAAGATTCAAAATATGGTGCATCAAGGGATAACTTATGACTGATGCAAAGTATTAAAGATGATCAATGATCAACTTGGAATAGGTTTATAACAATGAAAGTTATGCAAACCCCAAGTCCATCTATCAATAGCTTGACAAAAGGAAGACTATATCAACTCAAGGGCTGAAAGCCAATATTTTGATTAAGTGATTTAGTTAGGCAAGGTATAAAAATCAATGTACAATATGAACCAGATAGTAAGGGTTAATGTATAATATGAACAAGTTAACATAAAAGTTAGTGGGTTATTGTAAGCAAAAGAAACAAAATGGAACAAAAGGAACCATAAGTTAATATATGCATAACAAGGCTTCATCTACATGTCAAATGACCCGAGTTGGTTGATGTAGGGGCAACTTATCCATGCTTCAAAGTACCATCAATGAACACTTAGTCATTCATTAGTAGGTTTGAAACATGGAAGGTTCAAGCAACCCTAAACAATCCCATATCATGACAAATATAGACTTCATTAGCCACTAACTTCAAGACCTCATAAGTCCATGGAAAATTATTCAAATGACATTAAACAAAGAATAAATAAATAATAGAGACAAAAATAACAAGGGTTCATGTTGGAAATATTTTCAGAATAATAAAAATAAATGGGATAAAAATTAAAATGAAATTGGAAATAAATAAGGTAAAAATGAACAAAATGGAAGTGAAAGAAATAAAAAATGGGATAAGATGCACATGTTGGGGGTTGAACCGCTGACCTTGGGGCCATGGGGGATCAACCCCCTCTCCCACTGGGCCAAGCACTAGCTTGTGATAATAAACACGCTCCAATGAATAAATAATAAAACAAAATTTAAAAATGAAACAAAATTTAAAAATGAAAGCGCGCGCAGAAGACCCAATCGGGACATGACAACAAAAACATTTGAATTTGAAAACACGCGCGAGGTAACGACTCAGAGTCGTCTTCAACCTCCAACCTTCAAAAATCAAAACCTCCAAAAATGTGTTCTTAACCATATTTAAACATGGATTCATCTTCCATAATCATAAACAAATCAACCTCCACACACATGAGCCATTGATTGGCTCTGAGTGTGGAGTATTTTGCCAAGAACCAGAAGAAGCAAATTGACCTAAATTAAATATTAAATGGTGGATATTGGTTAATCAAAACTCAAAGAATGAGGTTAATGATCAGTGAGGGATTTCGAGTTGAATGGTAACTTGTTTGAGTGAAAGGGGTGAGCGGGGCTACCTGATTGGAATAGCTTTCAGAGTGATGCTCCGATAACTTGGCACAACTCATGTTAGGTGTTAGGAAGGTGAGTTAGGACTTGCGAAAGTTTGAGCAAAGTTCAAAGATGGATTCTAGGTGGTTATTTGGAACTGAAATGCTTTGAATCTCAAAAATTGAAACTCTATTTTGGATGGTTCAACTCGAGTTTGCAGCAGGGTGTATTTGGCTTTTGAAGCTTGGTTTTCTGATGGAACACCTTCCCCTATTTATAGGGTAGGTGATGGAATGATTTTGGGGGGAGAATGAAGTGGTTTACTTCAAAAAGAGGTGAAGCTCGAAACATGCTCAAGGTTGAACTTGGGGAGACATGGAATGGTACAATCTAACCTTGCTTGCACTCCAAACCAATTGGTTTTGGTTCTTAGAATCAATTAGGAACAAACAAAGGCTTTGATCTGACCTGCTGTGTATTTGAACTTTGGCCATTTTGGTAAATTTTTCACTTTTAACATGGCATCAAGTTTTCAAGTGTGAGAGGTTTTTACATACAAGTTGACTTCCATTCTTATCCTAATGTGTTTTGCAATGTGTTTGGGGGCAAATGGGACCAGAACAAAGTGATTTGAGGACTTGGTGGATCAAATTGCAAAATCTAACTGACTTGGTATGGTTTGTGCATGAGGAACAATCTTTGAACCAAGGCCAAATGAAATTGGCTAGTGCATTTTGTCCAAAAATTGTGCCAAATGTTCCTTGCCATTGTAATACCCCAAAATTTACCCTTCATTTTTCCTGAAAAAAAAAAAAACGAAAAAAAAAAAAAATGAAAAAGACGAAAAAAAAAAACGAAAAAAAAAATTAATTAATTAATTAATTAATTAATTAAATAAATAAATAAAATATAACAAATTATTTTGGACTTGGGTCTCCCTCATTTGAGCCCATTACCCACGAAAATCAGTCTATAAATACTGAAGTTTCAGTAGAGGAAAACACACTTGGAGTTACACTGGGAGATTCACTGGAGAAAGAAGGAAGAGAAGCAAAACCCTGAGGAAAAGATAGTGAGAGAAAAGCCAACAGAGTTCAGAGCAGCCTCCAAACCCTGAAGGGAACTCCACTTGTAAACCTCACGGGTGCAACTCAATTTCAATCAAGCTCTCCAATCAGGTTTGCCCTATATCCATCATCTTTATGCCTTTTATTTGAATGCTCTAAATGTATGAGGTATTATGGGTGAATTTGATACCTTTTTGTGAGCCTTTTGTGAATTTTGATGGAATTATTCATGTGGTTACATTTGGTTTAGGGGCAACTCTGGGTTACCCTATTTTGTTTATTCTAACCTGTCTTGTGTTTCCATGGCATTGTTTTCTCTTGATTTCATCCTACTACTCTAACCCTTTGTCGAGTTTTGTGTGGGCTCACATGGCTTTCGCAGAGACACTCGCGTGGTTTCCCACTTTATTTGTGGGATACCCCCTGGAGTTTTATTCTGATTATTCGTGTTGACTGATTTCCTTTGACGGTCCAGCTGGAGACATTTCAGGGTTTCTTGCCCCTTTAACTGCTATAGCTTCGGATCTTTATCCGTGTGGTAATTTTTTCCCTTTCTCATACTTTATCGCTTTCTTAGTTGGAAGACCTCGATAGGAGGCAATGTTTGAGCCCCTTGGTGGCATTTTACTTTGAGATACATGTTTTGTGTTTTGTATTCATATCCCTGCAGGTAGCGCGGTTCCTTCGTCAAGGACTTCCTTTTTGCCCTCGAGCATCCCAAACCCTAAAACCCAAAGCAACACGTTTACTCCTTCTACTACAGGCGAGTAAGTCTCCAAAGGTCGAGCATCCGGTAGATTGCGTAGTAACGTTGTTCGTCCAAAACCCAATCCATAACCTCGTAGTTAGCCGAACTACGGCTTGCTCTGATTCTCATTCCAGATGAGATACGTAGGCATAAGACGTGATGTCTTAGCGAGCACACATCCCCCCAACTCATAGGTCAGCCGAGCTACGAAGACTCTGATTCTCATATTCAGATGAGATACGTATGCAGTGGATGCGACATCCGCGCGAGTCATTTCTCTTAACCTTTTTAGTAAATAAACACGTTAGGTAAACCCACACCCTTTAGACAAAAACTACAAAAGTGGATCCCGTAGAGTACTATGGATGCGTAGGGGTGCTAATACCTTCCCTTCGCATAACCGACTCCCGAACCCAAGATTTGGTTACGAGACCCCGTCTTGTCCTTTCCTTTTTTCAGGTTTACTTCGAGCGTTTCCTTTCCCTCCTTTGGGATGAATAACGCACGGTGGCGACTCTTCTGTCTTTTTCTTTCGCCGGTTGTCTTTTTTTCGCACCACTGTATTTTTTAGGTTGCGACAGCTGGCGACTCTGCTGGGGATTTTAAGAAGTTGACCTCTTGCTGGTCCATCTTCCCTAAGCGAGTCCCTCCTAGCTTTTGTAGTTTGTTTGTTTATTGGGTGTTCATGCTTTTGTACAGTTATTTATTTACCTGCTTTACCTTATTACATTGTGTACATATCATTGTTGTATCTGTTTCTGTTGGCTGGCTGCTTGGTGATCTTTGTGAGATGAGTTCTATACCCGAACTCGAGTGCACTTAAGATAGGAGAATGGCATAGTCCTGTCAACTTGTGTGGAGTATTCCTTAGCGAGTTGACTTGCAAGCCCATTCACTTGGTGGAGGTCATGTTGAGATCAATAATGTCACATAAGTAAGTTGTGGTTAGACATTACTTGTTCCAATATAGACCTAAGAAGCCAAGGACCTTAGTTTACCTAACCCATCTTGGCCTATTCGTAGGACGTAGTGCGAAAGTCGTTCAAATGTAAGATTTGATACGATTGTTACGCGATACTACACTCATAAGAGTCTCTCTTGAGAATATTGTTGGAATACGAGTAGTCGTTCCTCTAATAATATCCGAAAGATGGGATTATGACTATGGGAACCTTTTTGTAGAACATGTTTGGCAGGTTTAAACCTTAGTACACTCCTTTTGGGTGGTTCTTAACCTAAACTCCATGCTCGTGACTTGCGACAAACCCTTGATTCATGGTTGATCCGATCAGGTATCCTTAATATCAATGAAACTCGGGTGTTGATAAGGTGTAAACCATAATCCACCGAAATGGGTGGTTGATATTAAGGATAACATGATCCATCCCATGACCTTTGTTTGGTGTACTCTTAATTTCTCTCCAGACAGTGCAACCTGACAGATGTTCAAGCAGATACAGCAATCCTGATTCCCATGCCACTGCACTGCATTCACATCATTTTGCATCACATCATTTTGCATTCATAATCATTCACACATGTTTATCCATTTCTGTGGGGTTTATATCTTCCACTTGATTCTAGTTGGAATTTTCTTGGTTCTCATCAACGGCTTAGTCTTTTCTTACACTGTTTATCAAATGTGAGACTGGAATCAAGGGGGTAGAATACTTTTGGAATTGATAAACATGTCATTGCATTTGCATATTCATTAGCATGTCTTGCATAACAGGTACTGCCGCAGGGGTGACCATTCCAGCTGCAGCACCACTACAACAACAACAATCACAACGTCAACCAGCTCAGTATCAACAGCAGCAACAACCGGGTAACAGACCCGCTTATCAACAGAGGCAAATGATGATGGACCGGCGTTTCGACACCCTTCCAATGTCGTACGCTCAGATGCTTTCTAGTCTTCAACAACTACAGCTTGTGCAACTGCGCACTCTGGCTCCTCCTGTTGGTAGACTTCCGGTGGGTTACGACGCCAACGCTAGGTGTAGCTTCCACTCTGGGGCACCTGGCCACAATATTGAGAACTGCAAAGCTTTTAAGCACGTAGTTCAGGACCTCATAGATTCAAAGGCCATCGACCTTGCACCAGCTCCGAATGTCGTCAACAATCCCATGCCCCAGCATGGTGGTGCGAACGTTAATATGATAGAGGGAAAAGCCAAGTCCATTAAGGATGTGTTGAAGTTGAAGACTCCATTGTTGGATATCAAAGGATGCTTGCTGAAGGCCGATGTCTTCCCCGGTTGTGGGAAGGGTTGTTTGGATTGTGCTACTCAGGGCGGAGGTTGTTTGAAGCTACAGCAGGGTATCCAAGCCTTGCTCGACAAAGGTATCCTCCAGGTTGAAGATTTGTCTGTCCAAGAGTCTATGGAAGGGGTTGAGGAAGAAGAGTTTGAAGATGCTACTGATGAATTCGCAGATGTTGTTCCTACGGTTTCTGTAATCCATAATGATGTAATTGAACTTGATTCCGATGTTTCGGATGCTTGCATTTCAATGAATGAGATTTCTGAGTATGACTGTGATGTTGCTACTATCACTATTTTCTATCCAACTAATCAGATCAGTGTGCCAGAAGCGCAACCCGTGCCACCAGTGCGACGATCTACTATGACCATCACAACCCCTGGTCCTTTACCCTTCACCAGTGAAAGGGCCATTCCGTGGCATTATGGGGGGAATGTATACACCCACGATCATAGGGTGGAACGGCCACTGAAAGTAGAAGAGGGTCAGAAGCCTGAACTTGACGGTCCCACAGTGGATAATGTTGGAGGAATCGGGCGATTCACCAGGAGTGGTAGACTGTTCTCACCACCGGTTACCCAAGCTGATAATGCTGATGCTGTGGCGAAAACCAAAGGCAAGCAAGTCGTGAATGAGGGTACCTCTGCACCCCAGGGAAGTTCTGAGCCCACTTTTGCAAAGGATGTGGACGAGCTTCTGAGAATCATAAAGAAAAGCGATTACAAGGTAGTCGATCAGTTGATTCAGACTCCGTCCAAGATATCCATTCTCTCACTCCTGTTGTGTTCGGAGGCGCACAGGGAGGCACTTCTGAAGGTTCTTAATGCCGCATATGTGCCTCAGGAGATCTCGGTAAACCAACTAGAAGGGATCGTTGCAAATGTTCATATAGGCAACGGGTTGGGTTTTACCGATTCTGACTTGACACCAGCCGGACGCAATCATAACAAGGCTCTGCACATCTCAATGGAATGCAGAGACACCGTGCTATCACATGTTCTGGTGGATACAGGCTCCTCTCTCAATGTGCTACCCAAGAGAGCCCTGTCGAAGTTAGAAGTGGAGGGTTTGGTCTTGAAACCTTCAGATCTTATTGTGAGAGCATTCGATGGTTCTAAGAGATCGGTGTTTGGAGAGGTAGAATTGCCAATTCTGATTGGATCACAAACCTTCAACACTGTCTTCTACGTGATGGATATCAGTCCTTCCTACAGTTGCCTGCTGGGTCGTCCTTGGATCCATAATGCTGGGGCAGTCTCTTCAACTCTACACCAGAAGATTAAGTTTCCGGTCAACGGACGAATTATCACCGTCTGTGGTGAGGAGGACATCCTGGTCAGTAACTTGTCTACATTCAAGTATGTGGAAGTAGAAGGTGAAATTCATGAGACTCTGTGTCAGGCTTTTGAGTCGGTTCAAATCAAGGATGCAGCTCCGGTGGAAGAGGTTAAAGCGGGTGCCTCTATCTCATCCTTTAAGCAGGCACGAGCCGTGGTGGATTCAGGTATTGCTCCCGGTTGGGGGAGTCTGTTGGAATTACCAATGAAAGAAGATAAGTTCAGGATTGGGTACCAGCCAGCTCTAACTTCTACAACTTCAACACTTCAGACTCATCAGGGGCCGATCACTTTCTCCAGTGCTGGCATCATTCAGTATGGTCAAGTCTCTGCAGTCAACGAAGAAGATGGGGATAGTGATTGTGACATTGACAACTGGGTGCGTCCGAGGATCCCGGGTGAAGTTCTCAACAATTGGTCTTCTGAGGAGATTATCCAAGTCACTCTTCTTGAAGAGTAATTTTCTTTGTTTATTCATGCATATCCAAGTCTTACGTTCCGCCCAGGGCGTAATGACTCATTGTAGGGCCCACCTATGTGACACTTGCATTTTTTATCATAAATAAAGGACGTCTTTTTGCATTCAAATATTTCGTTCCTTGTCTTTCTATTTTTGCAGTTTTTCAAAATAAAAAAAATGGCAATGTTTTGTTTAGTTTCCACTTCTTGTTCACACTCATAAGCACATACCATCACTCATGCAGATGCACAACACCGGATCTTATTGATAACGGTTCTGCTATGGCTCGCTTCGACTTTGAAAATCCAATCTTTCAAGCTGAAGAAGAGGGTGATGAAGACTGTGAACTCCCTAAAGAACTTACCAGGTTATTAAAACAGGAAGAAAGGGTCATTCAACCGCATCAAGAGTCTGTTGAAGTGATTAATCTCGGCACCGAGGACGCCAAGAGAGAAATCAAGATAGGGGCTGCTTTGGGAGATGATGTGAAGAAAGGGCTGATTGAATTGCTGCAAGAATACGTTGACATCTTCGCCTGGTCTTATCAGGACATGCCTGGGCTGGACACAGACATCGTGGTACACCGCTTGCCTCTCAAAGAAGGTTGTCCTCCGGTCAAGCAGAAGCCCAGAAGAACAAGACCAGAGATGGCTGTCAAGATAAAGGAAGAAGTGCAAAAGCAGTTGGATGCAGGGTTTCTAGCAGTCACCAATTATCCGCCATGGGTTGCAAACATCGTCCCAGTACCTAAGAAGGACGGAAAGGTACGGATGTGTGTCGACTATCGGGATCTGAACAGAGCTAGCCCTAAAGATGATTTCCCATTACCTCACATCGATGTTTTGGTGGATAATACAGCTCAGTTCTCGGTATTCTCCTTCATGGATGGCTTTTCTGGCTATAACCAAATCAAGATGGCACCAGAAGACATGGAAAAGACAACTTTCATAACCCCATGGGGCACCTTCTGCTACAAGGTGATGCCGTTTGGTCTGAAAAATGCCGGAGCAACATATCAGCGAGCAATGGTGACTCTGTTCCATGATATGATTCATCATGAAATCGAGGTTTATGTGGACGATATGATAGCCAAATCTCAGACAGAAGAAGAACATTTGTTGAATTTGCAGAAACTGTTTGAGCGTGTGAGGAAATTCAAACTGAGACTTAATCCGAATAAGTGCACTTTCGGGGTGAGATCGGGAAAATTGCTGGGTTTTATTGTTAGCGGAAAAGGGATTGAGGTGGATCCTGACAAAGTAAAAGCAATACAGGAAATGTCTGAGCCAAGAACAGAGAAGCAAGTCCGTAGTTTCTTAGGGAGGTTGAACTACATTGCAAGGTTCATCTCTCACCTAACAACCACGTGTGAGCCAATTTTCAAATTGCTGAGGAAGGATCAGGCTATCAGGTGGAATGAAGATTGTCAAAGGGCTTTCGAGAAGATAAAAGAGTATCTACAGAAACCTCCGATCCTTATACCTCCAGTTCCTGGGAGACCTCTGATAATGTACCTATCAGTGACCGAGAACTCGATGGGGTGTGTATTGGGACAGCATGACGAGTCTGGTCGAAAAGAGCATGCCATATACTACCTTAGCAAAAAGTTTACCGACTGTGAAATCAAATATTCGCAGCTTGAGAAAACTTGCTGTGCTTTGGCCTGGGCTGCTCGCCGACTGAGACAGTATATGTTGAACCATACTACCTTGTTGATTTCTAAGATGGATCCAGTGAAATACATATTCGAGAAGCCAGCTCTCACCGGAAGGGTCGCTCGTTGGCAAATGATTTTAACAGAGTATGATATTCAATACACGTCACAGAAGGCCATCAAAGGGAGTATTCTGTCAGACTACCTTGCCGAGCAACCGATTGATGATTATGAGCCAATGAAGTTTGAATTCCCTGATGAAGACATCATGTTCCTCAAGATGAAAGACTATGAAGAGCCAGTTGTTGAGGAGGGACCTGATCCAAACGAAAAGTGGACTTTGTTGTTTGATGGGGCTGTCAATGCTAGAGGTAGTGGAATTGGCGCTGTTATTACTACTCTGAAAGGTGCCCACATACCTTTCACCGCTCGTTTGACTTTTGAGTGCACAAATAATGAAGCTGAGTACGAGGCCTGTATCTTGGGTATTGAGCAAGCCATCGATCTAAGAATCAAAACTCTGGACATCTTCGGAGATTCAACTCTGGTGATCAATCAAGTGAATGGTGATTGGAATACTCTCCAGCCCACTCTGGTCCCCTATAGAGATTACACGAGAAGACTTTTGACTTTCTTCACAACGGTAAAATTGTATCATATACCTCGTGATGAGAACCAGATGGCAGACGCACTTGCTACTCTATCCTCCATGATCAAGTTAATTCGTTGGAACCATGCTCCCAGGATCGATGTGATGCGCCTTGACAGGGCCGCGTATGTGTTTGCTGCTGAACTGGTAGTCGATGACAAGCCCTGGTATCACGATATCAAGTGCTTTCTGAAGAATCAAGAGTACCCTGCAGGGGCATCCAACAATGACAGAAAGACTTTGAGAAGATTGGCAGGCAGTTTCTTCTTGAACAAAGACGATGTGCTGTATAAGAGGAACTTCAACATGGTTTTGCTCAGATGCGTGGACAGACACGAGGCGGACATGTTAATGCAGGAAGTTCATGAAGGTTCCTTCGGTACTCATGCCGGCGGACATGAAATGGCTAAGAAATTGTTGAGAGCGGGTTATTATTGGATGACCATGGAATCAGATTGTTTCAAGTATGCTCGGAAGTGTCATAAATGCCAGATTTATGCTGATAAGGTGCATGTGCCGCCAAATCCTCTGAATGTGATGACTTCGCCGTGGCCGTTTGCTATGTGGGGCATCGACATGATTGGAAAGATTGAGCCGACTGCTTCCAATGGGCATCGCTTCATCCTTGTTGCCATCGACTATTTCACCAAGTGGGTCGAGGCAGCGTCGTTCGCGAATGTCACCAGACATGTGGTTGCCCGTTTCATCAAGAAAGAAATCATTTGTCGCTATGGGATTCCCGAAAGAATCATTACTGATAATGGTTCTAATCTCAACAACAAAATGATGAAGGAGTTGTGTCAGAACTTCAACATTCAGCATCACAATTCTTCCCCTTACCGCCCTAAGATGAACGACGCTGTTGAGGCGGCAAATAAGAACATAAAGAAGATTGTGCAGAAGATGGTCGTCACGTACAGAGATTGGCATGAGATGCTACCCTTCACCTTGCATGGGTACCGTACTTCAGTACGTACATCGACCGGGGCAACCCCTTACTCCCTGGTGTATGGTATGGAAGCAGTCCTACCTGTTGAAGTGGAGATTCCTTCTCTAAGAGTCATGTTGGATATCAAGCTAGACGAAGCTGAATGGATTCGGACAAGGTTCAATGAGTTGAGTCTTATCGAAGAGAAGCGAATGGCAGCCATTTGTCATGGGCAGTTGTATCAGAGTCGGATGAAGAGAGCTTTTGATCGGAAGATGCGTCCTCGTTGTTTCCAAGTCGGAGATTTAGTGTTGAAAAGGATCCTTCCTCCTCAGACAGATCGCAGGGGCAAGTGGACTCCTAACTATGATGGACCGTATATCGTCACCAAGGTTTTTGATGGTGGGGCTTTAATGCTTGCAACTATGGATGGTGAAAACTTCACTTCCCCTGTGAACTCAGACGCAGTTAAAAAATACTTCGCATAAAATAGACCCGCTGGACAGTAAAAAAGAGTAGTCCAGGCAAAAATGGGCGTCCCGGCGAACCAAGAAAATGAAAGGGTTCGGGCAAAAATTAGGGATTAAAAATGAAAAGATCGTACACCCGGTAAGTTGAAAACCTGAAAAGGCAACTTAGGCAAAAATGGGTATCCCGGTGGATTGAAAACCCGAAAAGGGCGATCCAGGCAAAAGTTAGGGATTAAGCGAATGACTGCGTTCTGAGTAGTTCTGAATCTCATCTCGTGCCAATGACTGGAAATTTTTGAAGGATAGGAAACAGTCCAATCACTCTTTCAGAAGGCTGATTATCTGGAGGATCTTGAAGACGAGCAAGTCATAGCGGAATTGGGACCCAATAGAAATCCATTTCACATTGCCATTAGATTAATTTCTGTTTTTATCTATTGTGCGATTACCTCTTTCCAGGGATTGCTTCTTAATGTAAATGCCTATTCAGAGGCCATTCAATCAATAAAATCATGTTATTCAGTATATCTCTGTTTTCATTTTCATTTTACTGTTTTGTTTGCAAAAATGACGTCCGAATTTTTGATAAACATTGCATCATGACACATAAGGGCTTTACAGGTACATGCTTAATAAACATTTAAAATTGCTGTAAATTTTAAGTGCTTTGGATCGTCTATTCAGAACAGATACCCTCGGGGCATTCCATTAAAATCCCCTGCGGATGATCGTGAATATCTTCCCCAGTGAAGTCGCCAACAGACGAATTCAGTGTCTTGACCCTGCAGAGCTGATCAGAGCGTTGGATTCTTCAATCCCCAGCAGTTTCTCACCACCGTACTTCCCCAAGCGGTTGTTTCAGGACATACACTCCCCAGTAGAGTTAATAGTACCATACTACATATCCCCAACGGGGTTGACAGTGCCAGACTTTATGTTCCCAGCAGAAGTGGCTGCTCCTTAGAGTTCGATGCCAGATCGATAATCCCAATGCCAGATCCATGGTTTCTTTCCTTGAAGCAGAACCTCGGTACCGTATCAGTGTTTGCTCCCCCTGCTGAGTCATCTCTCGCAAATCGTGGTTGCCAGAACCATTGTAGCTTTCCTCAACAGCAGGCTTCCAATGCCATTCTTTCCCCGATCAGAGTCTCGGTATGGCCAGAACACCGCATGGCTAGTCATCTCCCCACAGAGTTCTTTGCGCTGTGCATCTCCAACAGCCTTGCCAGGGTCCAGAAGATGGTGATCATTTCCCCAGTAGATCCCCTTGCCTCAGCTTGGCATTCTACCCAGCATTTCGCATCCCTGCATATAGAATCATATTGCATTGCATCCTTCCAAATCGCGTAGCATTTCCATTTTCATGGAGCATTACGCCATTGAAAAATTCAAACATACGCATGTAAGCATAAAACATTCTCGGTATCCCAAGTGATAAGCTAGAAGTTGTTTCCAGTACTCAGACTGAAGATTGTTTATGACTTACCTTTGTTATCCCCAGCAAGTGTCATTGGCCCATGCGCCGCCTCTATTATCATTCCCTATTTCTGCCAATGCTGACAGACATGAAGTTTTCCGATGTTCAGATCGAAGAAGTTTCCGACGTTCAGGTCGATGCAACTTGTGGCATTCAGGCCAGTTTTCCGGTATCCAGACCGAAGTGGCATTCAGGCCAGTTTTCCGGTATCCAGACCGAAGTGGCATTCAGGCCAGTTTTCCGATATCCAGACCGAAGTGGCATTCAGGCCAGTGTTCCGATGTTCAGATCGAAGAAGTTTCCGACATTTAGGTCGATGCAACTTGTGGCATTCAGGCCAGTTTTCCCGGTATCCAGACCGAAGTGGCATTCAGGCCAGTTTTCCGGTATACAGACCGAAGTGGCATTCAGGCCAGTTTTCCGGTATCCAGACCGAAGTGGCATTCAGGCCAGTGTTCCGATGTTCAGATCGAAGAAGTTTCCGACGTTCAGTTCGATGCAACTTGTGGCATTCAGGCCAATTTTCCGATGTTCAGATCGAAGAAGGTTCCGACGTTCAGGTCGATGCGACTTGTGGCATTCAGGCCCATTTTCCGATGTTCAGATCGAAATCCTTTCCAGTATTCAGACTAATGAGCGGCATTCAAGCCATGGTTATTTCTGTGTTACCATTTATTTTGGTATCCAGTTTAACATTCTTTTTCGATATTCAGACTGACTCTCACCGTACCAGACGAATTCTTCTTTCAAGACCACCTCTTTGCTGATTCTGACAGACATTGTTACTTCACTTCAATTCAGTGCAAATTTTTGGGCTTTTATTGTATTCAATCCCTTGATACCTCGAAAGTACGAAAGCAACTGCCATCTTCTTTCCGGGTCTCCAGTTGATTGAATAGGGGCAGCTGTAATACCCCAAAATTTACCCTTCATTTTTCCTGAAAAAAAAAAAAAAAAAAAAAAAAAAAAAAAAAAAAACGAAAAAAAAAAAACGAAAAAGACGAAAAAAAAAACGAAAAAAAAAAAAATTTAATTAATTAATTAATTAAATAAATAAATAAAATATAACAAATTATTTTGGACTTGGGTCTCCCTCATTTGAGCCCATTACCCACGAAAATCAGTCTATAAATACTGAAGTTTCAGTAGAGGAAAACACACTTGGAGTTACACTGGGAGATTCACTGGAGAAAGAAGGAAGAGAAGCAAAACCCTGAGGAAAAGATAGTGAGAGAAAAGCCAACAGAGTTCAGAGCAGCCTCCAAACCCTGAAGGGAACTCCACTTGTAAACCTCACGGGTGCAACTCAATTTCAATCAAGCTCTCCAATCAGGTTTGCCCTATATCCATCATCTTTATGCCTTTTATTTGAATGCTCTAAATGTATGAGGTATTATGGGTGAATTTGATACCTTTTTGTGAGCCTTTTGTGAATTTTGATGGAATTATTCATGTGGTTACATTTTGATTTAGGGGCAACTCTGGGTTACCCTATTTTGTTTATTCTAACCTGTCTTGTGTTTCCATGGCATTGTTTTCTCTTGATTTCATCCTACTACTCTAACCCTTTGTCGAGTTTTGTGTGGGCTCACATGGCTTTCGCAGAGACACTCGCGTGGTTTCCCACTTTATTTGTGGGATACCCCCTGGAGTTTTATTCTGATTATTCGTGTTGACTGATTTCCTTTGACGGTCCAGCTGGAGACATTTCAGGGTTTCTTGCCCCTTTAACTGCTATAACTTCGGATCTTTATCCGTGTGGTAATTTTTTCCCTTTCTCATACTTTATCGCTTTCTTAGTTGGAAGACCTCGATAGGAGGCAATGTTTGAGCCCCTTGGTGGCATTTTACTTTGAGATACATGTTTTGTGTTTTGTATTCATATCCCTGCAGGTAGCGCGGTTCCTTCGTCAAGGACTGCCTTTTTGCCCTCGAGCATCCCAAACCCTAAAACCCAAAGCAACACGTTTACTCCTTCTACTACAGGCGAGTAAGTCTCCAAAGGTCGAGCATCCGGTAGATTGCGTAGTAACGTTGTTCGTCCAAAACCCAATCCATAACCCCGTAGTTAGCCGAACTACGGCTTGCTCTGATTCTCATTCCAGATGAGATACGTAGGCATAAGACGCGATGTCTTAGCGAGCACACATCCCCCCAACTTATAGGTCAGCCGAGCTACGAAGACTCTGATTCTCATATTCAGATGAGATACGTATGCAGTGGATGCGACATCCGCGCGAGTCATTTCTCTTAACCTTTTTAGTAAATAAACACGTTAGGTAAACCCACACCCTTTAGACAAAAACTACAAAAGTGGATCCCGTGGAGTACTATGGATGCGTAGGGGTGCTAATACCTTCCCTTCGCATAACCGACTCCCGAACCCAAGATTTGGTTGCGAGACCCCGTCTTGTCCTTTCCTTTTTTCAGGTTTACTTCGAGCGTTTCCTTTCCCTCCTTTGGGATGAATAACGCACGGTGGTGACTCTTCTGTCTTTTTCTTTCGCCGGTTGTCTTTTTTTCGCACCACTGTATTTTTTAGGTTGCGACAGCCATGTCCTTGATTAGATGCAAAAATAACCATGTCAAAAGAAGTTGTGGTTTAGATATGGAAATATGGTAAAGTAGTGGTCTTGGTCATGTTTTAGGGCATGGTAGGCATGTTGGACTAGCTTGGCCAATGCAAAAGTTGAGGTCCTTGCTCAATGAATTAGGTCTTGAACCTTGAAACAAAGTTGGAGAAGGACTCAATTAAAATATTTTGCTCGAAGTGGAACTTAAAAATCTTGTAATATCAGAAATTTATGGACTTTGGAACTTGCCATAGGCCATTCTTGCCAAAATGTGACCAACCAACATGACCTAAAAATGTGATTTTGAGATTCCTTGATTTTTATGATGCAATGATGGATGTTTGGAGCTCATATGATCATATAATGATGTAAAATGAGGTTTGGGGGCATTGTGGAGTGATATTAGGTCAAGTTCATGGGTGAATCAAATGCATTAAAAGTTCAAAAACCATGACCAAACCAAGCACTTGTAACATGAATTGGAAGAGTGTTTGAATAGTGAATTGTGGTTGTAATTGTCATGAATTTATCTTGAATGAGTGGTGGTATGATAGGGTGATCAAAATGACGCAAAGTCAATGGTCAAAGAATGCCTAAATTAGGATTTCTTGAACCACAAGTTTCATCAAGAACCATAGTCAAAGAAATTAGGGTTGGTGATGCAAGGGAAACATTGAGATGTTCCAAGGGTTGGTGTATGAACAAGCTTTGGATTTTAGGGGTCCTCAATGACATGGTCAAGATCCATGGTAAACCATGACTTGTACAAGCCAAAGAAGGTCAAGAGCTAGGGTTAGGGTCCTTGGGTGACCAAATGAATCTTGATACATCTTCAAAGGGGAATCACCATCCAATTGGGTTTGGAGAGTGAGTGAGATGAGATGAATGATCCTCAAAGCTTTGTTGGATGCTTGAGATTAGGGTTAAGGTGGCTTGGGCACACCTCAACATGGCTAGAGGATCTCGAGGCTTCATAGATGAATCTCATGCCTTAGGTTTGTGGATTATTGTGGATTATTAAGTACAAATGCATGTGAGATGACATTTATGGGATGTATGCTCATGAATTAGGGTTCAAGAAGGTGATGTGGGGGTAGGGTAAATTTGAGGGTATGACAGTTGCCCCTATTTAATTTTCTCGGACCTGAATGTGTGGATGACAACGGCTTCGAATTGCATTTAAGGTAGGAGAGGATTAAATACTAAAGAGTAAATAAAAATTTACCATGTTGGGGATGAAAGTGTTATGATTTGTTGGGGATTATATATGGTTATGATGATTGTGCGTGCAATACGATGCATCTAACATAATTATATCTTCAAAGAAGAAAGTTCAATGTCAAAACTCCAAGAAGAAGAGTATGGAACAAACTCCATTGGCGAATGGAAATTTTGGTAAAAGAAAAGGGTGACAACCCTTAGCAATGGTTAAGGAGAAAAATAATGGTGATTCCTAGAAACAGCTGGAACACCTAACTCTGATGGGGAAATACAAATTCAGTGATGATTCCTAGCAACGACTAGAATACCTGACATCTACTAGGGATCAACCAAGTGAATCTAGTGACGATTCTTAGCAATAGCTAGAATGCCTAACTTAATGGGGATAATTGTGGGTTGAGTGATGATTCCTAGCAACGATTGGAATACCTGAGTCAGCTGGAGAGAAAGATGAGGTATGGTGACGATTCTTAACGACGACTAGAATACTCGACTCTATGGGGAAAAGAAAGGTCATTGAGCGATGATTCCTAACAATGACTGGAATACTTGAATCGACTGGGAATATAAACCCAAATTGTTTAGCAATGATTCCTAGCAACAATTAGAAATACCTGACTCTGTTTGGAGGTAAAACTTCTCAAGAGGGTACATCAAAGATTCTTAACAACGACTAGAATACCTGACTCTGATGAGGAAATAGAGAAGTTTAGTGACGATTCCTATCAACAGATGGAATACCTGACATCTGCTGGGGAGATAAAATAATTCAACGACGATTCCTTACAAAGGTTGGAATACCTGACTCTATCTGAGGAGGATTGAAAATTCAGCGACGATTCCTAGCAACGGCTAAAATACCCGACTTTAGCTGGGGAAGAGAGTAGATTAGTGAAGATTCCTTATAAAGATTTTAATACATGGCTTATGTTGGGGAAAGAAGTTCAAAGATGATTCTTAACAACGACTATGAATATCTGACTCGGCTTGGGAGCAAGCTCAAAGACGTCTCTAGTCCGGAAAAAGAGAAAGTTCAACGATGGTTCTTATCAAAGGCAAAGAATATTTGAATCTGGTTAGGGATTAAATGAAAATGTAGCGATGACTCTCAGCAACAGCTGGAATATCTGACTTTGCAAGGGAGATAAGAAGTTCAACGACGATTCCTTAGCAATGACTAGAATAACTGACTCTTCTGGGAAAACTTTAAGAGGGAACAAAGTAGTTTAGTGATGATTATTAGCAACAGATGAATACCTGACTCTACTTGGAGAGAAATCTCGGGAATGAATGTTGACTTTACTAGGGAAAAATCCTTAACAATAGTTGGGAAGTTCCGAGAGCTGATGAATCAGTCTTGAGTACAGATCTAGAAGTGAATTTCCGAATATACTGATGACGGAATGCTATGTATGCAAGATGTCAATGTGTATTCGGAATTTTGGGGACTATGCAAATGCAGGGTTTGCAAGTTATGCCAAGTGTGATTGGGCTTTACGAGGGAATATTTATTAGAAATTCCAATGATGATTGGGCTTAGAATTTGTTTGGGGAGAGTGGACTAACTTCCTGACATCAAAAAACTAGAACTTTTGATGTCCAAGCAAGCAATAGGTGCAATATCTGAGGGTTTCTACTGGGAGAAACTATGATTAAGCAAAATTCGAAGGATTTTGTGGCATTATGGTGTTGAGGTATACCGAGCATGTTTTTGGTTACCTTTAGATATTTCTGAAAGATAAGTGATTCAATGTTTTCCCTTAAAAGTTTTTTAGCAAAAGTTGTTTACCGAAAAATTTCCAAAGTGATGTCAATTTAAGAAAAGTCACATTTCACAAAGTAGGAAAAGTAAAAATATTGAACACATATGAGAGAATTGATTTTATTGATAAAATGGTCCCAAAGCGTCACTTGTAACTTTAATCCACGCATGGTTTTGTTCTAAATATCCTTTATGATTGTAGCTCTTTATCTATAAAGTATCTAATCAATTGAATATCTATAATCTACTATTTTCAATCACTCTTATCCTGAAGTCTACTTGTTGTTGGATCTCTCACAACAATAAGCTTGAATCTTTTCTTAAATTGACCATTGAAATAAACAAATTTAATATAGTTTAACACATTATAAAACAAAGCAATAATACCACATCATTAACACAAACAAGTATTTAATATTAACTTCACAATGCTCAACATAAAAGGTTTTAGCTCATGATGAGCTTAGTAAATACATCAACATTGGCTCTTAAGCTAATCATTTTTAAACACATAATGAAAAGAAATGGAAACCTAAGAATAACTCATTTGTCTTCTTATAATTGTTAATCATCGAGATGTGAGTGTAACTTTCCGTTAGATGTATTTTGTATAATATCAAAACTAGGATACCTTAGCGTTTATGTACATTGGACGATATCCTCTAAGTATAGTTGTTCATTTTAGCATTAGGAAGCATAATAACATGTTAGAAAAAGTTTAGAAAAGGTTCATGCTTCTAAGAAAAGGTTTCATGCATAAAAAAAAAATTGAGCATCAAAAACTAATTTTCATGTGAAAAACAACTATTTATCGACACATATGCTCTATAGGTTGACACATAGTCAGATATTTTCTCTACAGGTCGACACATCCATTTTTCAGGTCGGCTCATGTACTGCATTTTTAAAGCCTGTAGGCTATATTGGATGTACCGCCTCTACAAGTAGACACATGACCTATATAGGTCAACACATGGTCTCTACAGTTTAGCACATGCATCATATGTGTCGATATATGACTTACATAGGTCGACACATACATTAAAAATCTAGAAAATTTGCATTGTTTTCTATTCCTTTTGCTTCATACTTGCATACATACATATATATACTTCATCCAATCATCATTTCTAGAAAGGTTCTAGAGTAAACCTATATGAAACTAGGATATTTTAAAGCATTCTCATCATCCTCAACCTTATTTTATGCATACACACAAACAAACTATACATAATCATTCTTTGTTTGGGTGCATCTAGAATTAGGGTTGATAACACCCAATTCAGGTGGATTGAATTTTAAATTGGGTTGACATCTTTGAGAGTTTCAAATAAGAAAGTCGAGTTGGGTTTTTCTTCAAGATCAATTTGGGATTTGATGGTTTTGGGCAAAATTATGTAAACTGGATCTGATTGAGTGAATGCTTTGAAGAACGGAAGGTTCTTGCAAAGGAGTGGCATGGGACAGGTGGATCATATTGGTAAATCTTAGGTTACAATAATTCACGGTTTAGATTCGATTGAGTGAAAGCTTTTACGAAAAAGGGGATTTTTGCAAAGAATTAGCGTGAGACGGTGAATCAAATCAAAAAAATTGGGTTACTTGATCAAGGGAAGAGAAGGTGTTAGAATCAACATCAAACTTTGGGTTTGTACGGTTGGATTGCTATATCTCTCTTGTATACATACTCTTGCAGATTAAGGTTAATTTCATTATCTTAATTCGAGTTTGAATTGAGGGTAGACATACCCATAGTGAGGTCGATTAGGGAACTTCCTAAAAAAATCCTTATGTACTCTCTCTCTCTCTCTCTCTCTCTCTCTCTCTCTCTCTCTCTCTCTCTCTCTCTCTCTCTCTCTCTCTCTCTCTCTTTTATTTTTTGTCTAGAAAATTATTGAATGCATCAATCATGCGATCAATTTGTTTAGATAATATTTTTTATTACCTTTTGAAAGAGGTGTTGTTGAGTTGATCACAATCCTTTAGATTGGATTGGATTTTAAGTTCAACAATACCATATAAATTTCCAAACAAAATCGATTGCACGCAAGGTGTTAGATAATTTGTCACAATATTTTTTTTTTGTGCTTGATCATTGGTAATAGACTATCCTTGTAGATTAGAATTAAATTGGAAGTGATCTAAAGTCTTTAATTAATTTGTGTTCATTATCATATTTGATAGCATTAACCCATATCCGAGCTTTTCGATAGAGGTTCGATTAGACTATTCTATTCAGGTTACTTCCGCTTGCCATAAACTTTTCAAAACCGTTTTTTGTTTAAAGTTTTTAACTAGTAATCTATTGACCCCCTCTAAATCAAAGCATATTGTCTAAAAAGTGGTATCATAAGCTCCAGTTAATTCTGTGCTTCACTATTTGCTCATTATAAATGGCTACCAAACCTAAGGGAGTATATAATAGAGCACCAATTTTCACCAGCTAAAATTATGGCTATTGGAAAGCTTGTATGAGTATACATATCCACTCGGTTGATAAAGGTGTTTGGGACGTCATCACCAGTGGTCCTAATCAAATTACAATGACTAGTGGTGAAGGTGTAGTTGTTTCAAAACCCGAAGCACAATGGAATGATAATGATAAGAAATTGTGGTCACATGATTGGAGGGCACAAAATATTCTCATATCCACACTTGGTGTTGATGAATATTATCATGTTTTCCATTGTGAAACTGCCAAAGCTATGTGGAACACATTAGAAGTTGCCCATGAGGGAACTAATATGGTCAAACAAGCTAGGATCAATACATTGAATCAAGAGTTTGAACTCTTCTGCATGAAGCATGGTAAAACCATTTCCGACATACAAAAGAGGTTCGCACATATTATAAATCGGTTGAATGCTCTAGGTAAGCATATTTCCAATGATATTTGTACTAATAAAGTTTTGAGGTGTCTTAATAGGGAATGGAAACCCAAGGTCACCGCAATCAAAGAGGCGAATGATCTTAAAACATTTGATCTCACAATTTTGTTTGGAAAGTTGGAAGAACATGAGAAAGAACTCACTTTCTTAAAAAAACATGAAAAGTTGCATGAGAAGAAGATGAAGAAGGAGAAAGGTAAATACAAGGAGGAAAAGAAGAAGTCTATTGCTCTAAAGACTTCAAGCTCAAAGTCCTCATACAATGAGCAAAGTGATTGTGAAACAAGAGATGACAAGAATTACGATGAAGAAGATATGAGATTGTCATTAAAAGGTACAATAGATACATGTGGAAACATGGAGATAAGCCCTATGACAAGAATCAAAGCAAATCTAGAAGGCTATATAACTCTTCAACGGAAGATGAGAATAAGAAAAGTAATCCTAGAAGTTCATGCTACAATTGTGGAAAAGTAAACCTAGAATAAGATGAGAATAAGAAAGGTAAACCTAGAATAACAAAGTCAAAGAGAAAGGCCATCAAAAGAAATCTAGCGAGTCTAGAATATCCTATGTTGCTTGGGAGAGTGAAAGTGATTCCTCAAGTGATGAAAGCTCAAGTTCAAGTCTCGAATCGGCCAAGATTTTCTACATGGAAAACAAAAGGAAGAAAAAGATTGTAAGTCATTCTAATCTTGAATCTACTCATGAATCATCTTATTCTCAATTACAAAAAGCTTTTGAAAATCTACATAGACAAGTCGTAGACGCTTTCAAAATTTTATCTTCAAATAAAAGAATCTTTTCATAGTTAGAAGTTAAAGTTTTGGAAAACGAAAAGAATATGGAAGCTCTTAAGCAATCTCTGATAGATATTTTAAAAGATAAGAGTGGGGATGAAAAATCTTCATGGTTTGGTTTTGAAACTTGTCACATTTGGCAAAAAGAGGTAAATACTGTTCAAAATAAGTTGGATAAGACATTAAAACCAAAGGTTACTTTTGAAATTGATACTTATAAATATAAGATGCCCTATCATAATCCTTATAAAAGGTATAACTTTGTTAAAAAGGGTTCAGATAGTAACAGCACATCTTCTCACAACTTATATTGTTATTATTGTTGCAATAAAGGTCACACTATTGCAAAGTGCAAGTTTATTAGACTTTTTGTTCCTAAAGGTGATTTTCATTGGTTGCCTAAATGCAACTAAAGTTTCACTATTGCTCAAGAACCCAATGAAGATTATGTACCTAGAACTTTTTGTTGATCTTGAAGGATAAATGTCTTGGCTCTATGAAGAGAGTACGTGATCTCGTTTGTGGAGGTTCAAGACATGATACATGTGACATCTCTTTATTTCTTTGACTTTGTGGAAAGGAAGAAGGGTTATGTTACCAAGGAGGTCAATATCTAGTGTTCTTTTAATTGGTAAAAGTGTGTTGATTACTACTAATGGTTCCTATCTGAGAAATATCGGAAAATATATTTTATTTTATGATGTAGTTTTATCTTCAATAAGACATACTCAAGTAAATCATATAAGGGATTGATCAACCTAAGTTGATGAAAACCTGAGGAAGAGCAAGATAACTATCATGATATGAACAAGAATGAAAGTCCAACAATAAAGAATGATCATCAAGTCAATAACCTTCTTGGATACATTATTAATCACACTTTCGAGTATTTTTGCGAAGAGAAAAGTGGTAATAAAGTTTGTTTTCAAAAGGTTCTATGGCACATTTTGAATTTATTCCAACTTTCATTCGAGACTTCCTTGTGGAATGCAAGTGCATCCTCCGTCATTCGTACGGTTAGGTTATATCATTTCAATTTTCGCTTTGTAAGTAAGTTCTTTCTTTTACTTATTCATTTCTCAAAGGTATGTCATATATTACGTGTATGATACATGTTATGAGTGTTCATTTACAAAAACTTCAAGTGATGTGTGTTTCATTTAACATGTTTATAGTGGCCTCATTCCAAATATCTTCACACGTGTTATATATCTTTTAATATTTTATACTTACATTTATGTGTTTGCATGTTATTGGCTAGCAAATCATGAAAAACAATCATTTGCATGTGTATCTCATAAATTAGTTATACATGTGTCAAGTTGAGTCTTCCAAAGTCATCCCAAATTCACGTGTGTCAAAATTTTCAATTTATGGACCTCATGTGTCGACACATGTTTCGTATAGATCGGAACATAATTTTTTTTTTTGAATTTTTCAAAATTGGTTCAGTATGTGTCGACTCATATTTGTATAGGTCGGCACATAGAATTAATTTTTGAAAAATTTCAAACTTGTTTCAGTATGTGTCGAATCATGACCTTTTCAGGCCGACACATGCTTCCTAGAGGTCGACTTCTAAGTCATTTTTGAGAATTTTCACTTTACTTATCACTTCCTCTCATACATGCATCAAAATCTCCAAATTTCTTCATTTCATCTTGAGTCTTGTAACAAATCAATTAACAATAACTCTTGTTATATTCATTCACCATCTATCATTCATATTCAAATCTCCAATAAATTATTAGTTCATCTCATTCATTTTCCTCATTTCATCTTCTAAAACCCTCATTCACTCAAACTCTCTAAAACTCCAAATTTTCTCTCATTTTTTGTTTTCCTTCACATCTTTGTATGTTTTAGTGGTTGCTTATCTGATTTGAGTTTATGAGTAATCATTTATCTCTCAAACATCTTCACTCCTCGTTCACACATTTCATCAAACAGTTGGTGTGAGAACTTTGTTAGAACAATTCTGTATGACACCTAAGCTTTCAAAATCCAGGGGTGATTCTAAAGGTAAGGCTAAGGAAACTACATCTTCTACATTCCCAGAAACTCCATTTTCATTGGTTTCAACTAGGTGTGTTGAAGAATTTGAGAAAAAACATTAACACTGGCTTGATGTGAAGCAATACGTTTGAAAGCCTATTGTGGTTGGTTATTTGGATAATCCATATGTTATTAGTCTTGTTGTGCACCAAGAAATTGATTACTTTCCGAAGCTTGCACATGACACAAATGAAGACCTCATTCGTGTGATCTATTCAGGGCCATATGATAGGCATGACTCTTCATTCAAGTTTACCATCGGTAACACTATTTATGAGTTCACTAATGATCTTTGGAACTCTTTATTTGGTATTACTATTGTTGATATGTTGAACCGTTGGTGAGGAATACCAAACCTTCATCAACATTTTAAGTTGAACGTACATCTCAGTAAGTTACTTAGGACTCCCAATTCCTATGATTGCTATGATCCTATTAAAAATGGTCAATTGAAGATGGTTCCTAGGATTTTGTTATGGTTGGTTTCTTATGTCTTGCGCCTAAAGAATGCCAGGTTCTCAAGAATATATGGTGCTAAAATTCATCTGGTCTATATCCTTTTGAACAAGATTAATATTAATTGGCCTACTTACTTTGCAAACGCCTCTACATAGTATATTGTATATGTTGTATCTATGTGATACTGCTAATAGCTTGCTTTGTCTCTTTTTGATGTTGTCAAACAGGGAGAAGCGTATGAAGCTATGATGCATACATTTAGGGGAAGCTTTCATGAAGATTCGAAACGCATCGTCTCAAGTTTTTCCATCATAAAAAGGGGGAGTATGCGAGTACACCTTTTTGTTAGATGTATTTTGTATGATGTTCAAACTAGGATACTTTAGCGTTTATGTAAATTGGAAGGTATCCCTTGAGTCTAATTTTGAATTTTAGCATTATAAAGCATAACATGTTGGTAAAGGTTTAGAAAAGGTTCATGCATCAAAGAAAATGTTTCATGCATCAAAAACTAATTTTCATGTAAAAAACAGTTATGTGTCAACACATACGCTCTATAGGTCGACACATCTGTTTTTTAAATTGACTCATCTACTGCATTTTTAAAGCCTATAGGCTGTGTTTGACGTGTCGCCTTTACAAGTTGACACATGACATCCACAGGTCAGCACATGCATCGTATGTGTCGACGCATGACTAACATAGGTCGACACATACATTAAAAATCTTGAAATTTTGTATTGTTTTCTATTCCTTTTGCTTCATACTTGCACACACACATACACACACACACACACACACACACACACACACACACACACATATATATATATATATATATATATATATATATATATATATATATATATATATATATATATATACACACACACACTTCATGCAAGCATCATTTCTAGTAAGGTTTTAGAATAAAACCTACATGAAACCTGTATTTCAAAGCATTCTCATGATCTTCAACCTTATTCTATGGATACACACAAACAAACTACACATAATCATTCTTTGTTTGGGTATCATCTAGAATTAGAGTTGATAACGTCCAATTTAGGTTGATTGAATTGTAAATTAGGTTGAGATCTTTGAGGGCTTCAAATAAGAAAACTGAGTTGGGGTTTTCCTTCAAGATCAATTTGGGATTTGAAGGTTTTGGATAAGATGATGCAATTTGGATTCGATCGAGTGAAGACTTTGAAGAATATAAGCTTCTTGCAGAGTAGCGTGGGACGGTGAATCATGTCGGTAAATCTTCGGTTACAATAATTCGTGGTTTGGATTCTATTGACATCAAACTTATGATTTGTAGGGTTAGATTTCTATATCTCTTATGTATACATGTTTTTACTATGTAAAGTTAATTTCATTATCTCAATTTGAGTTTGAATTGAGGGAGGACATATCCATAACAAGGTCGATTCGGGATCTGCCTAAACAAATCCTTGTGTACTCTCTCTCTCTCTCTCAGACACACACACACACACACATAAACACAAACACACACACACACACACATTTTTTGTTTTATCCGGATATTTTAAATTCATCTTATACATGTCCATTTGTCAAGTTTTGTTTTTTTAACCATATGCATTTTTTTTTATCAAATAAAGTCACCATAATCATGCATATATGCATGATAGTAAAAAAGTCAACATAAAGTCAACATTTTACATGTTGAAGAAATTGACTAAAATTGCATTTTTCCATTATGATTTTTGAAAAATAAATTCACGATCATTTGATTGATCATCAAAATATCCATTTGAATTTCATTAATCATTTTCATGTAACATAAAACAAAAATCAATGTTTCTAGAAGGTCCAAAATATCTCTCATTTATTACATCATTATTCCATGAATATATTATATCATTATTCCATGCATTAATTACATAATTATTTACTATTTAATTAAATAAATTTCTAGAAGGCACTCACACTCTTTGCATAATTCATAAACTATCTTTTCTAGAGCTTATAGATAAACCATATTTCATTCACAAATGACACCAAGAATCACTCACAAGAACAAACCAAAATTTTGCACAAATTTCTTTCTAATTTTCAAGTCTTTTTCTATTCTTCTTTATTTAGGTAGGATTTTAATTTTTGTTTAATTTTTTTTTTGCATTATTATTCTTGCTACACTTAATTAATATCTTAATTATAACCATTTTGTATGAAAACTCAATTGATTCAAAATCAAGAGTTTAAAGTGCTCTTGAACCTCCATGAGAAAAAATGATTAAATGTGAATTAATTTTTTGTTTCTTTAACTTCTTTTTGCATTATTATTCTTATTGTACTTAATTAGTATCTTAACCATCACCATTTTGTATGGAAACTCCATTGATTTAAAATCAAGAGTTTAAAGTGTTCTTGAACCTTCATAAGCAAAAAATGATTAAATGTGATTTAATTTTTTGTACTTATTAGTTTATTATTTATTAATTCTGAATATTCCCTATTATTCATGAGATCAAGTAACTGAATTTTCATTATTAATTTGCATAATTTAATGAAAAATTGAGCAAGTTATGACCAAAATAGAGATGAATGTTGTTGTTGTTCTTGAATAAATTCAGAACGATTCTGAACCGTCCGATCCATCTTTTTTATTCTTCTTTTGTTTCTCTATTTTTGTATTTGCACCACGTGGCGCATGCTGAGTGGTTCACCGTTTGAGCTCCCTATTGGGCCTAGATTGCTAGCGTTACCTCCCATTTTCTGCTTTATGTCTTTTGTTTTTATTTCTTTTGTTTATTCAAGGTGGGCCTTGGGCCATTCTTTTTGTTTTTTTTATTTATATCTTTTGCTTGCTTCTTCTCTCCCTTACTACTTTCACTTCCACTTTTTTTATGATTCTTTTTTTATTTTATTTATTTATTTATTTTATTTTGTTAATTATATTTAATTAATAAAATAAATAAGGAATAAATAAATAATAATTGAATAAATATATTTTCATAACTAAAAACTCTTTGATTTTTTTTTTATTATTAGTCTTATTTGTTTGTTTCTTTAATTGTTGCAATTAATTAAATAAATAAATACTAATAATAACAAATATATATAAATTATTAAATACTATTTTCAAATATGATTAAAACTAGGGATGACAAAATGGATGTATTAGATGAATATGGGTTGAATTGTTAATTGATGGATCAAAATAATTCATTAGTCCATTATCAATCCATTAAAAGTTTCTTAAAATTATCCAATCAAATTCATCCATCCAAAAAATTATTTTTTATTTTTGTAAAAATAAGTTTGTTTGTTTTTTGAAAAAATTGTTTTTTTATATTTTCAAAAAAATTGGTTTTGTTTTTTTTTGAAAATCATCTATTTTTTTATCTTCGAAAAACTCATTTTTTTTTTCAAAAAACTAAATTTTCTTATTTTCGATAAAAGTTATTATTTTTCTTTAATGGCTACATTTAATCAATATTCCTTTAACTATTTATTAATATTATGTAATAGATAATAATATTAATTGCTACATTAATATTATTATTATTAGATGATAATATTCTTTATTTGTAGTAGATAAATATTTATTAATTTCTGTTTATTTCTTTAATTGCTACATTTAATTAAATAAATAGATAATAATAATATTAATAAATATAGATAAATAGTTAAAAGAATATTTCCAAACACATCAAAACCCTTGGTCCAACGCCAAGTGAATTTTTCAAACACTTTTCTCTCGATTAATTTTATTTCGATGTGATACAAATCTTCTCCTGATTAAAATATAATATTAAAATATTTTCTTAAACAAATATGAAAGAAATGGATCCTTGGGGTCTCGCATTCCTTGAATCCTCAAATGAACGCTCTCGAAACACACGTCTTGGGTTAACTTTACATTCACTCTTTTCTAATGCGTATACACATTAGCGCTTAAATCTCCACCGCGAGCATGCAAGACAATGTTTAACCGTTAGAATATGATTTAAACATATGTTCAATCCAACACACTTTAAATCAATCAAAATTTTTTTAAAAGAACGATGTTTAATACTTTCTAATGCATATACAAACTAGTGCTTAAGCCTCCACCGAAAGTAGACAAGTCAATGTTTAACCCTTAGAATGTGACCTAAACATCCGTTCATTAAAACACATTAACCAACATTCAGTCGCAAATTCAACTTAAAGGTTCCTCTTGCAAAATCGACTCCTGAACCCAAATTTGGTTGCGAAGATTATTTTTATTTTTTAAGGGTTTTATCGATATTTCCCCTTTCCTTCTTGGAATAACTAAAGTTCGGTGGAGACTCTGTTCAAATCATTTTTTCTGTGACTTCATGAAGGATCATATTTTTCGAGATGCGACAGCTAGTGACTTTGATGGGAACTATACTCAAAGTAAGATAGAGTCACGCCTAACTTAGTTAACCTTGCGATAAATATTGGCATTGCTTAAATGTTTTCTTCATGCATGTTTTCTTACTTGCTTTATTTTATGCTTTCTCTTTTCGTTATATATGCTTATTATCATGTTTATTTGTGGATTCTGGGATGTTATCATGAGTAAAAGCTATACACCCGAGCTTTGAAAAAAGAAGAGAAACCATATAATATAGAACTAGAAGTTATATAGTGTTAGTCTCCAAGGACCTCTCCTTGTGTGCCTAGCATGAAGATTTCTCCTAGAGTAGACCTTTACGTAGATCTCGTTATAAGACAGCTACCCTGTCGCATGACTTGATTTATGAAAGGTCCATGACTTTGGGAACCACTTTTACAACCAGTTTCTGCCTTGGTGGTTGCGTAGTGTTAGACTCCAAAGACCTTTCCTTGTGTTCCTAACATGAAGACTTCACCCAAGATAAACCTTTTCATTACTCTCATCATAAAATAGCTAGCCTGTTGCATGACGTTGATACGATTAGAGTCTATGAACTTGGGAACCTTATCCATCAACTTAGAAACTACCCAGTGAGCGGTTTGTAGGTAGAAAGCCCATAATTCTCCATTATAGGGATACCTCCATCTTAGGATTGTTCTGTGATACTCATGTTATCTCGGATCCTCACAACCACACATGGTATTTCATTGCATCCATGCGTCACGTGACACTGCACTTTTTGCATATCAAAATAAAAAAATCGTGCATCTGCATTCATCAACATGCATGTTATTTTCCAAAACCAAAAACAAAAAATATATGCACCTTCTACCCTTTCATTCAGAAAAATTGACTACTCGACACCATCATGAGACGTGCCACAACTACAAAATGACACTCGAACAAGTTGAGGCCAACCAGGTTACAATGAGAATATACACCAACTTTATGCAGGCGGAGATAGATTGTTTGCTTGAGACTATGATGCTTTTAGCCCTGAAGGAAAAACACATTGAAACTAATGCTGAAGCCAGAAGAGTTGCTGCTTAGTTTGGCTTGTCCTCACTCAATATCCCATGGGTGACTAACCTTGAAGGAAGTTTTGTTCATCTTGAAGGAGCTCATATCCATATACCAGTGGTCAATGATAACACCCTAAATCATTCTACCACGTCTGCTCGACACAGATTTGTGACTTATGAGGAAGATCAATATGATGCTTTCTTTATGCCACAACCAACAAGGCCCGTTGTCGAAACCCTTCCAGGCCCAGGAAAGACTCTGTACTTTAGAGGAAAAATTCAAGTATTTGGAGGTTGACACTACTCTCGACTTGGATGATGTTGATATGTGACTGGTGCCAGCTCTGGTGATTCCCTAAAAATTTAAGGTTCCAGACTTTGATAAACACGAAGGAATCAGCTGTCCTAGAACTCACCTCAGAGCTACTGTTGCAAGATGACAACATATGTCAACAACGATAAACTATTAATCCAATAGTTCTAAGATAGCCTCAGTGGGGTATCATTTGAATGGTACATGCAGTTAGGGAGAGTGCAAGTCCAGACATGAAGAGACCTTGCAGAATCCTTTCTTTGGCATTACCAGTACAATACTGACTTGGCATCCAACTACGCTCAGCTGCAAGATATGACTTAGTGTAGCAATGAGTCATTCAAGGATTATGCCCAGTGGTAGAGAGAGCTTACAACTCATGCATAACCCCATCTCATTGACAAAGAGCTGATTGACATGTTCATGGCGACCCTTCATGCCCAGTACATGGAAAAGATGGTGGGATCTAGCTTTTCGATGTTCATTGAGGTCGTTTCTGTCGGGGAACAAATTGAGAGAAAAATGAAAAAAGGGAAGATACCTTGTTCTCTTAGTGCCTCAAATGGAGAGAAAAACCGTACTAAAACTTCCATAAGAATCCCAAAGGGGAAACCAGGACATAGGGGCAAACAAAATGCTCCCTATCATCATCAAGTAGCTGCCATTGTGCCCATTCCTTATCAACAACCAATTCAACAACAACAAACTTATCAACAACATGTTTACCAGAAATAACCACTATAACAATATCAACATAATGCCCCTCCGTAGAGGCAATTCAAGCCAAGAAGACCTCTGAGACATTATAACCCTTTTCCCGTACCGTATAATAAGATTTTTCCAAACTTCCTCAAGGGAGGACTTTTGACCTTGAGGAAACTAAAACCACATCCTACTTTATATCTATCAGGTTATGATGTCAACGGTCACTGCAAATTTCAAATGGGTGCACCTGGGCACACTCTGGAGAAGTGTTATGCTTTCAAGAATTATGTGCAAGATTTGGTTGAATCAAAAGTTGTTATCTTCACGCCAACGATCCCAAATGTTAAAACACACCCCATGTCGGCGCATGCAGAGTTGTCACTAAATTCCATTGAAAGAGTTGTTAGAGATAAGCACGAGGTTGATCATTATGCTGGTATGAACAGGAAGAACGGTCTCCAATTCTAGAGAAAAAAAAGCTAGTCCAACAGCAAAATCAAGAAAAGAAAGCTTGTTTTCTCAATGAAGGCAATCATTTGGCCATTTTACCATTTTGCATTCTTTTAATTTATTCTTGTTTGTCTAAGTACTATTTGTTTTGGAAATTGTTGTTTGTAATTTGTTTTATTAATGAAATGATTATGCATGTTTTGAATCAGTCTTTTCGTATTCACTTATCTTTTCTCATTTAATTGCAAGTCACAAACACATACATCTCCACTTCACTTTATCATACTATTGTTTTAGAAAATATTTGAGGGAGAATGATGAAAACGAAATACCCATAATTGCTAACCATGTGCTTTTAAATAAAATCATTCTGACGATATACATACATTATTTCAAATCCTCAAACACTGGAGATATAAAGAGTTAGTATCTAGTTAACCACTTCGAGCCTATAAATAGGTGTTTCTTTCAGATCTGGAAAACCCTTACACTTAACCCGGGGCAGGGTAGTGTTCATTTAATCCAACTCCGCGTTCGAATTACAAGAGAATACATCCCATTTGGGAATTAACCACATGATATTCTCCGCACACGTCCTGAAGTGTCGAAATAACCATGCAAAAAAATCCAAAAGTTATGTCGGTTTCTCTTTAATAACTAATGACTTGGAAGTCACAAGCTTTTCCAAACCAAAATTAAAAAAAAAGAGAAAAAGAAAGCCTGCTAAGTCGAATACCCAAAAAGGAAACTTAGGCAAAAATTAGGGCAATCACGATGGACTAAAAGCTTTGAAAAGCAGTCCATGCAAAAATTAGGGATCGAATAAAATCAAAAGAGGTCATCAAATCCTCAAATGAAACAAAACAAAATCATGTGACCACCAAAACAAAAATCAAAGGCTCACTTACATGCATGAGAAAAACAAAATAAGAGGACTTCCATTTCAAGAAAATCTTGAATCATCATCTTCACTCTTACACCACCAGACTCTCTTGGAAGTCGAATACGTGTATTGAATTGACTGAACGTAGGACTGAAGTTTATTAAGAAAAAGGGGTAGGTTAAAACAAATTTGAGCCTTATATCCTTTGTTTCACTAACCATGAGCTAGGTCACGTTACAACCCTCAAAAGACCTAATTGAAGTCGGGTTTATTCTGAAAGTATACTACAACAAGGTTGCTTAACTGACTCCTAGATATTTTTTATACTTATATATTGATATCATATTCTCGCTATATCTTTCCCACACTAGCAAAATTAGTACTATGTTTGGACTAATGGTCCACTCGTCACACATCACCATATCATTTCGATAATGATTTTTCAAAACATGTATGAATGTCGCATTAAAATTTCCATTTTTAATGAACAATTTTGAATGCAAGTTAGTACTTGACATCAAAAAAATTACAACAAGGAGCAAAGTCATCCCAGATTCACGTGTGTCAAAATTTTCAATTTATGGACCTCATGTGTCGACTCATGTTTCATATAGATCGGAACATAAAAACAATTTTTTGAGTTTTTCAAAATTGGTTCTGTATGTGTCGACTCATATTTGTATAGGTCGACACATAGAATTAATTTTTGAAAATTTTCAAACTTGTTTCAGTATGTGTCGTATCATGACCTTTTCAAGCTGACACATGCTTCCTAGAGGTCGACTTATAAGTCATTTTTGAGAATTTTCACTTTACTTATCACTTCCTCTCATACATGCATCAAAATCTCCAAAAAAAATTGTTTCATCTTGAGTCATGTAACAAATCAATTAACAATAACTCTTGTTATATTCATTCACCATCTATCATCCATATTCAAATCTCCAATAAATCATTAGTTCATCTCATTCATTTTCCTCATTTCATCTTCTAAAACCCTCATTCACTCAAACTCTCTAAAACTTCAAATTTTCTCTCATTTTTGGTTTTCCTTCACATCTTTGTATGTTTTTGTGGTTGCTTATCTGATTTGAGTTTGTGAGTAATCATTCATCTCTCAAACATCTTCACTCCTCGTTCACACATTTCATCAAACATTCGGTGTGAGAACTTTGTTAGAACAATTCTCTATGACACCTAAGCTTTCAAAATCTAGGGGTGATTCTAAAGGTAAGGGTAAGGAAACTACATCTTTTACATTTCCAGAAACTCCATTTTCATTGGTTTCAACTAGGTGTGTTGATGAATTTGAGAAAAAACATCAACACTGGCTTGTTGTGAAGCAATACGTTTGAAAGCCTATTGTGGTTGGTTATTTC
This sequence comes from Lathyrus oleraceus, assembly GCF_024323335.1. Taxonomy (NCBI): domain Eukaryota; kingdom Viridiplantae; phylum Streptophyta; class Magnoliopsida; order Fabales; family Fabaceae; genus Lathyrus; species Lathyrus oleraceus. Next base: position 67,950,989 of record NC_066581.1, on the reverse strand, counting down.
GATAATCCTTATGTTATTAGTCTTGTTGCGCACCAAGAAATTGATTACTTTCCGAAGCTTGCACGTGACACTAATGAAGACCTCATTCGTGTGTCCTATTCAGGGCCATATGATAGGCGTGGTTCTTCATTCAAGTTTACCATCGGTAACACTATTTATGAGTTCACTAATGATCTTTGGAAGTCTTTATATGGTATTACTATTGTTGATATGTTGAACCGTTGGTGACGGATACCAACCTTCATCAACATTTTAAGTGGAACGTACATCTCAGTAAGTTACTTAGGGCTCCCCATTCATATGATTGATATGATCCTATTACAAATGGTCAATTGAAGATGGTTCCTAGGATTTTGTTATGGCTGGTTTCTTATGTCTTGCGCCTAAAGAATTCCAAGTTCTCAAGAATAGATGGTGCTAAAATTCATCTGGTCTATATCCTTTTGAACAAGATTAATATTAATTGGCCTACTTACTTTGCAAACGCCTCTACATAGTATATTGTATATGTTGTATCTATGTGATACCACTAATAGCTTGATTTGTCTCTTTTTGATGTTGTCAAACAGGGAGAAGCGTATGAAGCTATGATGCATACATTTAGGGGAAGCTTTCATGAAGACACGAAACACATCGTCTCAAGTTTTTCCATCATAAAAAGGAGGAGTATGTAAGTACAACTTTCTGTTAGATGTATTTTGTATGATGTTCAAACTAGGATACTTTAGCGTTTATGTACATTGGAAGGTATCCTTTGAGTCTAATTATGAATTTTAGCATTATAAAGCATAACAAAATGTTGGTAAAGGTTTAGAAAAGGTTCATGCATCAAAGAAAATGTTTCATGCATCAAAAACTGTTTTTCATGTAAAAACAGTTATGTGTCGACACATATGCTCTATAGGTCGACACATCTGTTTTTTAAATCGACTCATCTACTGCATTTTTAAAGCCTTTAGGCTTTGTTTGACGTGTCGCCTCTACAAGTTGACACATGACCTCCACAAGTCGGCACATGCATCGTATGTGTCGACACATACATTAAAAATCTTGAAATTTTGCATTTTTTTCTATTCCTTTTGCTTCATACTTGCATATATATATATATATATATATATATATATATATATATATATATATATATATATATATATATATATATATATATATATATATATATATATATATATATATATACTTCATGCAAGCATCATTTCTAGTAAGGTTTCAGAATAAAACCTACACGAAACCTGTATTTCAAAGCATTCTCATGATCTTCAACCTTATTCTATGCATACACACAAACAAACTACACATAATCATTCTTTGTTTGGGTATCATCTAGAATTAGAGTTGATAACATCCAATTTATGTTGATTGAATTGTAAATTAGGTTGAGATCTTTGAGGGCTTCAAATAAGAAAATCGAGTTGGGTTTTTCCTTCAAGATCAATTTGGGATTTGAAGGTTTTGGATAAGATGATGCAATTTGGATTTGATCGAGTGAAGGCTTTGAAGAATATAAGGTTCTTGCATAGTAGAGTGGGACGGTGAATCATATTGGTAAATCTTCGGTTACAATAATTCGTGGTTTGGATTCTATTGACATCAAACTTATGATTTGTAGGGTTAGATTTCTATATCTCTTTTGCATACATACTTTTTCTATGTAAAGTTAATTTTATTATCTCAATTTGAGTTTGAATTGAGGGCGGACGTACCCATAACAAGGTCGATTAGGGATCTGCCTAAACAAATCCTTGTGTACTCTCTCTCTCTCACACACACACACACATTTTTTGTTTTATCCGGATATTTTAAATTCATCTTATACATGTCATTTGTCAAGTTTTGTTTTTTTTAATCATATGCACTTTTTTATCAAATAAAGTCACCATAATCATGCATATATGCATTATAGTAAAAAAGTCAACATAAAGTCAACATTTTACATGTTGAAGAAATTGACTAAAATTTCATTTTTCCATTATGATTTTTGAAAAATAAATTCACGATCATTTGATTGATCATCAAAATATCCATTTGAATTTCATTAGTCATTTTCATGTAACATAAAACAAAAATCAATGTTTCTAGAAGGTCCAAAATATCTCTCATTTATTACATCATTATTCCATGAATATATTATATCATTATTCCATGCATATATTACATAATTATTTACTATTTAATTAAATAAATTTCTAGAAGGCACTCAAACTCTTTGCATAATTCATAAACTATGTTTTCTAGAGCTTATAAATAAACCATATTTTATTCACAAATGACACCAAGAATCACTCACAAGAACAAACCAAAATTTTGCACAAATTTCTTTCTAATTTTCAAGTCTTTTTCTATTCTTATTTATTTAGGTAGGATTTTAATTTTTGTTTAATTTTTTTTTGCATTATTATTCTTACTACACTTAATTAATATCTTAATCATTACCATTTTGTATGAAAACTCAATTGATTCAAAATCAAGAGTTTAAAGTGATCTTGAACCTCCATGAGAAAAAATGATTAAATGTGAATTAATATTTTTGTTTTTTTAACTTTTTTTGCATTATTATTCTTATTGTGCTTAATTAGTATTTTAACCATCACCATTTTGTATGGAAACTCCATTGATTTAAAATCAAGAGTTTAAAGTGTTCTTGAACCTCCATAAGCAAAACTGATTAAATGTGATTTAATTTTTTGTTCTTATTAGTTTATTATTTATTAATTCTGAATATTCCCTATTATTCATGAGATCAAGTAACTGAATTTTCATTATTAATTTGCATAATTTCATGAAAAATTGAGCAAGTTATGACCAAAATAGAGATGAATGTTGTTGTTGTTCTTGAATAAATCCAGAACGATTCTGAACCGTCCGATCCACCTTTTTTATTCTTCTTTTTTTTTCTCTGTTTTTGTATTTGCACCACGTGGCGCATGCTGAGTGGTTCAACGTTTGAGCTCCCTATTGGGCCCAGATTGCTAGCGTTACCTCCCATTTTCTGCTTTATGTCTTTTATTTTTATTTCTTTTATTTATTCAAGGTGGGCCTTGGGCCATTCTTTTTGTTTTTTTATTTATTTCTTTTGCTTGATTCTTCTCTCCCTTACTACTTTCACCTCCACTTTTTTTATGAATCTTTTTTTGTTGTTGTTAATTATATTTAATTAATAAAATAACTAAGGAATAAATAAATAATAATTGAATAAATATTTTTTCATAACTAAAAATACTTTGATTTTTTTATTATTATTAGTCTTATTTGTTAATTTCTTTAATTGTTGCAATTAATTAAATAAATAAATACTAATAATAACAAATATATATAAATTATTAAATACTATTTTTAAATATGATTAAAATTAGGGGTGGCAAAATGGATGTATTAGATGAATATGGATTGAATTGTTAATTGATGGATCGAAATAATCCATTAGTCCATTATCAATCCATTAAAGATTTCTTAAAATTATCCGATCAAATTCATCCATTAAGTATAAAATTCATCCAATCTCTCAATTATTATATCTTTAATGGATGGATACCCATCCATTCAAAAAATTGTTTTCGATTTTTGTAAAAACAAGTTTGTTTGTTTTTGAAAAAATTGTTTTTTTTTATATTTTCAAAAGAATTGGTTTTTTTTTATTTTTGAAAATCATCTATTTTTTTATCTTCGAAAAACTCTTTTTTTTTTCAAAAAACTTAATTTTCTCATTTTCAATAAAAATTATTATTTTTCTTTAATGGCTACATTTAATAAATATTCCTTTAACTATTTAATAATATTATGTAATAGATAATAATATTAATTGCTACATTAATATTATTATTATTAGATAATAATATTCTTTAATTGTAGTAGATAAATATTTATTAATTTCTGTTTATTTCTTTAATTGCTACATTTAATTAAATAAATAGATAACAATAATATTAATAAATATAGATAAATAGTTAAAAGAATATTTCCAAACACATCAAAACCCTTGGTCCAACGCCAAGTAAATTTTTCAAACACTTTTCTCTCGATTAATTTTATTTCGATGCGATACAAATCTTCTCCTGATTAAAATATAATATTAAAATATTTTCTTAAACAAATATGAAAGAAATGGATCCTTGGGGTCTCGCATTCCTTGAATCCTCAAATGAACGCTCTCGAAGCACACGTCTCGGGTTAACTTTTCATTCACTCTTAGCACCCCGGTAGAACCTTTGAACAATCTTTTTGAATGTTCGTTGTCCATCAAACAAATTTCGTAAATACATTGAATGAAAAAGATATGGTTGGAGTCTAGCATTCTAGTAATACCCTGAATAATTAGTCCTGAGACTCACGTCTCTTTCAAATCAACATTCATCATTCAACTTTAAAAAACATTCAGACACATTAAACTTATTTCCTCGTCTCCGTGCAATCGAAAACCTTTCACAAGAGAACATTTCCTTTCTAATGCGTATACACATTAGCGCTTAAATCTCCACCGCGAGCATGCAAGACAATGTTTAACCGTTAGAATATGATTTAAACATATGTTCAATCCAACACACTTTAAATCAATCAAAATCTTTTTAAAAGAACGATGTTTAATACTTTCTAATGCATATACAAACTAGTGCTTAAGCCTTCACCGAAACTAGACAAGTCAATGTTTAACCCTTAGAATGTGATCTAAACATCCGTTCATTAAAACACCTTAACCAACATTCAATCGCAAATTCAACTTAAAGGTTCCTCTTGCAAAATCGACTCATGGACCCAAATTTGGTTGCGAAGATTATTTTTATTTTTTTAAGGGTTTTATCGATATTTCCCCTTTCCTTCTTGGAATAAATAAAGTTCGGCGGAGACTCTGTTCAAATCATTTTTTCTGTGACTTCATGAAGGATCGTATTTTTCGAGATGCGGCAGCTAGTGACTTTGATGGGAACTATACTCAAAGCAAGATAGAGTCACGCCTAACTTAGTTAACCTTGCGATAAATATTGGTTTTGCTTAATTGTTTTCTTCATGCATGTTTGCTTACTTGCTTTATTTTATGCTTTCTCTTTTCGTTATATATGCCCATTCTCATGTTTATCTGTGGATTCTAGGATGCTATCATGAGTAAAAGCTCTACACCTGAGCTTTGAAAAAAGAAGAGAGACCACATAATATAGAACTAGAAGTTATGTAGTTTAGTCTCCAAGGACCTCTCCTTGTGTGCATAGCATGAAGATTTCTCCTAGAGTAGACCTTTACGTAGATCTCGTTATAAGACAGCTAGCCTGTCACATGACTTGATTTATGAAAGGTCCATGACTTTGGGAACCACTTTTAGAACCAGTTTCTGCCTTGGTAGTTGCGGTGTGTTAGACTCCAAAGACCTCTCCTTGTGTGCCTAACATGAAGACTCCACCCAAGATAAACCTTTTCGTTACTCTCATTATAAAATAGCTAGCCTGTTGCATGATGTTGATACGATTAGAGTCTATGAACTTGGGAACCTTATCCATCAACGTAGAAACTACCCAGTGAGCGGTTTGTAGGTAGAAAGCCCATAATTTTCCATTATAGGGAAACCTCCATCTTAGGATTGTTCTGTGATACTCATGTTGTCTCGAATCCTCACAACCACACATGGTATTTCATTGCATCCATGCGTCACGTGACACTGCACTTTTTGCATATCAAAACAAAAAAATCATGCATCTGCATTCATCAACATGCATGTTATTTTGCAAAACCAAAAACAAAAAATATATGCACCTTCTACCCTTTCATTCAGAAAAATTGACTACTCGACACCATCATGAGACGTGCCACAACTACAAAATGACACTGAAACAAGTTGAGGCTAACCAGGTTACAATGAGAATATACACCAACTTTATGCAGGCGGAGATAGATTGTTTACTTGACACTATGCTGCTATTAGCCCTGAAGGAAAAAGACATTAAAACTAATGCTGAAGCCAGAAAAGTTGCTGCTCAGTTTGGCTTGTCCTCACTCAATATCCCATGGGTGACTAACCTTGAAGGAAGTTTTGTTCATCTTGAAGGAGCTCATATCCATATACCAGTGGTCAATGATAACACCCTGAATCATTCTACCGCGTCTGCTTGACATAGATTTGTGACTTATGAGGAAGATCAATATGATGCTTTCTTTATGCCACAACCAACAAGACCCGTTGTCGAAACCTTTCCAGGCCCAGGAAAGACTCTGTACTTTAGAGGAAAAATTCAAGTATTTGGAGGTTGACACTACTCCTAGCTGCGATGATGTTGATATGTGCCTGGTGCCAACTCTGGTGATTCCCTAGAAATTTAAGGTTCCAGATTTTTATAAACACGAAGGAATCAGCTGTCATAGATCTCACCTCAGAGCTACTGTTGCAAGATGACAACACACGTCAACAACGATAAACTCTTAATCTAATAGTTCTAAGATATCCTAAGTGGGGTGTCATTTGAATGGTACATACAGTTAGAGAGAGTGCAAGTCCAGACATGAATAGACCTTGTAGAAGCCTTTCTTTGACATTACCAGTACAATACTGACTTGGCATCCAACTGCACTCAGCTGCAAGATATGACTTAGTGTAGCAATGAGTCATTCAAGGAATATGCTCAGCGATAAAGAGAGCTTATAACTCATGCCTAACCCCATCTCATTGACAAAGAGCTAATTGACATGTTCATGGCGACCCTTCATGCCCAGTACATGGAAAAGATGGTGGGATCCAGCTTTTCAATGTTCACTGAGGTCGTTTCTGTCGAGGAACAAATTGATAGACAAATGAAAAAGGGGAAGATACCTTGTGCTACTAGTGCCTCAAATGGAGAGAAAAAACCATACTAAAATTTCCATAAGAATCCCGAAGGGGAAACCAGGACGTAGGGGCAAACAAAATATTCCCTATCATCATCAAGTACCATTGTGCCCATTCCTTATCAACAGCCGATTCAACAACAACAAACTTATCAACAACATGTTTACCAAAAACAACCACTATAACAATATCAACATAATGCCCCTCCGCAGAGGCAATTCAAGCCAAGAAGACCTCTGAGACATTATGACCCTTTTCCCATACCATATAATAATATTTTTCCAAACTTCCTCAAGGGAGGACTTTTGAACTTGAGGAAACTAAAACCACATCCTACTTTATATCCATCAGGTTATGATGTCAACGATCACTGCAAATTTCAAATGGGTGCACCTGGGCACACTCTGAAGAATTGTTATGCTTTCAGGAATTATGGGCAAGATTTGGTTGAATCAAAAGTTGTTATCTTCACGCCAACAATCCCAAATGTTAAAACAAAGCCCATGTCAGCGCATGCAGAGTCATCGCTAAATTCCATTGAAAGAGTTGTTAGAGATAAGCACGAGGTTGATCATTATACTGGTCTGAACAGGAAGAATGGTCTCCAATTCTGGAAAAAAAGCTAGTCAATCAGCAAATCAAGAAAAGAAAGCTTGTTTTCTCAATGAAGGCAATCATTTGGCGATTTTAGCATTTTGCATTCTTGTATTTTATTCTTGTTTGTCTAAGTACTATTTGTTTTGGAAATTGTTGTTTGTAATTTGTCTTATTAATGAAATGATTATGCATGTTTTGAATCAGTCTTTTCGTATTCACTTATCTTTTCTCATTTAATTGCAAGTCACACACATACTTCTCCACTTCACTTTATCATACTATTGTTTTAGAAAATATTTGAGGTAGAATGATGAAAACGAAATACCCATAATTGCTAACCATGTGCTTTCGGATAAAATCATCCTGACGATATACATACATTATTTCAAATCCTCAAACCATGGAGAGATAAGGAGTTAGTATCTAGTTAACCACTTCGAGCCTATAAGTAGGTGTTTCTTTCAGATCTAAAAAACCCTTACACTTAACCCGGGGCAGAGTAGTGTTCATTTAATCCAACTCCGCATTCGAATTACAAGAGAATACATGCCATTTGGGGATTAACCACATGATATTCTCCGCACACGTCCAGAAGTGTCGAAATCACCATGCAAAAAAATCCAAAAGTTATGTCGGTTGCTCTTTAATAACTAATGACTTGGAAGTCACAAGCTTTTTCAAACCAAAATTTAAAAAAAGAGAGAAAAAGAAAGCCTGCTAAGTCGAATACCCAAAAAGGCAACTTAGGCAAAAATTAGGGCAATCACGGCGGACTAAAAGCTTTGAAAAGCAGTCCATGCAAGAATTAGGGATCGAATAAATCAAAAGAGGTCATCAAATCCTCAAATGAAACAAAACAAAATCAGGTGACCGCCAAAACAAAAATCAAAGGCTCACTGACATGCATGAGAAAAACAAAATAAGAGGACTTCCATTTCAAGAAAATCTTGAATCATCATCTTCACTCTTACACCACCGGACTCTCTTGGAAGTCGAATGCGTGTGTTGAATTGACTGAACGTAGGACTGAAGTTTATCAAGAAAAAGGGGTATGTTAAAACAAATTTGAGCCTTATATCCTTTGTTTCATTAACCATGAACCTGGTCACGTTACAACCCTTAAAAGACCTAATTGAAGTCAGGTTTATTATGAAAGTATACTACAACAAGGTTACTTAACTGACTCCTAGATATTTTTTAATCTTATATATTGATATCATATTCTCGCTATATCTTTCCCACACTAGCTAAATTAGTACTACGTTTGGACTAATGGTCCACTCGTCACACATCACCATATCATTTCGATAATGATTTTTCAAAACATGTATGAATGTCGCATTAAAATTACCATTTTTTAATAAACAAATTTTAATGCAAGTCAGTACTTGACATCAGGGAAATTACAACAAGGAGCAATCATAGAAGAACTTGATCATTCGTTGATGCTGACCCGAATTAAAACCACCTCATAATCTTATGATTCAGGGGAATGGAATCTAATGACTATGTTAACCTAAGAACTGATCGGTCAAAGATAAATCTCCAATCATCAGTTGATCAAGGAGGAAAGATCATCTAAGTATTCAACCCATATGGGGAAAATCCCTCAAATCATCATATTCAATCAATCTTAGGCAAGTCCCTCAAAGGCTCAATCAGGGGAAAGTCATCTCAATAGTACATTAAAACCCAACTTCCAAAGATCAATTGATCCAAAGTAAACTATTTCAAGAATCGGTTAATCAGGAGCAGACCACTAGAAGATTCAGACACTGGGGAAAATCATCCCAAACCATGTCATGGTATAGTCACTCCCAAATTTTCCTTTTAGAAAAATTCCTTCAAAGACCCTACAAATTGGGGCAAGACAAGTTACAAATGAGGCAGGTCCTCTCTATGCTATCAAGTTGGTCAAGCAGACCGTGTCAGGAACTAGTAACCATCGAGTTCACAATAAGTGTTGAAAAATCACGCTAATACAACATCATGTCGTGACAAGAAGCCGTATAGTAGAGAAAAAGAACAACCTTCTTGCATTGATCATGTCGTTACGCTCATAAAGTCATTCGCATGCCGTCATGGCTAATCAGGCATAGAAGTTTAGGTTCTCCCTGGAACGAACACGCATCTTAATTAGCAAAGAATCAAACTTGCGGCACCAAGAACATCCACATTTCTCCTACAATCATCGCATCACCAAAGATCGAGTTTCAGGAAGTCAAATACTTTCACCAACCAAAACGTCCAATCTATATTGGCAACTACCAAAAACCCAAAGTCAAAACTCCATTGGTCTCTCAAAACAAAAGTTCACCTTGTTGGCATCCTCATAAAACCAAATCCAATCAACATTGGTATCTAGAAAAGATCTCACATTCAAAATAGGGAGACCAATTCCAAAAATCAAATCAACTATATGCATTCTTACATGTATTGCATACATCAAAATGGGAATTTTCCAAAAAATTGCTCATATGCATTCTCATATGAATTGCACACACCATTTCTTGCATATCTTTCCTTCCTAAATAGAAAATTTCATGTGTGACTCTCCTGTCGAAACAGGAAGTTTTCATAGAAAAGCTCCCCTGCCAAAACGTGAAGTTTTCCAAACATACATCATTGCATGCATAATTTTCTGTCGAAACCGAAAATTTCATCCCCAAACTCTCCTTCTAAAACAGGAAGTTTCATTGGAGAACTCTCTTGCCAAAACGAGAAGTTTTCCAAACATGCATCATTGCATGCATTAATTTTCTTCCAAACTAGAAAACTTCGTCCCCAATTGTTCCATCGAAACAGGAAGTTTCATAAAAGAACTTTCTCGCCGAAATGAGAAGTTTTAAAAAGATGTATCATTTCATGCATATATTTCAGCGAGAAGTTTTTAAAAGAACTCTCTCGCTGAAATGAAATTTTTTCTTCTAATCCCATACCTCATTTCATACGCAGATTTCTTGCCAAAATAGGAAATTCCATCCAAAAGAGAGCCCTCCCGCCGAAACAGGATGTTTTTAGAAAATCCAACTATCCATTCATATTCCCATAGCCCTCTTGCCAAAACCGGAATTTCATCAGACACAATCCTATCAATCATTAGCATGCTCATATAGATACATGCATATCCCTCCCACTAAAACGGGAAGCTTCATAAAAATTGAACAAAAATCATTCACATTCTTACATGCATCTAAAAATCCCCAGCAATTTCATCCCTGCATACATTTCATGCATCGTTCCATACATGGTACTTCAATCCAAAGTGGAATACCTTACAAAATATCATAATATATATAACATAAACCAAGATCCAGGGTTAACCATGAGTATCCATAACAAGTCTCAATCAAGTCAACGGTATTTCTCTGAGTGAGCGCTTACCCTGTATATGCTCATAGAATTATTTGCTAGTAAGTTATTACTCAACTTTGTATTGATAATGCAGTTCCCCGGCGTTTACACTACTCTACTCCCCAAGAAGAGGTTATCCTAAAAAGTTTTCTAAGAACTTTTCTCATGCCGAACTTTGTTAGTAAAATCATCTTCATTTTTTTTTATATTTCTCATCTATATTTCATCTCTACATTTTTCCTTTACATCTCGAAGGACAAAATTTGGGGATTTTTTGTATTTAATTATCTTCCACCATAAATGTACGAAGACCGCTTTCATTCGTACCTTATAGTTCAAGGTAATTAAATAGGGGCAACTGTCATATCCCAATTTTATCCGGGTATTTTAAATTCATCTGATATATGTTCATTGGTCAAGTTTTGCATTTTTAACCATATATATTTTTATCATCAAATAAATTCACCATAATCATGTATATATATGCATTCTAGTAAAAAAAATCAACATAAAATCAATATTTTACATGTTGAAGGAATTGACTAAAATTGCATTTTTCCATTATGCATTTTGAAAAGTAATTCATGATCATTTGATTTATCATCAAAATATCCATTTGAATTTTATTAATCATTTTCATGCATCATAAAACAAAAATCAATATTTCTAGAAAGTCCAAAATATCTCTCATTTATTACATCATTATTCAATGCATATATTACATCATTATTTCATGCATATATTACATCATTATTCACTATTTAATTAAATAAATTTCTAGTAGGCACTTAGACTCTTTTCATAATTCATAAACTATCATTTCTAGAGCCTATAAATAAATATCATTTCATTCACAAATGATACCAATAATCACTCACAAGAACAAGCCAAAATTTTCCACAAATTTCTCTCCACTTTTCAAGTCTTTTTTATTCTTCTTTATTTAGATAGACTTTTAATTTCTATTTATTTAATTTTCTTTGCATTATTATTCTTTCTACACTTAATTAATATCTTAATCATCACCATTTTCATGGAAACTCAATTGATTCAAAATCAAGAGTTTAAAGTGATTTTTTCTTTGTATTTTTGAAAATAGATTCTATAAAAATGTTTTTCAAAATATTATAAGTTTTTTTAAATTTATTTTTTATAAATTAAAAGATTGAATTGTTCATTCTATAATATAAATATACATTATTGAAGATTAAAATATAGTCAAAATCACAATTTTTTCAAAAAGTTGTATCTTAAAAATGATTTTTATGAAAAGCTATTTGAAATAGCTTCAAAATTAAGTGATTTTTTGAAAATTTGATATCCAATTTTTTTTCCGATAAAATGATGAAATACCTAAAATAACATTTTAAGAATAACTATTCAAACCAAATTTTCATTTGAAACTTTTATGAAAAATTTCTTTGTAAATATTTTTTACACTAAAATATGTAACACTATAAAAATCATTTTTAAAAAAAGCCAAAACAAACGGGCCCATTGAACCTCCATAAGCAAAAATGATTAAGTGTGAATTAATTTTATGTTTATTTAACTTTTTTGCATTTTTATTCTTATTGTACTTAATTAATATCTTAACCATCACCATTTTTCATGGAAACACAATTGATTCAAAATCAAGAGTTTAAAGTGTTCTTGAACCTCCATGAGCAAAAAATGATTAAATGTGATTTAATTTTTCATTTTTTTGTTTCTTATTCTTTTAATTCTGAGCATTCCATATTATTTTGAGATCGAGTAGATGAATTTTCATTATTAATTTTCTTAATTTCATGAAAAATTGAGCAAGTTATGACCAAAATAGAGATGAATGTTGTTGTTGTTTTTGAATAAACCTAGAACGATTCTGAGCCGTCCAATCCATCTTTTTTATTTCTTCTGTTTTTGTGTTTGTACCATGTGGCACATACTGAGTGATTTAGCGCTTGAACTCCCTATTGGATCCAGATTGCTTGCGCCGCCCACCTTTCCTACTTTATGTCTTTTATATTTTGTCCATTCAAGGTGGGCCTTATGCCATTTTTTTTATTTCTTTTGCTTCCTTCTTCTCTCCCTTACTACTACTTTCACCCCCACTTTTTTTTTATTAATCTTTTTTATTTTTATTTTTATATATATTTTTATTTAGTTAATTTTATTTAATTAACAAAAAATTAAGAAATAAATAAATAATAATTGAATAAATATTTTCTCATAATTAAAAACACCTTGATTTTTTTTTTATTATTAGTCTTATTTATTTATTTCTTTAAATGTTGTAATTAATTAAATAAATAAATAATAATATGATATATATATATATATATATATATATATATATATATATATATATATATATATATATATATATATATATATATATATATATATATATCAATCATTAAATAATACTTTGAAATACAATTAAAACCCATGGTCCAATGCCAAGTGGATTTTCAAAATCCCTTGATTTTATTTATTGGTTTTCATTTGTTTATTTCTTTAATTGTTATAATTAAATAAATAAATAAATAATAATAAAATATAGATAAATAGTTAAAGGAGTATTTACAAACACATCAAAACCCTTGGTCCAAAGCCAAGTGAATTTTCCAAACACTTTTCCCTCGATTAATATCATTTTGATGCGATACAAATTTCCCCCCAACTAAAGCATAACATTAAAATCTTTTCTTAAACAAATACGAAAAAAATGGATCCTTGGAGTCTCGCATTTCTTGAATCTTCGAATGAACGCTCTTGAGGCACAAGTCTTGGGTTACCTTTTCATTCCCTCTTTTTGTTTCTAAAAATACTTAACATAAAAACCTGGACAAAAAGAGGGAGCGTTGAAGTCTAGCACTCCGGTAGTACCTTTGAAAAATCTTTTTGAATGTTCGTTGTCCATCAAATAAATTTTATAAATATATTGAATAAAAAAGGTATCATCGAAATCTAGCATTCTAGTAATACCCTGAATAATTGATCCCGAGACTCACGTCTCGTTCTCATCAAGCATTTGTCATTCACATTTAAAAAAATTCAAATACATCAAACTTATTTCATTGCCCCTGTGCGATCAAACTTTTTGGAATAAATAAAGTTTGGTGGCGACTCTGTCAGAATCATTTTTCCGTGACTTTATGAAGGATTGTATTTTTCGAGATGCGATAGGTTGTTGTTGAGTTGATCACAATCCTTTAAATTGTGATTGAATTTTAAGATCAATAATACCATATAAATTTTCAAACAAAATCGATTGTACACAAGGTGTTCCATAATTTGTCACCATATATTTTTTGTGTGATTGATCATTGGAATAGACTATCCTTGATACGGTTTCTGTTAGGCCATATACTAATAACATACACTTGAAATGATGAGAAGAGGATTTCCACCTTGTTCAACTGACTCTCTTCACTGAATTTCTCTAAGTGTTTCTTTCTCTAAAATAATGTTGAACCCCTTTTTCATTTCCTCTTAAGAGGTCCTTTTATAGTCACACCCATCTAGGATTTTTGGTGTTATCTTGGATCATGGGCTTGTGGATATTTGTGAATTTCTGGCCTAAATGAACCAACAAATTCCATCTAATTCTTCCATTTTGTACTAATTTATAGCCAGATATAATCAGCATATGGGAGAAAAAATATCTTGTGGCAGGCTAGTGGCACATGAAATCAGGTGGTGGTGTTGTCCTTTGCAGCAGGCATACAGACATGGCATTATAGTGGGTGTATTATGGTGCAATTTTTTTTCCTCTAGCACCTTGATCATATCCCTTTACATATTTGATTCAAACACCATTCATTCTGAAGATTATTGCCACGCAGGCCCTAAAACTATGAATGTCCACTCTCAGTATCTTCCATTGTATCTTTCGTTACACCCTTCTCTCTCTTATCAAAGTCGGATGTTAAAGTACTATCCATAATTCTCGTTCCAGACTTCATCAGAATTTAACTCTACATAAGTAACAAATGTATAAAACTAACAAAATAGAGAACTTGTTGTACTCTTTATAAACTACTCAAAAACAATAAAATACATTAAAATAAACCAGTAAACAATTAAAATTAAAAGGATAAATTTAAGTTCTAAAGTTTATAATAACTCACAATGTTAGTTATCATACTAAATGAATGGAAATGTGAGGATTAAATGAAATATAGTTGTCATGAATCTAATTGATTTGTATTCTTAATTATGATTACTGATGGAATGAACACATGTAATGTTCGTTAATGCACGTTAGAATGAATTTATTATTAATTTACATGAGCTAAGTAGGAGAATCTAAAAATATATAATAAATAAAATGACTTAAGTAAAGTGGTGTTATTTAAATAAAGTAAAGTGATACTACTAAAAAAAAAGTAAAGTGATGATAGTCAAATAAAATGAAAACGTGTTATTGTGAATGAACATGAATAAAAGTATAAAGTAAAGGTGTTATTTTGAAAGGATGTGAATACTATTTTTAAAGAAAATATGTTACTATGAAGGAGTATATACAACATTTATAAATAGTGTTGACTTGATGAGAGTCACATATGTTATTGAATAAAGGGTTATGTTCTTTCTATATAAGGCTTTTGACTAAATAGTCATCGAAAAAGGATATTAAAAAAGGATGTATTGGAAAGGGATAGACTAGATATTGGTGGATTATATTCATCTTTAATCATCATCATAGAAAAAAGTATAAATTTTAATATCTTTATGAATGTGAGAATTTTATGAATAAAAGTAATAATGATTAAAAATAAAAGCATGTAAAACTAATCTAAAATATGTTTAAAATCATGTGATGAATATTTGTAGTCTATAGGATGTTTAAGATGAATGTAAGAAACAAAAAAAAGTGAACTAATACTCTTGTCTCAATATGAAAACATGAATACTTGAGGAAAGTGGTGGAGAAATTTAGGATGATGAGTGCTAAGATCATTGGTACTCCTTTGGATCATCATATAGAGCTTTTGGTCATGCAATGTCCTCAATATGAGTAAGAGAAGAATAAAATGGAGAGTACTCCTTATACTATTGGGATTGTAAGCATCATGTAAGACATGATATGTAGTAGGTCATACTTTACATATGTCACTAGCATAATCTATCATTTTTTTGTAAATCTGGATCATAGGCGTTGGAAGGCTTTGAAGTGGAGTTTGAAAAGCTTGAATACATCCTTGAATTTTTTTTATAAAAAATAAACAATAATAAATTAAGAGAAAGATTCTTTGAAAGAATATATAGATGGAGACTATGTTCAAAATATGGACACTAGGACATCTTTATCAGATTTTGTGCTTACATTTTGTTTGGTACGACTATCAATTGGAAGGAAAATAAAAAATATGTTATAGCGTTATCTTTAACTCCAACGAAACACGTTTCCTTTATGAATGGGTGAAATAAGCCATATGGCTTAAAGGTATGATTGGGGAATTAGGAATTACTCAATAATATGTAAAGATACATTATAATAGCCAAAGTATCATTTATTTGGAAAATCATCAAGTATAAAATGAAAGGACAAAGCATATTGACGTTCATTTCACTTTGTTAGAGATATGATTGAATGAAGTAGATTTTGGTTGAGAATGATTTTTGGAAGACAATCCAATGGAGTTTTTCACCAAGTCATTATCTAGATCAAGGTTCGAGCATGACTTGTATTTTATCAATTTTGTTGAGGAGTAATTTGGTGAACAGTGGATAAATGACTAAGGATGAAGATGATGAACAGTGCCAGAATATCTCACAAACACTCTAATTCATAAGGTGTTAGTCAAGTAATTAAATGTAGGTGAAAGAAGAACAAATACACAAGGTTATCTCAAATTTTGGGGTAAATGAGTCTTGGTTCTTGATTGATATCATGAGCTTGATTAATCATGATAAAAACGCATGATTAATCAACTCACTCTCTCAAATTCACAAGAAACATCAACAAATTTCACAAGAGAAGAGTGCAACAAAAAGAAGTGAATCTGACATGGATTAACACTCAAGAATTTATTATAGAGAAGAAGAGAAAGAATAATAGCGTTGGGTATAGACACACTAAAGAAGAGAAAACAAATTGACACCTTTGTCTCTCTAACACACTTGTTTTGATGTTTTTGCTAATTTGAGTGTAGTTGTTATATTATGGTGGCGTATTTGTAATTTTTTTATCATTTAATATTCACATTTTTGTATTTTATTCGCATTCAAGTTCAATTGTAATTGCTTCACCTATTTATAATTTGTACCATTAAGACCCTTTATTATTTAATTTAATTAGAGAGTTTGATTCCTGATAATGTCTCTTTTTTAGCCTGTCAATTTGCTTTTTTGTCATCTCATCAAGCATGGCTTAAATTATAACTTAGAACACTTAAATCTAGATGTTAAGCAATTTGATTCGAATCAAGTGTTATACATGATCAAATCAAAAGCCTTGTGAAAATTGGATTTTTCATCTGGACAGTTTATTCGAATCATAAAATGAACATGATTCGAATCACAACCTCACGTGATTCAAATCAAGTGTAAATCTATATTTGAATCAAATTCCTCCATGAAGCCACATTTGGGCTTTGCTCAAATTGATTTGAATCATAGTTTCTTCTTGATTTGAATCAAAGCTTCAAAAGACCAATTTTCTATCTTAGATTTAAATAGTTATTTCTTTGATGAAAGTACATGGCAAAGTGAGTGACACATGTGAAAAAACCCACAGAGACAAAGGTATCAATTTGTTTTCTCTTCTTTCGTGTGTCTATACCCAACACCATTATTCTTTCTCTTCTTCTATATAATAACTTCTTGAGTGTTAATCCATCACAGGTTCACTTCTTTTTGTTGCACTATTCTCTTGTGAAATTTGTTGATGTTTCTTGTGAATTAGAGAGAGTGAGTTGATTAATCATGCGTTTTTATCATGATTAATCAAGCTCATGATATCAATCAAGAACCAAGACTCATTTACCCAAAAATTTGAGATAACCTTGTGTGTTTGTTCTTCTTTCACCTACATTTAATTACTTGACTAACACCTTATGAATTAGAGTGTTTGTGAGATATTCTGCCATTGTTCATCATCTTCATCCTTAGTCATTTATCCGTTGTTATAGATATTTATTTCTAAATATTTAGTGTCGAGGAAGACTAGTCGTACATTAGGGTATTTAATGTTTTTGTGTGAAATTTGTTGTTTGTAACAAGTGCATATATCATTTCTTGAATACAACTTTGTATTTACTATTATCTACCAAGAAGAGGTTTTACAAATACTCAAAGAAAGACTTTGGCAATATTAAGTATCAACAGTCTGTAAGGAGAAGTTGAATGTTGTCCTTCTTTGGTGGTGTTGGAGAAAGATAGTCCACATACAAAGTTGGGAGTTATCCAATAAATGCTTAGTTATTGTGGATCAGGTGGATTGCAACATATGAATACTTGGAGTAGGTGTAGCGGTAAATTCATGACCACTGAGCTATTGGTTAAGTCAACGTCAATAAAACCAGAGTCGCCACCGTGCTGTTATTGTTTCCAAAGGAAAAGGGAAAAGTACGAACAAAACCCAAAGATAAGAAATTTTCAAATAAAAACTAATAAAATGTCAGAGATTACATGTAAGGGGGTTGGTTACACATAGGGAAGGTATGAGCACCCAAAGTGTCCTAGGTATTCCTAGGGAGCCCTTTTTGTATGTAAGTGTTTTGGTTGAAAAAGAAGTTTGCTAAAAAATAGAATGAGGAGATGAGAAAAGAATTCATTATTTATATTTTTTTGTGTTTGGTAAGACTTTTGGTCTTATGCCTACGTACCAACATAAAAATGAGGGATCAAAACCTCGTAGTTCGTGGTAAAATTTTCAAAGTTGGATGGATTGATTTTAACAAAAGCTTAAAGATCTTTTGTTATCAACGAGAGAATACTCAACAAACATCCATCGATAATGAGGGATTTACATCATTTAAGATGGAGGGCTCCAACTTGGATTCAATCAACAAGTATGCTACTAACCCCTAATAAATGGAAAGTCTTACAATCAATATATCATGGAATGGGATAATTATATCTCAACCAAAGATAACTCAAATCTAAATGCTCCCTTTGAAAAATTTAAAAGGAAAACACCCAAAGTGGTCAAAAGGATTAGATGAGGTTGTTAGTTTTTTGCCTTTTTGAAATTAAAGTCAATATGGTTAAATTCATTCACAAGTTTGATTAAGAAAATAATTTTAAAATCAATGGCATAAGGCCAAGGTTTCTACTCATTAAAACAAGTCTAAGTTGAAAAATACAAACAAAGAAGGTTTTGAAATGAGAAAGAGATTTTGAAATTAAAGAAGGAGGTGGAGATGAAGGGACCATCCTAGACAAGATTTAAAAATTTAGAGTTGAAAAGATCTAACTAATGGGAAGCATCCACAAGACAAAAGTGTCAGATAGAAACCCATTTCCTTTGGATTATTAAGCAGAAAATAAAGCATAATCATCCAAGCAATTAATAAGAAGACCAATGATATCAAATAAAGATAAACAAACATCTAAGCAAGCACTCCAAAACAAGTAGTCTTCAATGTCTCTTAGATGTACCAGATGAAAAGGTCCCTTGAAACATACTCACAGAGACAAGCATCAAATGATAACAATAAGATCAAAATAACAATTCAGACAAAAGAGAAAGAATATAACAGATAAACCAAAAGAGTCTCTTAAGGCTTGTATCAGATGAATGACATTGGCCAAGAAATGGTCTCAAATAATGGCATTGGCCAAGTCCTTCCATAGCTCAGGGATGTTGTCTACTCTAAGTCCATAAGGTCAACTCAAGTCACAGGCAGAGGTCCAATAATCCACCAATATATTTTGTAGGGTTTTTGTTTTTATTAAGTATTTTAAGGTCCTAAGACCACAAACAAAACAAAATTAGAAGCACAAAAACTGGTTCAAGTGAGCAAAGTGAAAATGACTGAAGCGCAAACAAATTGGATGAATGTAAATGACAATGAATGATAAAGTGAAAGAATTTAAAGTGCATTAAAGTAAATGACATTAAAAATAAAGTCAATACAAAGAAATGTTAGTGAATGTTAGTGGAAGAAGATTGTTTAAGTCATTTTTTGGAGAACACTCAACCATCCACTCACAAGCATGAAGATATGAACCTATATGTCATTCATGAGAAGGGCTCCAACTTGGATAAATCAACAAGTATGCCACTAGCTCTCATAAATGGAAAAGAGGTAAAATCTTTACACAATACCATGAGGAATGAGAGACTTACAATCTCACTTACAAAAATGTTATGCCTTTTTGGACAAATTTAGTGTTATGTTAAGCAATCGTAATTGGACTTGCGTAGAAGTCATAACTACCCGAGGCTAGGAAATAGTAATATTGGTGTTAATGCATGCTAGAGACAAGGTATGAAGACCAAGATCATAAATCATACCACACACAAAGATAAGAGGGGATTGACCTATCTTAATCAAGCTCATGTTGATTCATCTGACACAAGGTCATTGATGAATCAACTAGCATTTTGATCTATGAGAAATCATTGGCCATGAATGGATTGGGGAAGAAGTGAGATGAAAATGAAGAGATTGAGTGAGAGAGATCCCAAATTGATCAAGGGATGAACTTCACTTGATCAATACCATCCATTCACTTTGAGGGATGAAGTTCAAACTTCATCAACCCCCTAAATCCAATGGTATTGATCAAATTAATGTCCAATTCAACCAACATTAAGACCAAACAGAAGTTGAGTCAACACAAAGTCAAAACAAAAGCTCAACAAAATATTAAAACAATTAAATAATTTAAATCAAATTTTATACGAAGAAAAATACATTTTAAAAGGTCAAAAACCTCAAATCCCTTCAAATCACCGAAGAAATTTCCAAGGGATTTATCATAGGTCAAACAAGGTCAAATGACCATTGACTAATTTTTTTTGGCATTTTTTGAAAGTCAGAAGTATTTAAAATCAATTTTAAAAAAAGTCAAAAATTATTAAGTTCCCTAAAAATATCAAATTCAATCCAAAAATTAAATTAAATTTAGAAATAGGAAGAGGATATTATTTGTGAAATTTTGGTGAAAGTCTCATATTTTTTGGATTAAAATTGAAATTATAGTGAATTAAATGAGAAAATGCTATTTGAAATATTAATTGGAAAATAAACAGAAAAAACAAGGGCCATCAGACCTCCCTCATTAATTGAGGTGGCAAATCTGATGGCCACGTGCATCATGTCCACCAAACACCTTAGTCAACGCGTGCACAACATGGGTAATCACAATCAAGAGATGAGATTATAACGTGGCAATGGGATCAAACGGTCTGGACTGAGCCAACACACCACCGGAGCCCTAGCCCCTGTCGTCTTCTCCGGCCACCTCATCAGACTGACCAGGATCAAAATGTCACAAAAATAAATGGATCATACACCAATTTGAAGAGAAAATCATGAGGATTCCAAATACCACCTCCAAATTTTCCAACTCTCACTCTATAACGAGAAATGTGGAGTTGAAAATTGAGGTTCCAAAACTGAGTTGCTTCGATTCAACCTCAAAGCAACTTAATATCAATGCCTATATTGGTAGGACTTCAGTAAACCATAAACCAAGCAAAAATGTTAAGAAATGAGAGAGAATCAAAGAGTTGAATTTCTGGAAAATTCACCTTCAGGTTGTAGTGATGAGGCTCATTCTTGATGCAATTCCATTTGGCCTTGCTTCCTCTTGCCTGTAGGAGATGGTTGAGATGAAAAAAGATGTGAATCCTTGGAGTTCTAGTTCACAAACAGAATTTGAACTAGAAACTCTATTTTAATAAAATCTTCAAGGTATTCTTTCAATGGTGGCTGTGGGATTGTTGGGCAGAGCTTGGGCAACCTCTTCAATTTTGAGGCTATGGAGTTCAATTTACAGGCAATGCAATTCATTTCTACACCATTTGAAATTTGAATCCAAAAATAGTAATTGATGTGCATGGGTGCATGGGTATGTATTCATGCCCAAATGATCATGTAATCCACTCCAAATTCGTGCATAAAAGATGCTGAGATCATAACATGGAACCATGCAAAGAAGTTTAACATTTGAGTTCAAAAGTTACCAAATTGGGCCATGCAAAGAAACTATGCGCAACCCCTTCAATTTTAATCCAAATGGAATAATCTTGGACTCTTTATAATTCTACCATTATGGGGAACAACTTTGATGTTGAGACTTTTTTCATTTGAAGCTTGAAACATGATGAATTCTGGTCTTGAAGTTGGAGGAATCAAACATACTTGAAAATTTTCTAAGTTAAAAGTCAAATGACCCCTTTTTTCCACTTTGAATAACTTTTGCTATGAGCTTCAAATGACTTTGGTTCCTTCTTAAAAGTTGTAAATCTTTCAATCATATTAAATTTGGTCATAAATTATACACCATTTGGAGCTAGCATGATGGAATTATGTATTTTAAAAGTTGAGGAAAATTGCTTGTTCAATGGTAATGACCCAAATGGACCTATGATATTTCCTCGTAGCACATGCCCCTGCAAGTGGAATTTGACATTTATCAAAGAAGAAAAGTTAAAGAAGACATCTTGAAATTAATCATGAAACTTGTATCATCTTCATATTATAAAAATTGTAGAAGTTATGATTCTTGGAATTTGACCTTCTATCCAGGCCACAAACAAAATGACCTATAATCTTCCACCATAAAAAATGACTTTTCAAGCAAAATTATCTCTTGATTCAAACATGAAATTTTTTTATGATGTCATAAAGAGTAAATTTTCTCTTGAAATGATTTTCATATGATAAAAATTGTAGGAGATAGGGTCTAGGGAGCCCTAGATTTGACCAATTGACTTTTCTGGTCAACCTCCTTGAACCAACTTGCAAACTTGAAGTTCCTTTGCTCTTTTGGGCTCATGGAGGATCATATATGCTTATGATGAAGTAAAATGAAGTATACCTTGATATCTTTGACCAACTGTTGAAGAAACTTGCTGAGGAAGGCATACAAGATACCTAGATGAATTAGGGCTTCCTTGACAAAGAAGCTTCAAACTCTTGATGAATTCTTGATCAAAATGAAAAATAAAGAACATGGGGATTCATATATGATGCTTTGAACCATTATGAACCTTTCCTAACTTGATCCTTTGCATTGAGACTCTCAAATCCCAGTTGTGAGCTTGATGAGGCACAGGTGGATACACACACTACCTACAAAAGAAACAAAGCTACACATAGACATATTTTTGGTATTTGGTTAGTAAACAAATAAAAATAAAATATGATACAATCACAAATGCTTGGTGATCTCTCCCAATGCAAACCTAAATGAATGAGAGGTGAGGAGGATGCCAAGATGTGATCCCAATGCAAATGTCAAGATAATGAGATGACATGAGGGATCTTAAGGGTCAAAATTGGGGTCTTACAACAGGTTATTGTGGATATCAAGGTTGTTGGATGAAGATCTTTAGTGATCTTGTTTTTGTTAGCAGTTTGAGTGTCTACATCAACAAAGGAAATTATCATGTGATAGTTCACTATAATCTAAATGCTTGTATCAAATTTATCAAAATAGTATAAGATATTGATTATTTTTCAATGGTTAATTAACACCCTTGAAGATATGAGATGCTTTCAAGCTCTCCAATTTAGTGTTTTGCTTCTCCATGTTTTTAAAATCTCTGATTTAGTTTATGAGACCTAAATATATTTTTGAAATTTTCTTAAAGGGGAAGGTCTCTCCAAGGTGCTATTTTTTTTATACAGGTTATGCTTCATCTGTGAGGCGAATGGACTAGAGTATGGGGAGATTATAATATCATTGGAGCGTGTAACTTCAAAATATAAACCAAATATAAGTTATCATCTCCATTATATTTGTGTAGTCTTCTGAGACCAAACGTATAATTTTTTGGATTCAAGGTTAAGCATTAAGTGCTTTTGGAAAAAGATTTTTTGGGTTGGAAAATACATTACAAATACATTGATAGTGAGATTCATTAAGAAAAAGGACAACTTCATTACCCTGCAAAAAAAATTGGGTAACTTTACCCATCTTACTTGTCTTTAGTATAGTGGTGGAAGGATTATGCCACTTGTGATGTCATTAAGAAATTTATAATTCTAACTTGTAACAATATAATTTTTATTAATTATCAATTTGCCCATTCTTTAATACATTTATTTCTCACACTTAATGAATCGTCTAGCATACTACGTAGAAGGACAGAAGATTTGGCAAATAATTTCACAATTTAGTATACAAAAAGACAATGTTTTTCTTTTGTTTCTACTATTTTTTTTTCATTCATAAACTAGCTTTCAACAATAATTAAAAGTACAATATAATAACAATTATTGCTATTTTACTTTTTTCAAAAAAAATGGTCATAAACCTTTAAAATATAAATAACTGTAATTTAATTGGGTAATTCTAATTTGTGTCTTTGGAACACAAGTTAAGAGTTAAATGAAAATTGAAAATTGTGTATTGATTTTATTAAAAATTTATATTTAATATTTTTATTATTTTTTAATATAAAATTTTTATTTGTGGGTTTCTAAACATAAACCCCTAAATTGTAAGTTAGCATTACCTAATTTAATTTAATTATATATGTTGAATAAAGATAAAAAAAAGGAAACATTAATAATAAAAGAATTAATTTGTAATATGCATTAGAAATAACAATGATGGATGATATTGAATTGCAACAAACTTGAGATTTTCTATTTTGTTGATATTTCTGTTTTATTATCATTCTAAAAATAAATAAATAAATTATATGATAATATTAAATTACATTATTTTTTAATTTATAATATTTTTCAAATTTTTTAAACCTTCTCTCAAAATAATTAATTGTGCAACATGTTTTATTATTAAAATAAATATGATAAAGTTAAAGTATACTATATGCTTTCTAATAAAAAAATTATATATAATTTTAAGACTTAGTTTAATGACCATGGGGTTTTAGACCCGTCAATGATGGAATATGGGTGACATATAAATATCCAGTCCAACATATATAATAAACATACGTGATAATTTAAGGTACACTTTTTTAATCTCCACTTTTCACTTCACTCATCTTGGACTCTATAATTGATTTGGGCGTTGAAGTGCTAACTTTGCAGGTCCACCATGCGTCGTCGTATTGGAGATCAACATCACTGTTTCAAGAGTCCTATATCATAAATCAACACCAATTCTGGTTCTCGTACGGAACAACGACACCGTCTGTGAGAATTAACATATTATTCCCATAAAATTCCACGATCAGATCAATCTTGATCCATAAGCCAGATCTCTACTAGAGTCGTCATAAGATGAAGAGAATAGCCTCATGCGTCGAATCGAAGAACTCTACTGA
Source organism: Lathyrus oleraceus (assembly GCF_024323335.1). Classification (NCBI taxonomy): domain Eukaryota; kingdom Viridiplantae; phylum Streptophyta; class Magnoliopsida; order Fabales; family Fabaceae; genus Lathyrus; species Lathyrus oleraceus. Next base: position 67,925,808 of record NC_066581.1, on the reverse strand, counting down.
ATTCCTCGACCTTGCATCACCTCAACCCTTCGTTATAGATGAGATCCACATGAAAGTGATGTGTAACGGAGACCCACCATTAGAAATCCCCATCCAAGCAACGACTAATGCTAGGTCACAAATTAAAGACATATTGATGCTATAATTTTCAAGATCGGATCGCCCACAACGAGTAAAATGGACTAACAAATATAAAAATTAAAAAAATTTAAACAATCGGACTCCAGAAGATCCACCATCGCATTTCCATATCACAACCCACAAGTGTTACACTAGAAAATGTCATTCTCAACTGAATCTTTCCAATCCTAGACAAACACCGTCTCAAATTTTCAACATCAGATCGTCCACAACGTGTAAAATGGAGTAACAAACATAGAAATTCAAAATTTTAAACACGCAGACTCCCGGAGGTCCATCATCGCCTTCCCAAATCATAATTCGCAAGTGTTACACTAGAAAATGTCATTCTCAACTGAATCTTTCCAACCTTATACGAACACCGACTCAAATTTTTAACATAGAAATTCAAAATTTAAAATAATCAGACTCTCGAAGGTCCACCATCAACTTCTCAGATCATAATCCACGAGTGCCACACTAGAAAATGTCCTTCTCAACTAACTCTTTCCAATCTTAGATGAACAACAACTCAATTCTTAACATCAGGCCGTCCACAACGAGTAAAACTGACTAACAAACATATAAATTCAAAAAATTCAACAATCGAACTCCCGAAGGTCCCCCATCACCTTCTCAAATCACAATTAACAAGTATCACACTAGAAAGGGTCGTTCTCCACTTACTCTTTCCATCCCTGGATGAACACCAACTCAAATTTTCAACATCAAACCGTCTACGACGTGTAAAATGGACTAACAAACATACAATTTCAAAAAATTCAAAAATCGGACTCCTGAAGATCCACCATCACCTTCCTAAATCAAAATTCACAAGTCTCAAACTAGAAAGGGTCCTTCTCAATAGTCTCTTTCCAACTCTGGACGAACACTGACTATAATTTGAACATCATATCGTCCATAACATGTTAAATGAAAAAATAAATTAAAATATTTGAATAATCGAACTCTTAGAGGTCCACCATCACCTTCTCATATGACAATCCACAAGTGTCACAACTGACTCTTTCTAACCCTGGAAAAACATCGATTGTAATTTTCAACATCAGATCGTTCACGACGTGTAAAATAAAATGACAAACATAGAAACTAACTATCCTGGTAGAAATGACCAAGGGAGAAGGATGTAAAGACAAAGGCTACATGATTACCTGACTGAGCAACGGTGGCAAAAGATGATAGTTAATGTGGTTACTTTGAACTAAATGAACACATTGTAATCAGCGGCCAAAATAGTAACTTCTTTGGTGATAATTAGTTAAGCAACAACAACAACCCTAGGTTGTCGTTGTTGTTCTCTTGCCTTTGTATGACATTTAACTATCATAGTTAGTTTCTTACACATGATGAGCGAAACATTGGTAAAAGTGGCGAAATCAGTGTCAGAGTGATCTTTCATGAGAGATGGTTTCTGAAAAGCATGCAAACAATGTCGCTCAGTGGCAGGGAGAACAGGGATGGTTGTGACGAATAGTGAAACAAAGGTTGTTTGAATTGGAACACATACTTCTGTAGATAGTAAATAAAAATTGAGTGCAAATTTGAAATCGGGACAGAAAATCGAACAAGACGACGAAGGAATGTTTTATAGAATATTCTATATACATATATTAACATAATTGATTCTTAACAAGACAAATTTAAAATAATATATTTTTTATATTATATTAAATATAATTTGCTCTAAGTAATAATATTTTATTGTTTCTATATAAAATAAATGGATTGAGTTAATATTTTTTAAATAATTATATAATTTTAAAATAAAAATAAAACATATAATTTTGATAATAGGTGACAATAATAATTTATTTTATAAATAACTGTAAATCTCTTATTGTATTTGAGAAAAATATGAATTTAAAAATATTTATTCTTTTATTAGACCAGCTTACAATTTTTATGCCATTTTAGTGTTAAATTTTATTTTTGAAACTTCAAAATGTATTTTTCAAATTTCACCCTGAACAATTGTAAAATACTTATTAGTTTTATTATTATTAATAATAAATTTTATTTTATCAATTTATTTTTGAAAAACTAGAGTTTCATATCAAAACTCGACCTAACTTGATTAAATATGAATATGAAATCGACTTATGATCTTTAATTAATTAAAAATTCGGGTTAACTCAAATCTAAAATTTACTTTCAATTAAATTAAATATTTAATAAAGAAAGATAATAAATTTAAAGATAATTTAATTTTAAAATAAAATAATTTAATAATTTAATAATATTAGTTTATTTTAAATATAATAAATATATTAATAATCTATTTTAATATATTTTATATACATATAAAATTATCAAAAATAATTCTGTGTAAATTTGTTATAAAAGAAAAAAAATGACGGCATTTATATATTAATTTAAAAAAAGAAATGTATGTGATTTGCATTGCATGGATTTTGTGAATGAAAAAGTGACGGGTCAATGAATTGAATTGGAATGAGCATCAAAATTGTGGAAGAGTAATCAGTTGATATATAATATAATCCAAGTTGTGTGAGGCTCAAGCCCAAAGTTAATTAGGGTTTAGGGTTGTTATATTTGTTACTTAGTAGTCAAGTCACTTACGTGTATATAAATAGATATTTTGTGATTCAGTTTTGTAACATAATCATTCTTCAATAATAATAATCATTATTTCCTTATTATCGCTCTTTCACTCCTCACTAAAAGGGTCTCATACACTAACAAATTGGTATCTAGAGCTCCGGTTAGATTCTTGATCGTGTTTTTAAGAATTACTTGTTGGTGATCGTGTTTCTGGAATTGTGGGTTGTTAATCGTGTTTGCTGCTAAGATGAATGACACCAATGGTATTCTGAATTGTGTTCCAATTATTGACGATAATAATTGGAATCGATGGAGGAAATAGATGCAGTCCTTGTTCGACTTTCATGAAACCTAAGAAGTGCTCACTAATGGCGTCCCTGAGCTTGTTGAGAATGCAACTGATGCTCAAGAGTCGCACACAAGGAGGCGAAGAAGAAAGATTGTAAGGTTTCGTATTTGCATTCAATTGGCGGCAGGTTTGGAAAATTTCGATAGGATCTCTCATGCTGAATAGGAAAATGAGGCATGTGATACTCTTGTCAAGTACTATGAAGGAGGTGAGAAAGTCAAAGTTGTCAAATTGCAGACTTTGTGACGATATTATAAATTGTTGTAGATGGGAGAAGACGAAAAGATTGATGGTTATGTGTCGTAGGTGCAGAATCCTGTCCATCTCATGAAGGGTTGTGGTTAAACCATAACTGATAAGAAGATATTTGAGAAGGTAATACGTACGTTGACATCTCACTTTGATCACATTATCGTAGCTATTCAAGAATCCAACAATCTTGAAACCATGAAATAAGAAGATTTGGTTGGTTCGTTAGAGGCACATGAGATTAGGATTGTCGAAAGGAAATGGGTTCAAGATTCGATACAAGCATTGTAGGCTCAGGCTTGGAAGAAACATAGTGGTTCCAACCAATTCAAAGGCAAAAAAGACAAGAATCAGAGCTAGAAGTCTTGGTTGAACCCTCAAAAGCATAAGGTCGATGATAGAGCTTCCGAATCCTCGAAAAGAGGAGAAGGAAACTCTTATCAAAAAGAAAAAGAGAAAAAATGGCGCAATGCTACAACTGCGAAAGGTAGGTCACGTGGTCAATAATTGTTGCTACATTAAAGACAAGAGAGATACAAAAGGCAAGGAGGAAGGAGAAAACCTTGCACGTCAAGATTCAGATGATTATGAAGATATGGTGGTGATGGTTGTACGTAGTTGCAAATGACCATGTCGACTTCAAGATCTGGTTTCTCGACTCGGGCTGCTCGAATCACATGAATGGTCGAAAAGTGTGGTTAGCATATTTGGATTCTCCGAAGAAGAGTAGGGTCAAACTTTCTGGTAATAGCTCATTGCAAGCAGAAGGTATCGGGGACATATTTATGCAAAAGAGCAATGGAGGAAAAGCTATGATCAAAGATGTTCTTTATATACCTGGAATGAAGTGTAATCTGCTAAGTGTTGGATAACTGGTCGATGTTTCTCAGTGATTATGAAAGATGGATCCTTGTTACAGTTCGACACTCAGAATAATTTGGTCTTGAAATTTCCTTTTTCGAAGAGCAAGACATTTAAGACCATGATCAGTTCGACTGAAGTACAATGTCTAAAAACTGTTGCCAACCACAAGCGTAGTTGGCTATGGAATTTGAGGTTCGAACATTTGAATTTCCGATCACTTAATCAAATTATCACTCAAGATATGGTAACTGGAATACCAAGTCTGGAGATGTCCAACAAACTCTGTGAAGGTTGTCTAGTCGGAAAGCAATCCAGAAAGTCTTTCATTTCAACTATGCCAATGAGATCCTCCTGTATACTCGAAGTTATACATTCGGGTGTATGTGGACTTTTTGAAAAGCATACCATTGGTGGAAACATGTATTTTGTTTCGTTTTTTGATGAGTTAGTCGAAAGTTATGAATCTATGAGATCAAGCGAAAGGATGAAGTATTCAAAATCTTTAAGAGATTTAAGACGCTTGTCGAAAACTAGAGTGAGAAGAAGATCAAAGTTCTACGAATAGATGGAGGTGGCGAATACACATCCAAGATGTTTGAAGAATTATGTGCAGAACATTGTATTAATCATGAGGTAACTGCTCCTTACACACCTCAACATAATGGAATATCAGAAAGAAAAAACATAACCATATTGGACATGGCGAGATGCATGTTGAAGCAGAAGAATTTTCCAAAATCCTTATGGGGCAAAGTTGTTTTCACTTCTATTTATATTCTAAATAGGTGCGCTACTAAAAGGTTGAAGAACAAGGTTTCTGAATAAGTTTGGAGTGACAAACAACCATCAGTGAGTCATATGAAGGTGTTTGACTCTATTGTTACAAGCATGTTCCTGATGCTAAGAGAAGGAAGCTTGATGATAAAAATGAACCTATGATTCTGGTAGAATATCATAAAAATGGTGCAAACAGGTTGCTCAATCCAATTAATAAGAAAATCGTAATGAGTTGAGATATTGTGATTGATGAAAAGTCTGTATGGGATTAGAATTCAAGTGATGCAATTAACAAGCCTTTGATGAGCTATGATTTCAACGAAGTAAGTAATGACATCGAAGGAGAAGATATTATTGATATCTTAGTCGAAGTCGAAGCAGTTGTTGACATGCCATACACAATAAAAGTTGAAGATGGTGTAGCTAGTACTAGTCAAAGTTGAAGATGGTGTAGCTAGTACTAGTCAAAGACCTCAAAGAACTAGAGTTCGTCCAGTAAGACTTCAAGACTATGAAGTGACTGGTGATGATGAAGTCACACTAGATGGAGAATTAGTTCATTTCATCTTACTTGCAGGTGTTGAACCAGTCAACTATAATGAAGCCTTAGACGATAAACAATGGAAGTCAGCTATGGTTGAAGAGTTACAAGTAATAGAAAGAAATAACACATGAGAGTTAGTTGAATTATCAACACATATAAAAGCTATCAAAGTGAAGTGGGTGTACAAGTTGAATAACAATACTGATGGGTCGGTGAGATTGGTTGCTCGAGGTTTTCTTCAGAGAGTAGGAGTCGACTACTCTGAAGTATATGCACCTGTAGCAAGATTGTAAATTGTTGGGCTAGTAGTCGCCTTGGCATTCAAGTAAGAATGATCGACATTTCACTTAGATGTGAAATCATCATTTTTTGAATGGTCCTCTAGATGAGAGGTATATGTCACACAACCTTATAGGTTTGTGATTCAGGAGGAAGCACGAAAAGTATATAAGTTGCACAAAGCGTTATATGATCTCAAGTAGGCACTTAGGGCATGGAACAAGAAGATTGACCCATACTTAGTTGAATTAGGATTCGTCAAATGAAAATATGAGTATGGTGTCTATGTTTAGGTTCTAGCACAAGATATAACGATCATATGTTTATATGCCAATGACTTGTTAGTAACTAGAACTAGCTTGGAGAACTTGTCGAAGTTCAAAGAGCTGATGGTGAGGGAATTTGAAATGTCGGATATGGGAAACTTGTCTTATTTCCTAAGCATGGAATTTCAAATTTCGAAGCAAGGTATGATGCTACATCAAAGAAACTATGTCAAAGAGATACTCAAGAGATCTGAATGGAGGATTCAACTCCTGCATCTTTACCTGTCGAACCAAATTTGAAATTGGAGAAGAATGGAGAGGAAGATAAAGTCGATGCGACTTTATTCAAAGAAATTGTCGAATCTCTGAGATCTATGTGCAATAGTCAACCTAATATAGTTTCTCAGTCAGATTAGTGAACAAATACATGAGTGAACCAAGGGTGTCATACATGAAGGCTGCAAGAAGAATCCTGAGATACTTAAAATGATCGATAAACTATGGAATTCTATTTCGATGAGACTCTGAAAGCAACGAAGCTATGGTTATTTGCTATTCAAATGCTGATTGGTGTGGAGATAAAGAAGATCGAAGAAGCACAATTGGTTATTTCTTTCAAGTATTTGGTGCCCCAATCTCATGGTACTTGAGAAAATAACTTGTGGTGACATTATCATCGTGTGAAACTGAATATATAACAAGATCTTATGTTGTTGGTCAAGCAATTCAGATCAGATCCGTGCTTCAAAAAATGGTAGTCGAAGTAAAGAAATCCTGGTGATGTAGATCAACAACAAGTCAACCATAAAACTTGCGAAGAATTCAGTTTTGCATGAAAGGAGTAAGCACGTCGAAACTAAATTTTATTTCTTAAGGGATAAGGTAAATCAAGGTGAATTTGAGATAATATATTGCTAAAGTGAAGCACAATTGACCGACATTTTTACCAAAAAATTAAAGATCTTATTGTGTGTTGCATGAAAAGATTAAGAGATACAAATTATAGATTAATTATGAAAAACACGAGAAGTTATTTTCTTATAAGTTATTGTAAGTTATTTATACTTCTAGTATTAGTAATATTTTTATATTAATTCTTTTGTATGTGGAAATTCATAATGAAACTTCAGACTTCAGGACTTCATGCAATCAATCCTCATCCCTATTATGCCTGCCTAGAACTAGAACTGGCGTGCATAAAGAAAGCCATTATGTTCGTTTGAGACCTTCACAAAAAAGTAATTAACTAATATTATAAGACTGAACCTGAACGAAATCATATCTCTTTTCTTCCCACTATATAAAAACGCCACAATGTTTAAAGACTATATAGTAAAGCTTGTCTATCCTTTTTTGGCACTCACTTTCTCTTTTGTTATGCTTTTTCTCCTCTTCCATATAGTCTCTTCAAGCATCATACTGCAGAAAAGAAAGTTGTATTCGTTTGCTATCTTCAGAAGTTATTCATAACAAAAGTAAGATAAAGTTACAAAGTATACAATAATTTAATAAATGTGCAATTGGTGTAGATGAATGATGGAGTAAAATGGCCAAGATTCTTTTCTCACTTTCTCGTTTAATTTTGGAGTTTGGTCATTTTGTCATGCCCGCACATTCATTCATGCGGATTAATCATTTAGTAGCTACTCATAGATAGCCTTCACCTTTTCTAAAGTAGAAATAAGCATGACAAAAATAAGCCAAATTTTATATTCTTTCTATTACATAATTTATGCCTACAAGCCTCATTTCTTTAACCCAAATACTTTTTGGAATTACTATGGTTTCTCATGATATCTTTGATGAGCTAGATTAGATAATATGATACTCTCCGTTGAGATTTGTCAGCAGATGCATTAAACTAATTGAATGAAAAAGAATTAAATTGAATAAAAAATTTCATTACTTTTAAAGAGAAGTCAATGTGCAATATAAAGGTCAATATAACGTACAATGGGGGCAAATGGGCCTAAAATCCTATTGGGCTCAGAAAATAAAATATATTAAGTTTTAATTACCCCCTAAAACTGGAATGGATGTTGAGCATTCCATGTTTCGAAACCAGTTCATGAAAAAATTCTGAGTAAAGTGGTTTAGTAAACAGATCAGTAATTTGGTTGTCGGAATTGATAGTCATGAGATGGATGATTTTTTATTGAATCTTGTCGCAAATCAGGTGGCAATCTATTTCGATATGCTTTGTGCGTTCATGAAAGATGAGATTTGTAGCGATGTGTATGGCGTTTTGGTTGTCGTAGTAAATGTTGACATGATGGGCGTGAGAGATGTTGAAGTCGTACAGAAGATAGAGGATCTATTGGGCTTCACAAGAAGTGTTGGTCAAGGTGCGATACTCTGCTTTAGAAGATGAACGGAAAACAACAACTTGTTTCTTGGATTTCCAACACACCAGATTGTCTCCAAGAAAAAATGTGAATCCAATTATTGACCGTATTATGAGGGGGCATGCTCCCCAGTCTGAGTCAATGAAACATGTGAGGATTAATGGCGAATCTGAGCGAAAGAACAATCTCATGGATGGTGCATTTTTGAGGTAACGAATAACCAGTATGCTGTGTGAAGATGACATTGAGTTGGAGCAGCCATGTGTTGACTTAATCTATAAACAGAATACACAATGTCATGCCTAGAGTGAGTTAAGTATAAAAGTTTACCAATAAGAGCTATGTATTGTGTTGGATCTTTGAGAACAGGTTCTGCAAAATTGTCAAGTTTGTGTGAAGGGTCCATCGGTGTGGATGATGGTTTAGCACCAAGCAGACCTGTGGTTAGTAGAAGTTCCAAGTAATATTTATGTTGGCAAAAATTGATGCCTTTGGAGGAACGAGAAATCTCGATGTCGAGGAAATATCGAAGGAACCCCATGTTTTTGATGTTGAACCTGTTTTATGTTGTCGACGTGTTGTTTGCAAGAATTAAAACATTGACATTTATCAGGACAACAATAAAGTCAGCTCCAGTTTTATGAGTGAATAATGAATAATCAGACTTGGATTACAAGTAACCATTATCTAATAAAGTGGAAGTGAATTTGTGATTCCATTAACGACTAGCCTGCTTAAGGCCATAAATAAACTTGGTAAGCTTGCAAACCATGTTCTTGGGAATGTTTAAGCCAGGAGGGAATTTCATGTAAACCTCCTTCTCGAGGTCACAATGAAGAAACATTGTGTTAATGTCAAGTTGATAAACATGTCATTTAAGGGAAGAAGTAATGGACAAAAATATTCTAATGGTGGTCAATTTAATAACAGGGCTAAAAGTCTTTAAATAGTCAAGACCTTGAGTTTTATCGAAGCCCATAGAGATAAGTTGTGTCTTATATCTATTGAGTTTGAAAATCCATTTGCAGCCTATGAGTTTTTTGTTGGTGGAAGATAAGTAATGACCCAAGTGTTCACGTCATTGAGAGATTTAAGTTCATTGGATATGACTTGTTTCCAATTAGGGTCAAGCATTGTAGTAGTATAAGAAGAAGGTTCTTAGATAGTAGATATATTTAAATTAAACAACTATGAGATGAAGATAAATTATTGTAAGTGATGAAATCAGAAATAGGGTAAGGAGTGATACTTGAATTTGGAGGATTGTGAAAGTTAGTGGAGCCTAAAATAAGAGAACAATGATAATACTTGAGATATGTAGGAGGTCTTGAAATCCTAGAGGATTGCCTTGTGTTGGTGATTTCAATGGTTCGATTATTGGGAGAAAAAAAAGGAGTGGGTTGAGGAGAGGGAATGGGAATGGGGCTGGAAGTTGGTATCTTAGTGGGAGGAGTATTAGTAGCAGGTTCAAAATTAATAATTTGGGTTTGGGGTGTACATTCCATGGGAATGGGAGATTCATGAATGGGATTTGGTAGTTTGTAGTCAATACGATCACCAATATAAGGATGGTAAAAGGATTATGGGGATGGTGATTCAAAATAGTGGGGGTTGGTAAAAGGAAATATATGTTCAAAGTAGACAACATCACGAGAAATGAAAATATTTTTATTCATAGTGTCATACAATATAAATCCTTTTACACCAGATTTAAATCCAAGTAAAATGCATTTTCTAGAGCGAGAATCTAATTTAGTCCTAGCTGCAGATTTACTACAAGCATAAACAAGGCAACCAAAGGTTTTTATATTCATATAATCAAGAATTTTGTTGTAAAGAAGAGTAAAAGGACAGGTATGATTTAACAGTTTAGAAGGTAAATTATTTATTAAATGAACAACATACAAAATAACATAAGACCGGAAGATCTTAGGTGTGTGAGTTTGGAAAAGGAAAGCATGTGTCACTCCAAGGATATTGTAGCGGGGTATTCGTTACCATTGGAGATATTGACTAAATCCAAGGTAAACCATACAAGTCGAGTCGCCACCGCACTTCTATTTATCCAAAGGAATGGTTAGAAAGCGAACAAAAACTAGTAAAAGAAACAGAGATCTGGGTAAGGGGGTTGGTTATGCAATGGGAAGGTGTTAGGAACCCAAAACATCCTAGGTACTCCTAGGGAGCCCTTTTCATACTTGTTGTAAGGTAGTTGTTTTGTGAAAAATTTGTTTGTGCAAACATGATTGAAGAGATGAGAAGAGAATGTACAAGTTATTTACATTTTGTGTTTGGATGGATAAACCCATTGCCTACGTACCCTCTTATAAAAAGATTAGGATCAAAACCTCGTAGTTCGGGGTAAAAATCTAAAAAAAAATGAGTGGATTGATTGGTCCAAAAGCCTTAAGGTCTTTTGTTATCAAAGGGAGAAAACTCAACTTAAACCCACAAATCCACCATGTGAGGATAGCTTCAACATGCTAGTGAGGTGTTAACCCTATAATAAGCATGGAAGACTCATTGTCCATCACTAAGGATATAGGTGAGTATTACATCTACCACAAGGATAACTCAAACCTAATAGCTAAAGGTTATGGAAAATTTTGATTAAGAAAGTGGCCACTGGAACCACAAAAGGAAAATTTGAATGGGTTATATTTACCAATTAGAAGTATATACAAAATGGTCAAAGTTGACTTAAAGATTCAATTCAAAATGAGTGTTATGAAAATAAAGTTTGAAAATCAAAAGCATAAGGCTTAGGTTTCTAATGTTGAAAACAATAGTCAAATGTTTTCACAAAAAAGGTTTTGGCTTGGGTTAGAGTGGAGAGATGAAGAAGAAGGGCTAATTCCTAAGGAAAACAAAAAGGTGAGGGATAAGAAATGAAACCACACTAGGAGTTCCTCTATTGAGATCATATTGATGATCCAAGTAGCTCCCATCCTTTGGAATACGCAAGCACAAAGTATAAGCAATCAAACAAGTCTCATAAGAGATCCTCAATGTATCTTGTATCTTCCACTTGGATGAACATGGTAATGATCCTCCAATTAAGCTCAACTGGAAACTCATAGTTCAAGAGCACACACATCAAGTTCCATGGGGTAAAACACTCTCCTAACCAGAAACCAGGAAACAACAAACTAATAGAGAGATTAAGACTCGAGCCTAATAGTTGTCATGCAATCAACATCCCTAAGTTGAGGTCTCTAACAAGAACTTAACTCACAAGTAAACAAACATCACACACTATATCCATACAAAAGGCTCAAACAATGGGTGGGCTTTAGTCAAGAGGGGTCATGTCAACCTCGACAAACAAGCCAAACTGTAAAGGGTAATTTGTAGCTCTTAACCACTAACATTGAACGTTAGGGTGAAGCTGATCAAATCGATAATGAGGATGAGACCTCATGCTCTTAACCCTGGCCAGGGTGAGCTCATGACAAAGAAAGCGTGGGGATCCAGAAAGCGGGATCCTTTTCCACTTGACCGACTCGGGACAAAGATCTGGGGCACATGTTCAGAAGCATCAACACGTAGTGCGAGCATAAAGAACGACACACTGAATAACGGGGGATTGGCTACTAATCCCTTTTATCCGTCAATTGCCTCTTCTCTTGGAGGTCTTAACAAATAACACATGCCTCTTCTTGGAGGTCTTTGAGCACAATTTTAAACAAACACAAACAGAGCCTCTGAAGGAGGACTTGCCAGCAAAATGCCTGCCAAAAAGGTGACAGGACTTCAGACTACATGAAGTAAGAAGCTAACTACCTGAGTGGTGTGTCAACCACAATCTAATGCTCAAGCAAGAGCTAAAGCAAGCAAGCAACTAAGGTACATGTACAAAGACTAAACAATTAGTATTTCAGTCATAAAACCAGAGACAAACAGTGAAACCCTCTAACAGTTACACAATTCAATGCATAAGTGCCCTAGCACTCAAATGAGCTCATGAGTTCACCACATCAATTAAAACCCTACAAAACAACAATAGGTCAGTACTCAATGTATTTGCATCTCACAAAGTGAGAACAAACCCAATTACCAATGCTAAGTATCCAATCCTGAAACAAAACAACAAAGTTAGCTTATGTACATCCAATCAACACAACAAAGCATAAATAACCAATGGCATGAGATGAATCAAATCACAAGTCCCAAACAGAACCATATGAACCCCTAAACACCAATCACCATGGCCAAAGATCCATCATACTCCAAATATCATTCAAATGCTTCAAAAAGCCTCAAAAATATGCACAAAATGAGCTTCCAACTTAGAAAATTCATACCAAATCAGAAATGCATGCAATGATTTTGAGATTTTTTGTATAAGTTTCTCATGCCATGAATGTTCAACATGCAAAAAATCAAGTCCAGAATAATACAAATGCTATGTGAACAAAAATGCACCAATTCAATGTCAAAAATGTGACACAAATTGTCACACTTTTCTCTATGTGTCAAAAATGATGATAACATGTGAGAAAAAATCCAAACCAGTGACCAATAATTCATATTATGTATGAATGTCAAGCATGCAAAAAATTGGATCAAATGGCTCAACAATGAGGATTTCACAATGCATTGAATGCACTAGGTCAATTTAACATAACATTGATTCAAAAATTCACAAATAAAAGTACAAACATCAACAATTCATGAATTCAGCACCTTAAAAAAATAGACATCCATACAAATCTATGAAAAAAAATTGGGACTCATTTGGATCATTTTTGCATTTTTTATGAATTTTACAAAGTGAACAAAATAATTGGATTATGCATGGAAAATGGAGGGAAACAGAAATATTCAAATTAAATCCAGAAAAACAACAACCATCAGATATGGCGCGCATTCAGATCAACGGTCCAGGTTTGAATTAATGAAACGCTGCGTTTCATTAATCCACTCAGCATGCACAATCAGCATTCAACTCACGCGTGGCCATGGTCAAAGGAATTCTAGCCAATCACTCTTCCACGCAACAGCACACATGGAACACACGTCACCAAACCCTAGCAATACACAGACGCCGGAGCTACAGCTCCGGTCGTCTTCTCCGACGACCCACGCGGCGCCGCCGCCACAAAAATTTCCAGAATCTCACCAAACCTATACCGTTCCACTCGTCTTCCAACGTAGGTTCCAAATATGACCTTAGATTTCCCTAATTCCTCATAGATTCTACAGATCGAAGAGAAACATTTTCTAGATCCAAACTTTCAGTCAACATAACATCCTTAATACTCAGTCATTTTCAATTCTAAACATATGTACATGCTCTACTCATCAAGATCTACCATTCTATGATCTAAAAACAGCAAAAAGAGAGATCGAAAATTGAGTCACCTTGAAGTGAAGACCTCTGAAACCGCGATCTCTCAAGCTCTACTGCTCCAGATCAACTCCACTACACCTCTTTTGAAGCTTTAAGCAAAGAGCAATGGCTGAAACCACTTGAATTCACCTCAATTTCCAAAATCCATCAACATGATAATGCACATGACTGCTCGAAATCTTGATGAATTGCACCAAACAAATGATGATTCTTGATCAGTGAAGGATGATGATCAAGAATATGCAAGAATATTTGAGGTTTGTGCGAAGAAAAATCAAATTTGAAGAGAGAGAAATTTTGGAGAGTTTCTTGAATTTGGATCTGAAATGGTGGTCTTTGCAGTTACAATTAGGGTTTCAGTATTTATACTTCATGCTAATGACAATGCTAATCATATTTTCCATCCACTAATCATGATTAATGAGATATGAATCAATTTGCAAAAAATGCAAAATGAGCTCATGTGCCCATAATACACGTGATCAGCTCCATGTTAAGCTTCCAATTCACTCATGAACAACCAAGGGCTAGGATTTGAATATCAATTTGCTTGCATCTCAAGCCAAAAATGAATGGTGAAGATTCACTCCATTTTGAACATGTGTGAAATAATGAGCATACACACTTTTCCCATGCATGGCAAAGCTCATTTTGAGATGTCTTGAACATGAGAAGAATTTTGCAAAAAGAATGAACCAATTTGAAGCATTATATCAAAAGTTAGGCCATTTTGAATTTCCATGCACACTTTGTGATCAAATGACCATAACTTCTCAACCATTCATCATATGGACATGAATTAGGACTTTTTGGAAAGAGGAGACAAAGATCTGCAACTTTCATGTTCACCAAAAATCCATTTGAAACTTCTTTGACATTGATAAGTCAAGTTGAAAGTGGACCAAAACTTGCCAAATTTGGAAACTTTGAATTATAGGTCATTTTCCAATTTTAGTAACTTTTGCCATGACCTTTGAATCTTCAAGATGGATGTTTAGAATGATGAATAGACCCCATTTGAACATGATTGAGGTGTCTCAACTCATTTCCCCACCTCATAGTCCTCAGTTGACTGCACAATTGACTTTTGCTCCTCAGATGACCTTGAAATGTCTTGATTAACTTGAGCCTCTACCACTTGGTGAAATTGCTTCAAAATGAAACCCTAGCTCATGTAAGCTCCTTATAATAATCATGTGATCCTCATCCCAAGAAAATACCTCATCTCTTACACAAAGGATCTTCTTGAAGCTCTTGACCTGATGATTGCTTAAGCTACAAACAAAAGATGTTAGTGACATATTTGTGTGCTTTTGGTTAGTAAATAAAACAAGAAAAGCAATGATATACAATTCAAGCATGCTTGGTGATCTCAAACCACTCACAAGAGATCCCTACCCAAAGGGAAAGGGAGCCAAGATGCTCAATGATCCTTGAGGCTATGCAATGCAATGTTATGATGCCATGAGGGATCTTAGGGACAAAATTGGGGTCTTACAGATATGTTGATGTTTTCTCTCAACTATCCCATTTTGTTGGGGAGTATAGACACAAGAGGTATGATGATGGATACCCTGATATTCATAGTAAGTTTTCAACAAAAACTAGGGTCTATTATCAAATCTAATTGTCTTTATGGTGCAATTAAATTGAGTTTGGATAAGTTTGACAAAAGATTTGATTAAAATGGAAGTTTCAGATTTAGCCTTCATAAGAAATATCCAACATTATCTACTATAATCATTAATGACAGTTAAAAAATATTTATGACCAAGTAAATAAATAGTAGAAATATGGCCCTGCCGCTACCGGAGTTTCACGATAACGAAACTGGGGACTGAAAGTGAGCCTCTCACAAAGAAAAGGAAAAACACATAGCTGCCACCTAATTTTATCCATTCCTATAAGAAGGAAATGGAAAATAGTCGATAAAACCCTCGGAAAAAATATGCACACAGGAAGTGCAAAATGATAAAGGATCAGTCTCGCAACTGAGACTTGGGTTCGAAAGTCCGTTACGCAAAGGGAAGGTATTAGCACCCCTCACGTCCATGGTACTCCATGAGAACCATTTTCGTTGTTTACGTTTGTGGGTATTTATCTCGTTTGTTGTTTATTTTCATAAACGAGTTGTGAAAGAATGGGATTTTGGTTTTTTTATTATTGTGTTCGCCAAGGATTGTGGCCCCTTATGTCTACATATCACTCATTGGATGATAAGGAGTCAGAGCTCCGTAGTTCGGAGTAGAAAATGTTTGTGTGTCAGTTGATTTTACCTTTGAGAAAAGGATTTTCAAGGTGGTGCCCTAAGGCACAAAAATTAGGTTTGATGGGTTGTATTTGTTTTACCTTGAACAAGGGTTTATGAAAAGAGTTTATGATTATATTGCACTAAAGTCTATGGGCGGAGGTGAATATTTTAGATAACAAGCCAGACGTCTTGCGTCTAAAATAATCAGAGTAAGGGTAGGAATGCTCCATTCTTACCCATTCTCCGCCACTTAAGGTGCGTGGTGCACAATACTAATCGTAGTTTTAAGTATTTTGAATTTAATTGTGAAAATGCCACTTGACGTTGAATTAAGGGTTTGTTTATTTGATTATGAAATTGGCTAATGTGATGCAACAGGTATGCAAAGTAACCAACAAGAAAATAAAGGGTCTCATTGTTAGGTAGCCCAAGAGAAATCCTTGTTTGTGCAAAAGTGACCTAGTTTAAACAAAGGATAATGGTATTACAAACATGTCCCCCTAGGATGGTGTCATGATATCATTATTACAACTGGTATGTAAGTTACAGATGAAATCCAAAGTTGCAACCAAGTATCACAAAGATAAGGAAAGGGTCCTCCAAGAAAAGGTCCTAGGATGAGATCCTCTAAGTCCAAGATGATTAAGTGGAATAAAATATTTTTGGTCTTATCATTTTATCATGTTTTTGTTGCTTTTGATGTATGATAGCAATAAAGATAAATAACAATAATAAACATGTATGATGAGTTTATAAAATAAATATGATGATGATGATGAGTACTTGAATGTAAATGACATAAAAGTAAATAACAAAGTAGCAACATAAATAACAATGGCAAATGGTTAGTGGTAATTAAAGTTAATGAAGTTAAGTTAAGTTAAGTTAGCATTATGAACAAGGCCAACACTTGAGGATTATCTATCCTTGGGTCATTATATTCAAAATATGACGCATCAGGGGATAACTTATCACTGATGTAAAGTATTGAAGATGATCAAATGATCAACTTACAATAGGTTTATAACAATGAAAGTTATGCATTCCCAAGTCTATCTATCAATAGATTGATAAAAGGTAGACTATACAAACTCAAGGTTGAAAGTTAATGTTTGATTAAGTTATTAAGTTAGACAAGGAATAAAGGTCAATGTACAATATGAACACAATAGTAAAGGTTAGTGTATAATAAAGACAAGTTAGTATGAAAGGTTAGTGGGTTAGTATAAACCAAAAGAAATGACATGTATCAGATGAAATCAACAAGTTAGCATATACGTAAGCAAGGCTTCATCTACATGTCAAATGACTCAAATAGGTTGATGTAGGGGCAACCTATCCTTACTTTAAAGTACCATGGATGAACACCTGATCATCCATTAGTAGGTTTGACACAAGGAAGGTTCAAGCAACCCTAAATAAGCCAACATCATGACAAGTGTAAACTTCATTAGCCCTAAGGTTCAAGACCTCATAAGTCCATGAAAAAAATCCAAATGACTTGAAACAAGGCACCAAAAAATACTATAGACAAAAATAATAGGGGTTTATGTTGAAAATATTTTCAGAATAAATAAAATAAGTGGGTTAAAAAATAAATCAAAGTTGGAAATAAAATGGTAAAAAATAAATAAAACCTAAGTGAAATAAAAAAAGGAAGATGCATCCGTTGGAGGTTGAATCCCTGACCTTGGGGTCATTGGGGGATCAACCCCCTCTCCCACTGGTCCAAGCGCTCGCTTGTGTAAACAAAACATGCTGAATAGAATAAATAAAATAACAACAATTAAAAATGAATGTGCACGCTGATCAACCAACTTGAATGGGACACAACACATGTTTGAATTTGAAGTTTCGCGTGAGGTAATGACACAGAGTCGTCTTCAACCTCCAAACTTCAAAAATCCAAACTAAAAAATTATTGTTTTTAATAAGATTAAAACATGGAACTAACTTGCAAACATAAAAACGAATCATCCTCCACAATCATGAGTGTGGAGTATTTTTCCACGAACCAGATGAAGCAAGTTGACCTAATCTAAAAATTAAATGCTAAAAGTTGATTAATTAAAGCTAAAAGTTTGGGGTTAATGATCAGTGACGAATTTCGAATCGAATGGTAACTTGTTTGGATGATGGGGGCAAGTGGAACTACTTGATCGAAATTAATCTTAGAGTGGAATTACGATGACTTAGATCAGCTCAGATGAGGCTTAGGGAAGGTGAATTAGTACTTGGGAAAATTTGAGTGAGGTTCAGTGATGGATTCTGGGTGGCTATTTGGAGTTGAAGCCCTTTGAAACTTAAAACACGAATCTCTATTTTGGTTGCTTCAACTTGAGTATGAAGCAGGGTTTTTGTGGCTTTTCAAGCTTGGAAAATGAAGAGGACACCTTCCCCTATTTATAGGGAAGGTGTTTGGATGGATTGGAGGGAAGAATGTGGAGGTCTTCTTCAGAAAGGGAAGTGGCTCGAAGCATGCTCAAGGTTGGACTTGGGGAGACATGTGTGGTTATGTTATGACCTTGCTTGTACTCCATATCACTTTTCCTTGGTCCTTAGCATCAATTTGGAATAGATAAAGGGTGGGATGGCCTGCTATGGATTTCACTTTTTGCCATTTTGGGAAAATCAGAATTACACTTGGGATCGGGTTTTGCAATTTGTGAGCTATTGGTATCCAAGTTGACCTCCAAACATACCAAAATACCATATTCAATGTGTTTGGGGGCCATTGGGATCATATCAAAGTGGTTTGAGGGCTTGGTGAACGGAAATGCAAAATTTGTCTTGACATGTCTGGTTTATGCATCAGGATGATCCTCAATGTTTGAACCAATGCCAAATGAATCTGGCTTGTGCATTTTGTCCAAAAGTTATGCCAAATGTTCCTTTCCATGTCCTTAATTAGATTAAAAGAACCATGTCAAAATAAGTTGTGGTTTGGAAATGGCAATGTGGTAAAGTAATGGTCTTGGTCATGTTTTAGGGCATGGTAGGCATGTTGGACCAACTTGGCCAATGAAAAAATTAAGGTATTTTCTCAATGAATTAGGTCTTGGACATTGAATCAAAGTTGGAGACAGACTCAATTAGGAAATTTGGCTCAAAGAAGATCTTATAAAGCTTGTGAAATGAGATGTTTATGGTCTTTAGAACTTGTCATAGGCCATTCTTGCCAAAGTGTGACCAAGCAACATGACCTAAAAATGTGGTTTTGTGATTTCTTGATTTCCAATGCATAATTATGGATGTTTTAAGCTCATATGATCATAACATGATGGTAAATGAGGTTTGGGACTTTATGGAGTGATTTTAGGTCAAATTCATGGGTGAACCAAATGCCTTGAAAGTTGAAACAACCAAACCAAACCAACTATTTGTAACATGCATTGGATGCATATTCGAATGGGGGATTTTGATTGTAATTCACATGAATTGATGTTGAATGAGTCATGAGGTGATTGGATGATCAAAATGAAGCAAGGTCAGTGACCAAGGGATACCCAAACTAGAGTTTCTTGAGCCACAAGTTTCATCAAGAGCCAAGGTCAGATGAATTAAGGTTTGGTGATGCAAGGGGCATGGTGGGATGTTTCAAAAGGTGTGGAGCATGAACAAACTTTGGATTTTAGGGGTATTTAATTACACGGTCAAGATGCATGGTGAATCATGACTTGTTTAAACAAAATGAGGTCAAGAGCTAGGGTTTGGGTCCTTGGGTGACCAGATGAATCTTGAAGCTTCTTCAGAGGGGACTCATCATCCAAATTGGGTTTAGAGAGGGAGTGAGATGTTTTGAGTGATCCTCCAAGCTTTGTTGGATGCTTGAGGATGTAGATTAGGGTTAAGGTGGCTTGGGCACACCCTAACATGACCAGAGTATCTTGAGGCTTCACAGATGGACCTCATGCCTTGGGTTTGTGGGACATTGTGGATTATCAAGAGCAAATGCATATGAGATGACATGTATGGGATGTATGCTCATGGATTAGGGCTCAAGACATTGATGTGTGGATAGGGTAAATTTGAGGGTATGACAGGCCCCAAATATCCACATGCACAAGTTCAAAACAAGTTTCATATTTACTATAACTATTAAGAAAAGGAATTTGTTTTTCTTTAGCATTAAAACAAGCATTACTAGGTAAATCAGATTTATACAATTGAGGCAAGGGAAATTTTTTATTAACATGATTCAAAGTGTCATGTGAGGGGTGGCCAAGTCGATTGTGCCAAAGGGAACAAGTTTCTAAAATATGTTTAATGAGGTGGGGATAATTTTCAAGGGTATTAGTATTATATGGATGAGGTAGGATAAGAGAGTATAGCCCTTGATGGATTTTAGTTGCACCAATCTTCATCAGGGTATGAGTCCATTGTATGAGACAACGAGTATATGTAAATTGAAGGGTGAGGAAGCATAAAGTCTAGAAACAAATATAATGTTGGTAAAAAAAGAAGGTATATATAGAACATCATGGATATGTAAAGTGTCAGAGAAATGTATGATGCTAGAATGGAAAGCAATAATCAGGGCTCCATTGAGGAGCCAAAAGTTAGTGGGTTGAATAGGTTTAAGGGATGTGAACATGGACTTGGAGTGACACGCATGATCTGTAGCCCCCCATGTCCAACAACCAATCATGAGATCCTATGCTATTAATGGTGAGTATATTTGGAGACATACCAGAATGTGGAGGATGAGAAGTGAAATTCTGGTATCAGATATGAGATGTCGAAGGTAATGTCACGACACTAATATCTGAACAATACAAACAGGATAAAAGATAAAGAACAGTAATGCACGAGACACAAGCAATTGTTAACCCAGTTCAGTGCAAACTCACCTACGTCTGGGGGCTACCAAGCCAGGAAGGAAATCCACTAAACAAAATCAGTTCAAAGACTCTCAGTAAACAACTTCAGGTTACAATCTTTTCACCTAATCTCTACCCGTGTGACTTCTACCTAAGAACTCTTAGATATGAGATCCTACTCACTCCCCCTCAATCACAACAGTGATATAAAACAAGAATTACAATGAAAAGAAGACACTTTTCAATGACACATACTTGATCTTGCTTAAAAGCTTCAATCAAGTAAACACACACTCATGCTTCAAAGCTTAGAGTGGAAAAATTACAACTCAAAAATCAGTCCAATTCAATCATTTGTGGATGAATGAATGGCTTACAATACAGACGACCACACAAGACTAAAAACCCTTATTCTCTCTCAATATTTCGTTCGTTATTTCTTGTGTATAAAACCAGGTTTTCCATGTCCTTTATATAGAAGCATTTGGCTGGGCTTGGACATCATAAAACCCTAAAACTATTTTCCATTCATATCTTCTCATGACAACTGATTATATCTCGTTGGAAAATAAGTCAATCTGGTTGTAATTACTGATTGAATGCGCGTTTAATCATCTCTTTAATCATACATAGATTAGCATAAAAAATGCAATCACACAATATATAACATTCAGACTGAATGTTCTGTATACAGATTTCATGACATCAGGTCTGACATCTCAGTAAAAATCCTGCATATTCACATTTTAAACATCATGCAGGTACAAGTTATCTTATGTCAAGACAACACTTGTGACAAATTGTGAACACTCTAGGTTTTACCAAAATTGCTGCCAATACATAGAACCAACAAACTCCCCCTTTGGCAAATTTTGGCTAAAACATATCAGCAGTTTAGCAGCAGAAGTAATAAACCCCATATTTACTAGCTATCATAGCAACTAGTAAACACACATTAAACACATATGTGCTTCTTCTCCCCCTAAGTTTGTTCAACACATACATCTCCTTCAACAACACCTGTAACATCCATCACACATTGTAGCAGGGTATTCGTTACCATTAGAGGTATTGACTAAATCCAAGGTAAACCATCCAAGTCGAGTCGCCACCGCACTTCTATTTATCCAAAGGAATGGTTAGAAAGCGAACAAAAACCTAAAAGTTTTATCGAATCAAAAACTAGTAAAAATGTCAGAGATCTGGGTAAGGGGGTTGGTTATGCAATGGGAAGGTTTTAAGCACCCAAAACATCCTAGGTACTCCTAGGGAGCCCTTTTCATACTTGTTGTAAGGATGGTATTTTGTGAAAATTTGTTTGTGCAACCATGATTGAAGAGATGAGAAGAGAATATACAAGTTTATTTACATTTTGTGTTTGGATGGATAAACCCATTGCCTGCGTACTTAAAAAAGATTAGGATCAAAACCTCGTAGTTCGGGGTAAAAATCTCAAAATGAGTTGGTGAATTGATTGGTCCAAAAGCCTTAAGGTCTTTTGTTATCCAAGGGAGAAAACTCAACCTAAAACCACAAATCCACCATGTGATGATAGCTTCAACATGCTAGTGAGGGGTTAACCCTATAATAAGCATGGAAGACTCATTGTCCATCACTAAGGATATAGGTGAGCATTACATCTACCTCAAGGATAACTCAAACCTAATAGCTAAAGGTTATGAAAAAAATTCTTAAGAAAGTGGCCCTTGAAACCATAAAAAGACATTTGAATGGGTTACATTTACCAATGAAAAGTATGTACAAAATTTGGTTAAAGTTGACTTAAAGATTCAATTCAAAATAAGTGTTATGAAAAGAAAGTTTGAAAATAAAAAGTATAAGGCTTAGGTTTCTAATGTTTGAAAATAAGTGTTAAACGTTTGCACAAAAAGTTTTGGCTTGGGTTAGAGTGAAGGGAAGAAGAAGAATGACTAAGGTCCTAATCATACAAGAGGTAAGGGATAAGAGAACAAGACCACAAATGGAGTTCCTCTCTTGAGATCACATTGATGATCCAAGTAGCTCCCATCCTTTGGAATATGCAAGAAAATAAGTAAAAGCTCAAGCAATCAAATTAATCAAGCAAGCTCTTAGAAGATCCCCAATGGCTCTTGTATCTTTCACTTTGGATGGACATGGTGATTGTTCTTCATTTTGGCTCAAATAGGATTTCCTAGCACAAAAGCACACACATCAAAAAGTTCCATGAAGTAAATCAAGAATGGACAAGAGTGAGTTTAGAGGTCTGGTCCTTCTAATCCATCTTCACATTAAGATCCTTTTACTCCAATTTGCATAGGGGAAGTCCTAGAAACTAAGTCCATTTGTCCATTTCTTTGCATTTTGGTTCACAATAATCAAAACAAAAGCACAAGCACAATAATATATATACAATTATGTGCTCAAGTGAGCAAAAGGAAAATTGCATTAACATAAACATGTGCTCAAATGAGCAAAGGAAAAAAAAGAAAATGAATAATATGTACAAGAATAGTAAATTGCATAAAAGTAAAGAGCAAAAAGTAAATGTTAATTGTTAATGGTTAATGTTAGTAGTTAGTGTGCCATAAGGAAAATTTAGCGCTATGTTAAGCAATCGTAATTGGACTTATGTAGAAGTCACAACTATCTGAGGCCGGTAAATAATAATGTAGGCAACAACACAAGTTAGAAGTCTTGATTAGTGAACCAAGTTCCAACAACTTGCCATGCCAAAAAGAGGAAGAGAAAATATCTTGTATTGGTTTAAGTCCTTTGCATGATTTAGAAAGCAACCTATCCTTAATGCAAAGCCATTCACTTGATCATTTGATCAAGATGAATTAGATTTGAATCAAGGAAGATTAAACCTCCCTAATCAATGCTAACTTATCAACCTTTAACTCATTGATCAAATAGAAAAGAAGGAGAAGAAGAAGAAGAAGAAGAAGAAGATGGATAATGGAAAAGAAGAAAATAAAATGCATCAAATGAAAAGGAATGTACCAATCCATAAATGTTGACCAAAGATAGGGAAGATCAAGGTCAAACCATAAAATCAGAAATGAGATGAAGATTGGAAGTCAAGAAATAAACAAAATATTTTTGGCATTTTAATATTTGAAAATAAACTTGAATTAAAATATTAAAGAAAGGTCAAACTTCAAAATCACTTCAAATCAACTTTGAAAAGTCCAAGTGAATTATCCCAAGTTCAACAAGGTCAAACAAAGTTTGACAAAAAAATTCAACATTTTTAAAAGTCAGAAACTATTTTTAATCAATTAAAAATGAATAAAAATAACCTAATTGAACTAAAATCTCAAATAAATCTCAAATCAATTAATAAATTAATGAGAATATTTTTCATAGATCCATCATCATTCAAAGAGGTTAGAAAAATATTTTTGTATTTTTTGGATATCAAAAACTATTTAAAATGAATTAAAAATAACCAGAAAAGAGAAAATTATTAAAAAATAGCAAATGGTAAAATAAAAAAATATTAAAAATCATTTTTGGAAAATAGAAATTAAAAGAGAAATAATGCAATTGGTCCCATATTTTTTGGACCAATAATAAAAGAGATATGAATTTTTGAAAATGAGATGGAATTAAATAATAAAAATAGAAAAATCAGAAAAATAGAAAAATCCACACGCGTTGGATGGATCCTCATTAATTGACGTGGAGGATCTAATGGTCATGAGCTGCGCGCGCACCATTGTCCAAGGTCAATGAGAAACACAAGGAATTAAATAAAGTCAATAGATCTAAAGGCTATGATATAAACTGGAAAATGCATCCAACGGCTCAGGATTGATCTGGCAATGAGACGGTGGCCAGCGCCACCGTCTTCTCCGATGAGCTCCGGCGAAGGTCAAAAAATGCAGAGATTCAAATGCTCATTAAAATGGACGATCCAAACACCATTCGAAAGGTGAAGTGATGTACATCACTCCTATATCACTCACTTCCACTCTAGATTCCTATTAAGAGAGAAATCAGAGATGGAAGTTTGGTGATGTTCAACTGAACTTGCTTGATTTTAACAACTAAGCACTCAATAATGATGCCTCTATAGAGAGGACTTCAGACAACACAATATCAAGGCCAATGGATCAAAGTATAAGGAGATTCGAAGCAAAAAACAGTTGATCAAAACCTTTGGAGTATGAAGATTTGAGTCCCTTTCCTTGGTTCCTTTTGCAAAACAGAACTTAAATAGATCAAATGATGAAGGTCTAGGAACTTTAGATCTGAAAATTCAACCAAATGCAATTGAATTTCAGATCTGGATTTTTGAAGAGAAATGAATTTTGTTCCTTTGGTATGGTTAGGGATTCACTCTTGCAGCATTTCAGGCGCCTTCAGGTTGGAGAATTATGAAGCATAACACATGTATTTATAGCTGGAAAGGGCTGAGTGCATGAGTTAACTCGTGTGCATGACAAATGGATTTTTCATTGCATGGGCTTGTGTGATCATGTGAAAGGCCCAATGAAGACTGGAATAACCTGCTGAGTTCATGTGAATTGCAAATGGACGTGTATATTAAGTGTAATCAGCTCATGCATGGCAATTTGAATTGAATTTCACAAAATGCACTTAATCTTCATGCCTTCGAAAATGGTGCTTCCAAACTCCAAATGCTACCTCATGAGTAATGGTTAGAAATATTGTTGCATAAGGAACAAATGATATGTTGATCAAAATTTCAATTGGGCCTTGGAAATTAGTGAATTTTGAGTTTAAAGTGTAGGGTGCAAAACATGCATAAATGAAGTTTCCAAATTTGGCCAATGTTCAAGCCCTTCTGTCTCAGTGATGCAAGCTCCAAATGATAAAACCTTCAACATAAACGTTGTAGATATTTTCATTACAATCAATTTGGACTTAAATTTTGCATCATTTGGATTTTTAATGAAGAATTTATGGGCACTTGAAGTTGGACTTTTTTCCATTTCAATGCATTTGGCCCAAAGTGACCTATAATGTTTTGCATTATCACATGTATTTCTTTTGAGATTTTGAAATTTTGCTAAACATAAAATTAGAATTAGACACAATAAGCTTTCCAATGCATTTGGTTCCACCTCAAAATCATAAAAAATGAATGAGTTATGTTCTTGGGAAGGTGACCTAAAATTAGGGTTTCAGTCAAAATGACCTATAATGTCTTGGAGTGGATGATGATCTTCCAAGCTTCAAATCAATTTTTGATGAACATGAAAGTTGTTCATATTGTCCTTAAGAACATTTTTTTCTCTCAAGGTCATCTCCATTTCACCAATAAATAAGAAGTTAGGTCTCAGTGTATTTCAAAATAGTCAGATGAATTGATTGATCAACTTCTCAAGTCAAAAACTCATATCTTGTTGAATTGATGAATGAGGGCACTCAAATAAGTTCAAATATGCATGGAATTATGGATTGAAGAACTTCCCTTGATTGTATTTGACCATGGGCTGAGGTTGCTTCATGAGCAAGGCACAGTTGATGAACAGATGAATTCGGGTTTTCTTAGGAAACAAACCTCAAATCCCTTGACTTGCTTTGATAAAAATGATGAATTGAGATACTAGGGAGGCATATTTCATGGATGAGAGGTTTGGGAACCATTACCATGCTTGCTTTCATCTCCTCTTGACTTTATCATTGTACAAAGGATCTCCTAGAAGCTCTTTAGACCTTGTGATTGCTCAAGCTACAAACAAGAAATGTTAGTGACATATTTTTGTGCTTTTGGTCAGTAAATAAAAATGAGAAAAGTATTGATATACAATTCAAGCATGCTTGGTGATCTCAAAATACTCACAAGAGGTCCCACCCAAAGGCAAATGGAACCCAGATGCTCATGATCCTTAAGGCTTTGCAAATGCAATGTTATGATGCCATGAGGATCTTAGGGCCAAAATTAGGGTCTTACAGATGCCCCTATTTAAGATCATTCTAGCCGGAGAAGTGAAGGTTAAAATCTTTGTCTTGACGAGGTAGAATGGGCTGAAATAATAACAAAGAGACGAATTTTGGTCCCTAAGAGACCTCATGATGCAGATGAATGTATGCAAAAAGGAGAATACTTCATGGGGATATGTGTCCACAAAGAGAAAAGAAGTTAGGAGAAACTGACAATCCATATGAGTAACACACTCAATGGGACAGAGACTCTGGGACTCTTATGGGGATAGAAAAAGAGATAAATTGCGTGAGCAGGGCACGACTCAAAACTTGGGGAGAAGAATCCAAAAAGAGTAAATCAATGGAAAGACCCGAGCTGACTCAAAGGCGCATGTATTGGGGAATATGCCAATACATCGGAATTATCTACCAAGGATACTTCGGATGAAAATCCGGACTCAGATGGGGGAAATCCACTAAAGGACCTCGCTGGGGAACATCCAAACAGGACTCCTCTGAGGAAATACCAGGGTGAGGTATTATCGATTACTGGGTAATAAGCTCAAAGATACATGTGATCCGAACACCGGTATAAGGGTGAAAGAACAACATGCTCGGGGAGAATGAATATCTAAGACCGGTATAAAGGTGAGAGATATCAAACATCCAAAATCATCTGAGGAAAACCTAAAAGGTATATTTCAACTCAGGAAAATCTGACTCCACAGGGGACAAAGGTCATAATAGGGAGCAGAGAGGAAGGAACACCAGGGATACCGGTTACTGGGCATATAATAGGTGACCGACCAGGGCGTGAATTGGGGAATATTCCCAAGACACTCATCATCCCTAAGAGCAAACTCAAACACAGGATGGGCATTCGACTCCGCAAAGGGGATACGAATCTTACTCGACTGGGGAAGAACAAAGACTTCGACCGAAGAGTGCATGAGACATATTATCTATTACCGTCAGAACGTAGATAACATACTCGCATGGAGGATTATCCACAACCGGGTACTGGGTTAATAAAGGATAAATCAACCGAAAAGAATGGGCATCGAGAATACCAAAAACTGGGTATAAAATGATGACCAATCAAGGGGAGAAACGATCATTACCGATAAACGGCCAATGAAAGATGACTCGCCGGGGATACATTGACAAAGGCAATGATCTGGGAGACATACTCGAAAAGGGTGAAGGGCTATCAATATCGAATATCAGATAATGATAACCGCCAAGGAGGGGATTACATCTACCAGATACTAGGTAGAAAACCACGGAAAAGTAACCGTCATCGGTTAGGATGAATAAAAGGTTAACTCTGCCAAGGGGATAAAAATAGGGTTTACAACTACCGGTATGAGGGTAGAAAACCACAGGCTCCGCCGTGGAAAAGATGGAAAATTACTGCTTACTGAGCAATCATTCATCCGAACTACGGGGAACTGCAAGGATAATCTCCAGAAGCCAAATCTAGGAACAAACTAGAGATGCACAATAAAACAAGACTCATCCCTATGAGGATATAACTCAATGGGGGTTCCATCCCAATATATGTGTTGGAAGGAAACAGAAATAACCATCATCCACGAGGACATAACTCGGTGGGGAATGTGGAAGAAAGGATAAACATTTTCTGCTTATGGGGCTGACTCTTTATGGAGAGATCAGACACAAATAATCTGCTTGGGGAATATATTACCGACTAGCAGAAGATAACAAACAAAGATGTATGGCAAAGGATGCAACATGAATATCTGAATGTTAAAATTATGCATATATGCGTGATTTATGTATGATGAACGCTGATAGGACAGACATATCTAACACAAACAAGTCCACTGATCGATTGAATAAACATCCGGTACTATATCTCAAGAGAGAAGGCCAGGCTCTGTGGAGAATATCCCATCTGTTGAGGATCAGGGGTAGACGGACCTCTGCAGGGGAATGATCAACAACCAATCTAACTGGGAACATGATCACGGCACAGATAAGTTTCGCTGGGGAAGCCGCTCCACCGGGGAAATTATCAAAGGGGATGATGGATCTTTGTGGGGATACAACCATCAATCAGAAGCTTCCATGGGCACCAAACCAAGAGCTCACACCTGCTGAGGAGGAAGGAGGCTGAATACCTTTACCACACACTCTGCTCGGGAGAGGAAACCATAAAAAGGCTCTGGAGGAAGAGGATACCAACATGCCAGGAATATGAACAGATGTCTTACGTTGTCGAGAATCCTACCATCCTTGGGAGAGCACTGAAGACATCCTAATATCCTTTCATCATTGTGAATGTTCACTTTGTTTAAAAACTAGTTATGAACAGTTTAATTATTTAAAAACAATGATATTTCTCAATTAAAACATGCAAAACATTTGTTGAATAGAAACAAATAAGAGTGTAAATAATTGGATAAAGGCTCAAAATTTAGTTGATGGAATGGTAGTCTGCAAATGGCAAGACTCCATGGATCTTTACAAATTTGAAATGGGTGATATATATTGGAAAAGGGCTACATTGAACATAATGACCATTTCTCCACCAACTCTGAATCTGATGTATTTGAAGCTTCGGTTGATGATGACTGAGCGAGAATCTCTGACGGATGACGGTTTGTAGAACAAAGTCTTGTCAGGATGCAGTTACTTGCCAAATCCCTATTTTTTTGCCTAGATTTCCCCAGGGTGAGGTACTCAATCTAGCGGGATACATATTCATTATTTTTTTATATGTCTCTAACTTTTGCCTGGATCGCCCTTTCGGGTTTTCAATCCACTGAGACGCTTATTTTTGCCTAAGCCGCCCTTTCGGGTTTTCAACCTAGCGAGCTATTCTGTTTTTATTTTTAGGCGAAGTATTTCTTGACTGCATCTGAATTCATAGGACGAGTGAAATCCTCCCCATCCATAGTTGTAAGTATCAAAGCACCGCCTGAAAAGGCTCTCTTGACAACATATGAACCTTCATAGTTTGGAGTCCACTTGCCCCTGGAATCGGGCGCGAAAGACAAGACTTTCTTGAGCACAAGGTCACCCTCTCGGAACACACGAGGCTTGACCTTCTTATCAAATGCTTTCTTCATCCTTTGCTGATATAACTGGCCGTGGCACATGGCAGTCAATCTCTTCTCTTCAATCAAATTCAGTTGGTCATAACGACTCTGAACCCATTCAGCATCAGTCAACTTGGCTTCCATCAAGACTCTCATTGATGGGATCTCCACCTCTACTGGGAATACCGCCTCCATGCCGTAAACAAGAGAGAAAGGGGTTGCCCCTATTGAAGTGCAGACAGATGTATAATATCCATGTAAAGCAAATGGCATCATCTCATGCCAATCTTTGTACGTAACAACCATCTTCTGGATAATCTTCTTGATATTCTTATTAGCAGCTTCAACAGCCCCATTCATCTTGGGTCTCTAAGGAGAAGAATTATGATGCGCAATCTTGAACTCGCTACATAGCTCTTTCATCATCTTGTTGTTCAAGTTAGATCCATTATCAGTAATGATCTTATCTGGCACACCATACCGGCATATGAGTTGATTCTTGATAAATTTCACGACCACCTGCCTGGTCACGTTTGCATGTGATGCCGCTTCAACCCATTTGGTGAAGTAATCAATTGCTACGAGAATGAATCTGTGACCGTTGGACGCTTTTGGCTCTATCATGCCAATCATGTCACTTCCCCACATAGAGAAAGGCCATGGTGATGAAATCACATTCAGAAGTGTCGGAGGAATATGAATCTTGTCCGCATAGATCTGACACTTATGGCATTTCTTCACGTATTTGCAGTAGTCAGACTCCATTGTCAGCCAGTAGTAGCCTGCTCTCAACATCTTTCTAGCCATGGCATGTCCATTGGAATGAGTACCAAATGAACCCTCATGGACCTCAGTCATTAACAGGTCTGCTTCGTGTCTATCCACGCATCTGAGCAGCACCATATCAAAATTTCTCTTATAAAGCACATCTCCATTGAGGTAGAAACTGCCTGACAATCTCCTCAAAGTCTTCCTATCTTTCACAGATGCCCCAGGCGGGTAAATCTGGCTCTGAAGGAAGCACTTGATATCATAATCCCACGGCTTATCATCTTGCACCTCCTCTACTGCAAATACATGAGCTGGCATATCCAAGCGCATCACAGTGATGTTGGGAACTTCATTCCAAAGTCTTACCACAATCATCGAAGCAAGTGTAGCGAGAGCGTCTGCCATCCGATTTTCATCTCGAGGAATATGATGGAAGTCAACTTCAGTAAAGAACGTCGAAATCCTCCTCGCGTAATCTCTGTATGGAATGAGGCCAGGATGATTCGTTTCCCACTCACCCTTAATCTGATTAACAACGAGGGCCGAATCACCATAAACATCAAGATGTTTGATCCTAAGATCAATACATTCTTCCAATCCCGTGATACAGGCCTCATACTCAGCCATATTATTCATGCATTTGAAAGTTAGCCTTGCTGTGAACGGAAAATGTGTGCCCTGAGGAGTAATAATCACTGCCCCAATACCATTTCCATATTGATTTACAACGCCATCAAACACCATACTCCATCTGGAACCAGGTTCTGGCCCTTCATCGAGCGTAGGCTCATCGCAATCTTTCATTTTCAAATACAGAATCTCCTCATCTGGGAAGTCATACTGAACTGACTGATATTCATCGATCGGTGGATGTGCCAAATGGTCTGCCAAAATACTACCTTTAACGGCCTTCTGCGCCCGATACTCGATATCATACTCAGATAACAACATCTGCCAACGGGCAATCCACCCAGTTAAAGCAGGCTTCTCAAATATATACTTGATTGGATCAATTTTGGATATTAACCAAGTCGTATGATTTAACATATACTGGCGTAAGCGCTTAGCAGCCCAAGCCAAAGCACAACATGTCTTCTCAAGCATTGAGTATCAAGACTCACAATCAGTGAACTTCTTACTCAGATAGTAGATAACATATTCTTTCTTCCCTGATGCATCTTGCTGACCAAGGACACAACCCATTGAGTCTTCAAGAACTGTCAGATACATAATCAATGGTCTTCCTTCCACAGGCGGAGACAGAATCGGAGGTTCAGACAAATACTCTTTAATGCTATCAAAAGTTTTTTGGCAATCCTTGGTCCAATCATGAGACTGATCTTTCCGGAGGAGCTTGAATATTGGTGCACATGTGGCAGTCATGTGGGATATGAACCTGGAAATATAATTCAAGCGGCCAAGAAACCCTTGGACTTGCTTCTCAATTTTGGGCGCAGGCATCTCTTGTATTGCTTTGACCTTTGCAGGATCAACCTCAATACCTCTTTCACTAACGATAAAGCCCAATAGCTTGCCGGAACGGACTCCAAATGTACACTTGTTGGGATTCAGACGAAGCTTATACTTCCTCAAACGCTGAAAAAGCTTCCATAAGTGCTCTACATGCTCAACTTCCGTTCTTGACTTCGCAATCATATCATCAACATATACCTCGATCTCCTTATGCATCATATCGTGAAACAACGTGGTCATAGCTCATTGATACATGGCTCCGGCGTTCTTCAAACCGAAGGGCATCACTCGATAACAGAATGTTCTCCAAGGTGTGATGAATGTTGTCTTCTCCATATCCTCGGGTGCCATTTTGATCTGATTATATCCGGAAAATCCGTCCATAAATGAGAAGACATTGAATTTAGCTGTATTATCTACCAACATATCAATGTGTGGTAGAGGGAAATCATCTTTCGGACTAACTTTATTCAAGTCTCTATAGTCCACACACATTCGGACTTTTCACATCTTTCTTAGGGACGGGCACAATATTGGCCACCCACTGAGGATACGTAGAAGTCACCAGAAACCCCGCATCAATTTGCTTCTGAACTTCTTCCTTGATCTTCACTGCCATATCGGGATGAGTTCTTCTGAGCTTCTGCTTCACAGGCACGCACTCAGGCTTCAAAGGTAGGAAATGTTGCACAATATCTGTATCTAGACCAGGCATGTCTTCATATGACCAAGCAAAGACGTCGACATATTCTCGTAGCAACTCAATCACCTCCTTCTTAACAGATTCTTCCAGGAGTGCCCCAATCTTCACTTCTCGCACACAATCTTCAGACCCCAAGTTGACTGTTTCTAGATTCTCAAGATGCGGCTGAATGATCTTCTCTTCATGCTCAAGTAGACGGGTAATCTCGTTAGGAATCTCTTCAACATCATCTTCTTCCGCCTCAAATACAGGGAATTCAAAGTTGGGAGATGGTGTTGGATCATTATGTTCAATGGGTTTGATTAACCTGCATAATGATTTTGGATATAAAAGAAACTTTAGAATTCAAACAAAGCAAATCATTATGCAAATGAAAAGATTGATTTTATTCTTATTTAGGGTTTTATGTGATCACCAATTTCATGCAAAAGCGAAAAGGGAAAATAATTGGAAAAACAAACATTTAACATGAGTTTATTGAATGGAAATATCATTGTATTTATGCGCCAACAATGTCATCACTTCTCCTTTTGGCATGGGAGAAGGGTTTTCAAACACAATGAACATTATTTTGACTTATGGATAACTGTCGGAATATCAACAATGACCCAATTATTGCAGATCCCTCCAGGGATGATGAAGTTTCCAGAATCCTCTTCGTCTTCTTCCAGAATGGCTGCAGCCTCTTCATCTTGACCAGTGTGGATGAAACCTCCACTCTTGAACAAACCTTGCTTGTTGAAGACCCCAGAAGAATAGCCTATGCCAGCCCGGGACTTATTGTCTTCCAACTCAATCATTTGCCCCAAGCCAGCAGTTGCACCATGCTCAATGGCCAACTTTGCATCTTTATAGGAAGCAAATGAAGGAGTTCCCTTCTTAATAGGTTCAACAATAGATAAATCTTGGAAGGGAGTTCCAACTTCATCCTCAACATCTATATAAGAGAAGGAAGACAAATGGCTAACCAGGAGAGCCTTTTCTCCCCCTACCACCACCAGTTTCTTGTTTTTTTCACAAACTTCAGTTTTTGGTGTAGGGTGGATGTCACGGCGCCTGCCTCGTGAATCCATGGTATGCCTAGGAGACATCTATACGATGGGTGAATGTCCATAACCTGGAAGGTAATCTGGAAATCACTTGGTCCGATTTTGATTGAGAGATCAACCTCACCAATCACAGTTTTGCGAGACCCATCGAAAGCCTTCACAACTACTCCACTTTGCCTCATGGGAGGCCCCTGATATGATAACTTCGTAAGAGTGGTCTTTGGCAATACATTCAATGATGACCCAGTGTCCACCAGCATATTGGACATGACGTTATCTTTGCAGCTTATAGATATGTGTAATGCCAAGTTGTGGTCTCTTCCCTCATCGGGGAGATCAGCGTCACAAAAACTCAAATTGTTACAAGCGGTGATGTTTGCAACAATACTGTCAAATTGTTCAATTGTGACATCGTGATCCACATACGCCACATCCAACACCCTCTGCAGAGCTTCTCGGTGTGGTTTTGAATTCATCAGCAATGATAAAACAAAGATTTTGGATGGCGTTTGTAGAAGCTGATCAACTACATTGTACTCACTTCTCTTGATGAGCCTCAGCATCTCATCACAATCTTCTTTCGCATTGCCACTCGGGCCAACAGAAGCAGGAGTTCTCAACGTAGGAGTAGGTTTAGCAACAAGTGCCGGATTCGGAGCATTCACAGAATTCCCAATCGGGCTTTCAGCATAATCAGCATTGTCATTCCTTCGAGCGTCAGGTTGCAGCTTCGGCGGAGCCGAGAAAACACGACCACTACGGGTCAGGCCACTGACGTCAGCAATATTAACAACTGACGAAGAGGGCAAGGGCACCTCTTTCCCATTCTCCAATGCTACATCATTGTAGCGATAGGGGACTGCCTTCTCAGAAGAGTACGGTATAGGACCGACTGGCTTAATAGTCAGAGCAGGAGAAACCTTCTGCTTGCTACCATCATACTTGATGACAACAGGCTCAGGTATCCAGAATACCGGAGAAATTACGTTGACTTCAACAACATCTTCATCAACATTTCTGTTTTGAAGGATCTCAATGACTCCCTCATCTAGCATTTCCTGAACATCCTTGCGCACCTGGCGACAACCTCTCTGGTTGACAGAACAGACTCGACATCTATCATGGTCGTGCTCATAGTGGCTATAGTCACATAGCAAACGATGCATCTCAACCAGCGATTGTCAGATATGACTGACGCATTTTACTTTATACTTGCCAGGACAGCCCTGGACCATGTTGACAGATTTCCCATGCTCGGGCAATGGGATCTTCTTCAAATTCGGACCTACGTCCTCGAAAAACAAAATCCCACTTCTCACAAGGTCTTGCACCTTGGTCTTCAAGGGATAACAATTCTCCACGTCATGTCCGGGAGCACCAGAATGATATACGCAGTGAAGCTCAGGCTTGTACCACCACTGGGGGTTGGTAGGTACGGCGGGAGGGTCTCGTGGAGTGATTAACTTTCTATCAATCAAAGATGGATAGAGTTCAACATAAGTCATCGGAATTGGATCAAAGGTGACCCTCTTCCTCTCGTAGCTGGTGCTAGTATTGATGTTATTGTTTCGAGGCTGGTAGGCCTATTGTTGTGGACGCTGCTGTTGTTGCTGATATTGCTGAGATTGTTGTTGTTGATAATGTTAGGCTTCTCTGAAAACAGGTGTTATATGAGCCACCTGATGCTGGTTGTTAATAGGGCGGGCAATCTTCCTCTTCACAGAGGGTCTTCTCTTGACATGGGAAGACACAACATGTGCCTCTCCCTCCTTCTTCTTTACAAAGCTTCTATATCTCTTTGCTGAAGAGCCTTCATCTCGAGTTAAACGTCCTTCATGGACCCACTCTTCCAGTCTCATTCCCATATTCACCATCTCGGTGAAGTTTGAGGGAGCACTGGCTATCATTTTCTCATTGTAGAATGAACTCAAGGTCTTCAAAAAGATCTTGGTCATCTCTTTCTCCTCAAGGGATGGCACTATCTGAGCTGCCAACTCGCGCCACCTCTGGGCGTATTCTTTGAAGGTCTCTTTCTCTTTTTGGGACATCGCCCTCAGCTGGTCCCTATCAGGAGCCATATCCATATTATATTTATATTGCTTGACGAAGGCCTCGCCAAGATCGTTGAAAGAGCGGATGTTCGAACTTTCCAGACCCATGTACCACTGGAGAGCGGCACCAGACAGACTGTCTTGGAAATAGTGGATGAGCAATTGGTCATCATCAGTTTGCGTCGACATCTTGCGAGCATACATCACAAGATGGCTGAGAGGGCATGTGTTTCCCTTATACTTCTCAAAGTCAGGTACTTTGAATTTAATAGGGATTTTCACGTTGGGCACAAGGCACAACTCAGTAGCACTTTTACCAAAGAGATCTTTCCCCCTCAAAGTTTTCAGTTCCTTGCGAAGCTCAAGGAATTGGTCTTTCATATCATCCATCTTCTTATAAACATCTGTACCTTCAGATGGTTCAGAATGGTAGATGGTATCTTCAACTCTTGGTAATGTGTGCACAACGGGAGGTGGCACTGAAAGGACCGGGCTAGATGCCGGCAAAGAAGCAAGAGTAGGAGCGAAACCCTCTGGCATGAAATTGGCAGGCATTCCCCATGGGAACCCGGCCGACATAGATGGCGCAAAGTGGGCTATTGCAGCAGGCACAGTAGAAGTCGCAATCTCATAAATGACCGTCCTCTGGGGAGGAGTTAAGGGTGTTGGAGAAGACTGGCTCTGGGCAGCCATGAATGACTCCATCAGGGTAGTCAATCTGGCTACTTCTTCCTTCAGCTCGTGGTTCTCTTGTTCCAAATGACCCATTAGTTTTGAAGAGTTGGCTCTGGTGTAGTACCAATGAGTCATCTTGTCTTCAAAATAAATGAAGACCACAGAGTTAGACCATAGGACAAGAAGCCTAGAGAAAAACCTGCTTATGCACATGATGCATGCAATGTTTGTGCGTATGATTTGTTTTTATTTGTCAAAGGAACTTTTAGAGTTCTATTTGCAAACATTGGAAATATTAAACAGTTATCATGTATGGAAATATCTCGTCAATAATATCTGGGAAATGCTTTTATATCAAAGAAGTACAACATGGGTAGCTAAATACAAGAGAGAAGGAAAATGATCATCCTATGGATCCCTAGAAGCAATCATCTAAAGCTCTGGACACAGGAAGATAAGATGCACGAAGCCTCTTCACCTCTTCCTCGTAGGCTGCTTCCATATCTGCCTTCTCCTTGGCGAGTCGATCGTACTTCCTCTTCCAAAACCTGGAAGACTGAGGAAGTAGATAATTCCATGCATCATTAGGATCATCAATAACCTGATGCTCGAGGAACTCTATCAAAGCATCCTTCTCCTTAATCTGTTGAAGCAACTCTTCTCTTTCACGAATCCAAGCACGTGACGGTCTTCGTCTCTCAACTCCTCTACTCCTTGGTCAGGGAGGGTTGAAGGCCCAACCACAACCAAAGGTGTAGGTCTCGGATACTCGTAAGGCATGAGGTATTCAACAGCTTTCCTCCTAACCCAAGAAGTATAAGGTTCCAAAGCAATACAATTCTTCGGTCCCAGCTCCTTCCTTCCTTTCCTATGGATCTTGCGCCAAGCGCGGGCCATCCTGCCTTTCAAGCCTCGGGAATCTTTACCCTCCTGAAAGAACACACCCTCTAACAGAATGTTATTGGGTTTATCCTTTAGGGGGAACCCAAGTTGACGACGTGCCAAAATAGGGTTGTAGTTAATCCCACCACATGTACCAAGAAGAGGAACATTGGAGAATTCACCACAAGAGTCAATGATCTGCACACCATCATACACACGATTGTACCAAAAGATATCATCATTAGTGAGAGACATAAGTCTCGTGGACCACCGTAGACATCTTTTATTCTCCTTGAAGGCGACCGTCTGCGGCAAGTGAGAAATAATCCACTTGTACAACAAAGGCAAACAACACACAATGGTACCACCACCCTTTGCATTCCTCATATGCAAAGAAAAGTAAGTATCGCCCAACAGAGTTGGAACGGGATTAAGAGTAGAGAAAATTCTAATAGCGTTCATGTCGCATTACGCGAAAAACCGGCGGGAAAACGAAACAACAGAGCCGCCACCGTGCGTTATTTATCCCAAAGGATGGAAAGGAAACGCTCGAAGTAAACCTGGGAAAGACATGGTCTCACGACCAGAGAAAGATGGGATCGGAAGTCGGTTATGCGAAGGGAAGGTATTAGCACCCCTACGCATCCGTCGTACTCGACGGGATCCACGCACAAAAGAATGGATAAGGTTGCTAAAGACTTCTCAAACATCACACAAAGGCTGGAAGGAAACACAAGAAAACAAGAGAAACTAACTCGGCAGGATATCGCATCCTGGGCCTACGTAGTCTGTCAGGCACAGACATCAGAGTCGATGTAGTTCGGAACAAGGGGAAACGTGCTCGCTAGGATGTCGCATCCTATGCATACGTATCTTCTCTGACCGGAGAAGAATCAGAGCACTCGTAGCTCGGCTAATGCACGCCAAACAAAACCACACGGGAAACCGACTGCCAATCGCTGGACTTACGTCAGACTCCGAACCAACAAACACACGCAGGAAACCAACTGCCAATCGCTGGACTTACGTCAGACTCCAACAAAGAAACTGGAAACCGAATGCCAATCGCTGGACTTACATCGGACTCCAACCAGAAAAGGAGAAACAACTCACACAAACAAAACAAAAGGGCGCCCGGAGAGATCAACTCATCTCCTGCCTACGTACCTCATCTGGTATGAGGATTAGGGCGACGTAGTTCCCCTACGCAGGGAAAGAACTTCTAACCTAACCAGAGACTGGGAAATGACAAACTAGAAGGGAGACTGACTCGAGCCTAATAGTTATCATGTAAATTCACCATGGTCCTAGGTTGAGGTTTCTATTTAACTTGCACAGGGAGCAAGCTATCCTAAACAGCACAGGCAAATACATACAAGCACACAAAGCAAGCACACACACTATATGCAAACAATTGGGCTCATACAAGGTTAGGCTGTGAAACACAAGCCAACTGGAATCGGGTGTGGTTAGCTCTTAACCCTAACATTGAGAGTTAGGGTGAAGCAGATGAAATGGGAAGTGAGGGTAAGACCTCACAGCTCTTATCCCTGGCCTGGGAGAGCTTCAGACAAATGAAAGTGTGGGAGTTCAGAAAGTTGGAACTCTTCTCCACATATGACTGACACAACAAAGATCTTGGGTTAATATCCACAGTGCATCAACACAAGGTGTGTGAGCAAAGTGTATGACACACTGACTAGCAGGAGATGGATTACACATCTCTTTTATCTGCCAATTGCCTCATAAGAGGACTTTTCCTGCTTGGCACAAAAGTAAACATTCACAAGCATTGCCTCTTAAGGAGGACTTCAGACAGGTGCCTGCCCACATAACATGACAGGTCTTCCAGACTACATGAAGTCAGAGATTTATACCTCAGTGGTTAAGCAACCAAGCAAAGTAAAATCAAGTTCAAAAGGACTCAAAGCAACTTAAGTACCTGAAAAAAATCTAAACCAATCAGTTTACAAGTCAAACAAACAAACAGACAACAGTCAATCACACAATCAGACAAATAAGCAAGCAATGCAACAGTGAGCAAGGCACAAGCTATTAAGCCACTTGGTCTCAAAGCCTACAAAATAAATCAAGGTTAGCCAACATCTAGGACAAACATCAATGCTCAAGTGAGGAAGCATCCTCAACTATGGACTTGGATGGGTAAACCTAAAATCAAAGCTCAACTGTGAGTCACAAACCATTAGGTCAAGGCCTAGGGTCAAAGATGGAGAAAAAATCCAAAACAGAACATGAAATTCAACATGAATCAACTTCATTCAATCAAGAACACAATCCAAAAGGTCCCATATCAATATCATTAACCAAAAGCATTTCATGAATCAAACAGGGCAAGGTATGCAAATTGTGACCACATTGTGACATCAGAAGCAATAAATGCACATTAAATCAAAAATGATTCAAATAATCTTGGCAAAATTTATGAGTAAACAGAACATACAACCTGATCATCACACAAAAAAATTAGATGCATTGGACAAGATTAAGCATGGCAATCACATAGCATAAGTCAAGACAATCACAACAAGCACATATGTGGCACCAAATGTCACACCAACTTAGCATAGGCATAAAACAGAGATGGATTATGGTAAAAGCCTCAAACCAAAGCTCAAATGTGACCATCCAGAATGAAAAATCTCAATTAAATCAGAAATGATCTCAAAAATTCCAACAAAAATCATGAGTAATCACAACATCTATAGCATGCATCATACAAAAAATCAAGGCAATTGGATATCATTTGGCATGGCAAACTCATCAATCAAGTTGAACATCACAAGGTGTGACACAAATTGTCACACCTACCTTAACATGATCATAAAACAGAAATGCTACATGATAAAAATACCAAATTAACACCATAATTTCAAGCCATGAGTCTAATTTCAACATGTAAAATTTCATGAACATTGGATAAAATCTCAGCATTTCACAAATGATATGGAAAGGCAATGTCAAGAATGGACATGTATTCAATCTCCTTAGGCAACATAATTTCCAGGCCAGGCACAATTTTGGAATAAATGATGATAAAAAACTAGATGGAATGAGGAACCTAATGCAAAAAATTGGAGCACATTTGGTTGATTTTTCAATTTTTAATGAATTTATGAAGTTGAGAAAATTTGAAAGATGATTTTGGAGCCAAAGTGTGAAATAAAGAGGGAAAGGGAGAAAATGCATGGCAATTTGAAAATGTGGACTCGGCCAGGATCGAACCTGGCGCACATTTGAATTATAGCGCGCGCTCAAAAAGACTGTGTATTGGCCAAGAAACCCTAGCGCGCGCTCACAAAGATTCAAAAAAATCCGCAGGAAAAGCTATGAGTTCCGCAGGTAAATCCTATGCGTTTCGTAACAAATTTCGCAAGAAATTCCATAAGTAAACTGGAAACGCATGAACATATGAAGAACACGATGAAGATCCTCATCCAGATTTCCAGAATTTTTCAAAACGCTCCAGAAATTAACCAAAAGTATACTATTCGATTTGTCATGGTTCATACATCAAAGATCAATAATCATTTCATGGAAAAACATCATCAAATGCATGGATCGAAGAAAATAAAAAACAACATCCAAACTTGAATCACATGGATCTTTGCGTGCAGTGCATCATTTTAGCTCATTCAAATCTCAGATTCATCCCTAATCTACGAACTATACAATAGGCACAACAATTTTGAGAATTAAGGAGGTCGAAAATGTAACCTCTTGATGAGCAGCTCTTGAAATCACGTGTTTCCAGGCTTGGCAATGCTTCAATCTTCTTCCAACGTGCTTCTTGAGATGAATGATGATGAAATGAAGGCTCAAATGCTCTTGAATCTTGCTCAATCTTCACTTGCCATGGAAGCTTCAAACATTGAACATGAACTCGAATGCCATGAATTCCTCTGTTTCCACGTCCAAAGATGATCAATAACAACTCAGGATGATGAATGAATCAAGGAAAAGTGATTGTGCTTGAAGAAATTTGGAGAAAAAAGTGAGAGAGAATTTTGAGAATTTTTGAAAACCTAGATCTAGAATTGATAATTGTGATGAAACAGTTAGGATTAAGGCTATATAGTCCATGCTAAACCTGATTAAGAAAGGATTAGGGCAAATGCTAATGAGATTAGGGGCTTTGTGGTGTGAATGCAAAAAATGGATTTTCTATTTCATGCACCTTCATGCACGTGAACAGTGCACATGCAAGGCTTAAAATGACTTAAAAATGCTCCATGCACATGTTAGAATTGGCTTGGTATGCTCATGTTACACCAAAATGAATTTATGAAATTTTCCCAAAAATCTTCATGAATGAACCAATGCCATGCAAATAAGATTTCATGCCAAATGATTGTATGCTTGGAAAATACATGTTATAAGGAGCAATGTGCAAAAAGAGCCACTCAAATTGGACTTTTGGTTGAGAA
Organism: Lathyrus oleraceus; assembly: GCF_024323335.1. Lineage (NCBI taxonomy): Eukaryota > Viridiplantae > Streptophyta > Magnoliopsida > Fabales > Fabaceae > Lathyrus > Lathyrus oleraceus. The sequence continues at coordinate 67,884,014 of NC_066581.1, read as the reverse complement.
GTTATGCCCATTTGAATCTTTATGTATACTTGGCCATGTTTTGATCATATCTCCTTAACCACACATGAGAAATTGATGATCTTGGACTTTTTGGAAATGGGAGAGAACGATCTTCAACTTTAATGTTGGACAAAATTTCATTTGAAGCATTCTTGATGATGTAATCTTGAGTTGAAAACCTTTCCATTTTTGGCAAATTCAAATTACAGGTCACCTGCTATTTTGGGCAAGTTTTGATCTGACCTCAAATCCTTCAATGTTGATGTTTGAAATGTCAAATAAGACTTGTATGAACATGAATGAGGCATCTCTGACCATCTCCTACCTCCAAATCCACAGTTTGAACTGACAATTGACTTCTGTTGAATTTTTAGGGTTTCAGATGATTTACACATGGACTGATGAGCTTTGAACCTTCAATTCTTGGCCAAATCACTTCAAAATGATCCTTGGGTCACATGAACTCATTGTACCAACCCTAGGGCTTTGATCTCATAGAAGATGTACTTGTTGCCTTGCACAGTTGAATCTCTTGACCAGTCTTGCCTGAGGACATGATGGACTATGCAATGAACAATGCAATGTTAATGACCTAAGATGAAAATGTATATACAAAATGGGAGGTGCAAATTTGAGGTGCTACAGTTCACATCCACAAACTTGTCAATGTTGGGGAACAACACTAATCCATAGATGAGAAGTACAAATATGGCCTCAAAAGCGTCCTCACTCATGGCCTTCCCATACATAGTAGCTTGAGCAATGAGGAACTCAGAAGGGAGACCTTGAATTCCACCTTTGGTAGTCATATGAGCACCAACCAGAGATTCATCTATATGCAACATATCAGCTATCTCTTGAGAAGTAGGAACACTCTCTAAGCCACTGAACGACAACTGGTCTAGAATAGGTATACCCACAAGGTAGGCATACTCCTCAAGCGTAGGTAAAAGCTGGAAATCCGGAAACGTGAAGCAACGGTATAAGGGATCATAAAACTGCACCAATACACTCATCAATCCTTCGTCCACTTGAGTAGTCAAAAGAGAAAGAAGCTTCCCAAAACGAGCCTTGAAACCCAAGGGATCTAGTACATAGGATGTCAAATTCCTTAACTCTTTCAAGTCGGGCTGTTTGAAACTGTACTTCTTTGTAATGCTTCCTTGTCTTTCCATGTCTAAAAATTTGCAAATAGACCTCTTAAGTTCCTTGAAAATTTTCTTATTATTGATGATATGGATGCAAATGGGTGCATGAATGCATGAATGCAACAATCACACTCAAGGATCAAGCAAATCACACCAAACAAAGGTCATGGGATGGATCATGTCATCCTTAATATCAATCATCCATTTTGGTGGATAATGGTTTACAACTTATCAACACCCAAGTTCCATTGATATTAAGGATACGTGAACGGATCAACCATGAATCAAGGGTTTATTGCAAGTCACGAGCATGGAGTCTTGGTTAAGAACCACCCAAAGGGAGTGTACTAGAGTTTAAACTTGCCAAACATGTTCTACAAGAGGTTCCCATAGTCATCATCCCATCTTTCGGATGTTATCGGATAAACGACTACTCGTATTCCAAGAATATTCTCAAGAGAGCCTCTTATGAGTGTAGTATCACGTAACAATCGTATCAAATCTTACACTTGAACGACTTTCGCACTACATCCTAAGAATAGGTCAAGATGGGCTTGGTAAACTAAGGTCCTTGGCTTCTAAGGTCTATATTGGAAAGAGTAATGTCTAACCGCAACTACTTGTGTGACATTATTGATCCCAACATGACCTCCACCAAGTGAATGGACTTGCAAGTCAACTTCCTAAGGAATAACTCCATACAAGTCAACAAGACTATGCCATTCTCCTATCCTAAGTGCACTCGAGTTCGGGTATAGAACTCATCTCACAAAGATCACCAAGCATACAAAGAATTAATATTCAAGCAAATCAATCATGACATACAATACAATAATCCCAAATTGCACAAAAATATGTCACAAAACAATATACAATACAATACAACAAATATGGAAAGTAGGCAAAACCCACTAGGCAAATATTCCCCAGCAGAGTCGCCACTTTTCTGTAGCGGGGTATTCGTTACCATTAGAGATATTGACTAAATCCAAGGTAAACCATCCAAGTCGAGTTGCCACCGCACTTCTATTTATCCAAAGGAATGGTTAGAAAGCGAACAAAAACCTAAAAGTTTTATCGAATAAAAAACTAGTAAAAATATCAGAGATCTGGGTAAGGGGGTTGGTTATGCAATGGGAAGGTTTTAAGCACCCAAAACATCCTAGGTACTCCTAGGGAGCCCTTTTCATACTTGTTGTAAGGTTGGTATTTTTTGAAAATTTGTTTGTGCAAACATGATTGAAGAGATGAGAAGAGAATATACAAGTTTATTTACATTTTGTGTTTAGATGGATAAACCCATTGCCTACGTACCATCTTAAAAAAGATTAGGATCAAAACCTCGTAGTTCGGGGTAAAAATCTCAAAATGAGGTGGTGAATTGATTGGTCCAAAAGCCTTAAGGTCTTTTGTTATCCATGGGAGAAAACTCAACCTAAAACCACAAATCCACCATGTGAGGATAACTTCAACATGCTAGAGAGGGGTTAACCCTGTAATAAGCATGGAAGACTCATTGTCCATCACTAAGGATATAGGTGAACATTACATCTACCTCAAGGATAACTCAAACATAATAGCTAAAGGTTATGAAAAATTTGCTTAAGAAAGTGGCCATTGAAACCACAAAAAGACATTTGAATGGGTTACATTTACCAATGAAAAGTATGTACAAAATTTGGTCAAAGTTAACTTAAAGATTCAATTCAAAATAAGTGTTATGAAAAGAAAGTTTGAAAATCAAAAGCATAAGGCTTAGGTTTCTAATGTTTGAAAAGAAGTGTTAAGCGTTTGCACAAAAAGTTTTGGCTTGGGTTAGAGTGGAGGAAAGAAGAAGAATGGTTAAGGTCCTAATCATACAAGAGGTAAGGGATAAGAGAACAAGACCACAAATGGAGTTCCTCTCTTGAGATCACATTGATGATCCAAGTAGCTCCCATCCTTTGGAATATGCAAGAAAATAAGTAAAAGCTCAAGCAATCAAATTAATCAAGCAAGCTCTTAGAAGATCCCCAATGGCTCTTGTATCTTTCACTTTGGATGGACATGGTGATGGTTCTTCATTTTGGCTCAAATAGGATTCCCTAGCACAAAAGCACACACATCAAAAAGTTCCATGAAGTAAATCAAGAATGGACAAGAGTGAGTTTAGAGGTCTGGTCCTTCTAATCCATCTTCACATTAAGATCCTTTTACTCCAATTTGCATAGGGGAAGTCCTAGAAACTAAGTCCATTTGTCCACTTCTTTGCATCTTGGTCCACAATAATCAAAACAAAAGCACAAGCACAATAATATATATACAATTATGTGCTCAAGTGAGCAAAAGGCAAATTGCATTAACATAAACATGTGCTCAAATGAGCAAAGGAAAAAAAAAGCAAATGAATAATATGTACAAGAATAGTAAATTGCATAAAAGTAAAGAGTAAAAAGTAAATGTTAATTGTTAATGGTTAATGTTGGTAGTTAGTGTGCCATAAGGCAAATTTAGCGTTATGTTAAGCAATCGTAATTGGACTTATGTAGAAGTCACAACTATCTGAGGTTGGTCAATAATAATGTAGGCAACAACACAAGTTAGAAGTCTTGATTAGTGAACCAAGTTCCAACAACTTGCCATGCCAAAAAGAGGAAGAGAAATAATCTTGTATTGGTTTAAGTCCTTTGCATGATTTAGAAAGCAACCTATCCTTAATGCAAAGCCATTCACTTGATCATTTGATCAAGATGAATTAGATTTGAATCAAGGAAGATTAAACCTCCCTAATCAATCCTAATTTATCAACCTTTAACTCATTGATCAAATAGAAAAGAAGGAGAAGAAGAAGAAGAAGAAGAAGAAGAAGATGGATAATGGAAAAGAAGAAAATAAAATGCATCAAATGAAAAGGAATGTACCAATCCATATATGTTGACCAAATATAGGGAAGATCAAGGTCAAACCATCAAATCAGAAATGAGATGAAGATTGGAAGTCAAGAAATAAACAAAATATTTTTGGCATTTTAATATTTGAAAATAAACTTGAATTAAAATATTAAATAAAGGTCAAACTTCAAAATCACTTCAAATCAACTTTGAAAAGTCCAAGTGAATTATCCCAAGTTTAACAGGGTCAAACAAAGTTTGACAAAAAATTTCAGCATTTTTAAAAGTCAGAAACTATTTTTAATCAATTAAAATGAATAAAAATAACCTAATTGAACTAAAATCTCAAATAAATCTCAAATCAATTAATAAATTGATGAGAATATTTTTCATAGATCCATAATCATTCAAAGAGGTTAGAACAATATTTTTGTATTTTTTGGATATCAAAAACTATTTAAAATGAATTAATAATAACCAGAAAAGAGAAAATTATTAAAAAATAGCAAATGGTAAAATAAAAAAATATTAAAAATCATTTTTAGAAACTAGAAATTAAAAGAGAAATAATGCAATTGGTCCCATATTTTTTGGACCAATAATAAAAGAGATATGAATTTTTGAAAATGAGATGGAATTAAAAAATAAAAATGGAAAAATCAGAAAAATAGAAAAATCCACACGCGTTGGATGGATCCTCATTAATTGACGTGGAGGATCTAATGGTCATGAGCTGCACGCGCACCATAATCCAAGGTCAATGAGAAACACAAGGAATTAAATAAAGTCAATAGATCTAAAGGCTATGATATAAACTGGAAAATGCATCCAATGGCTCAGGATTGATCTGGCAATGAGACGGTGGCCAGCGCCACCGTCTTCTCCGGTGAGCTCCGGCGAAGGTCAAAAAATGCAGAGATTCAAATGCTCATTAAAATGGACGATCCAGGCACCATTCGAAAGGTTAAGTGATGTACATCACTCCTATATCACTCACTTCCACTCTAGATTCCTATTAAGAGAGAAATCAGAGATGGAAGTTTGGTGATGTTCAACTGAACTTGCTCGATTTTAACAATTAAGCACTCAATAATGATGCCTCTATAGAGAGGACTTCAGACAACACAATATCAAGGCCAATGGATCAAAGTATAAGGAGATTCAAAGCAAAAAACAGTTGATCAAAACCTTTGGAGTATGAAGATTTTAGTCCCTTTCCTTGGTTCCTTTGGCAAAACAGAACTTCAATAGATCAAATGATGAAGGTCTAGGAACTTTAGATCTGAAAATTCAACCAAATGCAATTGAACTTCAGATCTGGATTTTTGAAGAGAAATGAATTTTGTTCCTTTGGTATGGTTAGGGATTCACTCTTGCAGCATTTCAGGCGCCTTCAGGTTGGAGAATTATGAAGCATAGCACATGTATTTATAGCTGGAAAGAGCTGAGTGCATGAGTTAACTCGTGTGCATGGCAAATGGATTTGTCATTGCATGGGCTTGTGTGATCATGTGGAAGGCCCAATGAAGACTGGAATGACCTGCTGAGTTCATGTGAATTGCAAATGGACGTGTATATTAAGTGTAATCAGCTCACGCATGGCAATTTGAATTGAATTTCACAAAATGCACTTAATCTTCCTGCCTTCGAAAATGGTGCTTCCAAACTCCAAATGCTACCTCATGAGTAATGGTTAGAAAGATTGTTGCATAAGGAACAAATGATATGTTGATCAAAATTTCAATTGGGCCTTGGAAATTAGTGAATTTTGAGTTTAAAGTGTAGGGTGCAAAACATGCATAAGTGAAGTTTCCAAATTTGGCCAATGTTCAAGCCCTTCTGTCTCAATGATGCAAGCTCCAAATGATAAAACCTTCAACATAAAAGTTGTATATATTTTCAAGACAATCAATTTGGACTTAAATGTTTCATCATTTGTATTTTTAATGAAGAAGTTATGGGCACTTGAAGTTAGACTTTTTTCCATTTCAATGCATTTGGCCCAAAGTGACCTATAAGGTTTTGCATTATCACATGTATTTATTTTGAGATTTTGAAATTTTTCTCAACATAACATTTGAAGTAGACACAATAATATTTCCAATGCATTTGGTTCCACCTCAAAATAATAAAAAATGAATGAGTTATTTTCTTGGGAAGTTGACCCAAAATTAGGGTTTCAATCAAAATGACCTATAATGTCTTGGAGTGGATGATGATCTTCAAAGCTTCAAATAAATTTTTGATGAACATGAAAGTTGTTTATATTGTCCTTAAGAACATTGCTTCTCTTGGGATCATCTCCATTTGACCAACACATAAAAAGTTAGGTCTCAGTGTATTTCAAAACAGTCAGATGAATTGACTGATCAACTTCTCAAGTCAAAAACTCATATCTTGATGAATTGATGATTTAGGGCACTCAAATAAGTTCAAAAATGCATGGAATGATGGATTGAAGAACTTCCCTTGATTGTATTTGACCATGGGCTGAGGTTGCTTCATGAGCAAGGCATAGTTGATGAACAGATGAATTAGGGTTTTCTTGGGAAACAAACCTCAAATCCCTTGACTTGCTTTGATCAAAATGATGAATTGAGATACTAGGGAGGAATATTTGATGGATGAGAGGTTTGGGAACCATTACCATGCTTGCTTTCATCTCCTCTTGACTTTATCATTGTACAAAGGATCTCCTAGAAGCTCTTTAGACCTTGTGATTGCTCAAGCTACAAACAAGAAATGTTAGTGACATATTTTTGTGCTTTTGGTTAGTAAATAAAAATGAGAAAAGTATTGATATACAATTCAAGCATGCTTGGTGATCTCAAAACACTCACAAGAGGTCCCACCCAAAGGCAAAGGGAACCCAGATGCTCATGATCCTTGAGGCTTTGCAAATGCAATGTTATGATGCCATGAGGGATCTTAGGGCCAAAATTGGGGTCTTACACCCATCTGACATCACCTTCAACATCACAAAATATCCTATTCAACATCATCTGTCATCTGTTTATAGCATAGCTACTTCATAGCACATATTAACTGCAGCTTTCCTTTAGCTATTTCTCCCCCCTTTTAGTCAAAATAGACCAAAGAGACCAATGAAACAAAATAAATGTACATTAGTCCAACAAAGAATGTAACATAGAATGTTAAAACATATTGTCAGGTGTTACAGAACCACAAATATACACAACTATATAAGCTAAGATAAAATCCAGAGACATCAAAGAGAACCCAAAAATTACATCAAGGCATCAAAACACGAATGCAAAAAAAAAACATCAGAACATCTAGAACATCACATCATCATAAAAGAGGAACAATCTTCACCAACACTTAGTTAGAGGAGCTAGCATCTTCATCAGCTTCAGACCCGGAACTACCACTTGATTTATCCTGAGATTCAGACCTCTCACTAGAGGTGTGTGCTTCTGTTTCCTTGGCTTGACCAACATTTTCTCTATCACCTTGATCCAAGCTATTAATCAGAACCTCTAAAGCTTCTTTCCTAGCCTTAGCCACCCTTATCCCAGTCTCCAATTCCTTACGGGTCTCTTTCAGTTCAACAATCAGACCACCTTGAGAGGCTGACTTCTTTACATCAGATGTCATGACAATGTCATTGACATGACTTCCTTCAAATAATTTGTAATGAATTGATAAGAGAGGTTTTCTTCTACTAGGGATATCAATTGTGCTCAAAATTCCAAGTTGCTGGCTTAGGATTATCCCACAAATTATTGAGGGAAAAGCTATGGGCAACTTCACTGCATTTGTAGAAACATGTTTGACAATTTATTCAAACATGAATCTACCATAATTAAAATTAATTTTGGTTCCAATAGTAAATATGAGCCTTCCAAGAGCATTTGAGATTGTAGAGATGTGATTTGTTGGTACCTAGTTTGCTGACCCTATCTTGTGCAAGATAGCATATTTCACAGTTAGTTTTCCAGCAGAGAGATGCTTCTTGCTTGGCCACTCCTTGACCTGTCCAACAGTTATTTCCCTACAGACCTCATTGTCTGTGGCCTCTAGTTCACCAGCACCTTCTGTTCCTCTTCCTAGGAACTTATTAATCACAGTTGGAGAAAACTTCACACTTTCCTCTAACAAACACCTTACAAAACTCTTTGTCGTTCTTGTCAGTAATGTCCTCAAGGATGTTCACCACAAATTCTTTAACAAGACCTTCAAAACACTGAGATGACCCACTAACAGTTTTCATTAATCCAGTAGACTTGATCAGGTCCATGACCTCCTTAACCTCCACAACATCCTTTCCCAGTTCTCTTTCCACAGCCACTCTCCTTTGGATTACAAATTTCCACTTTGCTGCACCATCTTCAAGAAGGAAGGAAATGTTATCCAAGTGTACAACAGCAACCTTTGCAGGGGATTTTCTAGCAGTTGACTTTTTGACAGGAGAGATGTCAGGGACATCATCTTCAACATCTTCCTCTGAATCATAACTTTCTCTTATCTTTCTCTTCTTTACCTCCACTTTACTCCAAGACTTTGAGGGGCCTACAACAGTACCCTTCTTACCAGTTTTGGCTGTCATCATCTCAGCCACAGACCTACCCTTTATGGTCTTCATTCTCTTTGAAACACTTGGCTTCAAGTGATGAAGCAAGCTGTCATCTTCAGCATCTGAGCTTTCTTCTTCCAAGTTAATCACCTTCTTAGCAGAGTCATGCTTCTTAGACTAAGAAGCATCTACAGATTTATTACAAGGCAAGGTTTGCCCTAAAGAGCATAATCCCTCAGCAGCTATATCTTTTTCAGACCTAGATAACTCATCATCTTTCTCATTGTGAGGTCCAACCTCAGGAGTGGGGTCCCTTCTCGATAGAGGAGTAGAAACTCCCTTTACTGAGTGTCCTTCATTAAGGATCCTCATGACAAGATTTCTAATGACACGATCGGTATGATGCATGGCATCCTTAGAGGTAGGGTTATCGGAACTGTTACCTTGAGTATGTCCTACAGTGGAAGATGGACCAGGAGCGTCCCCTGGGATGACTGATATGGGAATCACTTCCAAAATGTCTTCATTAAGAAAATCCATAGAGGGTGTTCTAGCTTTGTGCGCAGGTTTGGTGTTTTTAGAACTAGAGGGTGAAGGATGTTGTGACATCTTGTTGAGCTTGTGAAAGGATTTCTATTGCCCTAGTAGAGAAGGTCGATGAAGTTTGAGGAAGGTGGAAATGTTTGAGCTGAGGTTGCGTGTGAAAATGCTATAGATGGAAGTTCCAATACTAGGTAATGATTTACCATAAATGGGGCACTTTCTTTTAAGTGGGCAAACAATATTTTTATTACCTTTTCCACTCGAAATTAATTGCTATAAATTCTTATAGATACAAATCCCTAATTTCCCTCTTAGACATTCAAATTGATTAGCATCCAAAGCCTTTGTAAATATATCAGCTAATTGCATTTCAGTAGTAACATGCTTCAGGGCTATGATTTTCTCTTCCACTAGTTCTCTAATAAAATGATGACGAATATCAATGTGTTTTTTCCTGCTGTGCTGAATAGGATTCTTAGAAATATTTATAGCACTCAGGTTGTCACATTACAATGTCATGACATCTTGCGTGACATTGTATTCAGTCAGCATCTGTTTCATCCAAACCAGTTGAGAACAACTACTTCCAGCTGCTATGTATTCAGCTTTAGCAGTGGACAGGGACACACAATTTTGTTTCTTAATAAACCATGATATTAAGTTGTTCCCCAAGAAGAAACATCCTCTTGATGTGCTTTTCCTATCATCGGCACTTCCAGCCCAGTCAACATCACAGTATCTAGTAAGCATAGATCCAAATCCATGAGTATACAACATCCCATAGTCACTGGTGTCATTGACATATTTCAGTATCCTTTTCACTTGGTTTTTGTGACTGACTTTTGGTTCAGCTTGATATCTAGCACAAACACCTACAACAAAAGCAATGTCAGGTCTGCTTGTTGTGAGATATAGCAAACTTCCTATCATGCTTCTGTAGAGACTTTGATCTACACTAACACCATTTTCATCTTTGGAGACTTTCAGATGTGTAGGAGCAGGTGTCCTTTTATGACTTGCATTCTCCATGCCAAACTTCTTAACAATGTTTTTGGCATATTTGCTTTGAGATAGAAAGATTGAATCTTCCATATGCTTGACTTGTAGCCCAAGAAAATAGGTCAGCTCTCCAATAAGGCTCATTTCAAATTCAGACTGCATTTGTTTAACAAAATGTTCGACCATCTGATCTGACATCCCACCAAACACAATATCATCCACATATATTTGAGCCACCATGAGTTTTCCTCCTTCATTCTTAACAAATAGGGTCTTGTCAATACCTCCCTTCCTGTATCCATTGTTAGTGAGGAACACTGTGAGTCTATCATACCAAGCCCTAGGAGCTTGTTTCAAACCATAGAGGGATTTCCTCAACTTGTACACATGCTTTGGAAGATTTGGATCTGTGAGACCTTTAGGTTGTTCAACACATACTTCCTCATTTAAGTAGCCATTCAAGAAGGCACTTTTTACATCCATTTGGAACAGTTTAAACTTCAGAAAAAATGCCACTCCAAGCAATAGTCTAATGGACTCAAGGTGAGCTACAGGGGCAAATGTTTTATCAAAGTCAACTCCTTCAACTTGAGTGTATCCTTGTGATACTAATCTTGCTTTATTTTTAGTAACCACCCCTTGTTCATCAGACTTATTCTTATACACCCACTTTGTTCCTATGACATTTATTCCTTCAGGTCTTGGAACCAGTTCCCATACTTCATTTCTCTTGAATTGGCCTAACTCTTCCTACATGGTATTGATCCAGAACTCATCAGTCAAGGCTTCCTTGACATTCCTAGGCTCAATCTTGGACACAAAACAACCATGAGAGATCACTTCCCTTGATCTAGTTGTGACCCCTTTATTTGGGTCTCCTATAATGAGATCTTTAGGATGATCCTTCTAAATTCTGATAGAGGGTCCCTTATTAATTTTGTCAGCTTCATCTTCAGCTTGAGTGAGTTCACTCTCATTACTTTTGTCTGGGAAATCAGCTGGGGGATCATTTAGGGACGTCTCAACATTGTCTGTGACATCAATCTGCTGATCATCAACCACAACATTGATAGATTCCATCATTACTTTTGTTCTGGAATTAAAGACTCTAAATGCTCTGCTGTTTGTTGAGTAGCCCAGAAATATTCCTTCATCACTCTTGGGATCCATCTTCCTTCTTTGTTCACGATCAGTCAAGATATAACATTTACTACCAAACACATGGAAGTATTTGACTGTAGGTCTTCTCCCTTTCCAGACTTCATATAAAGTAGTAGGAGTCATTTTCTTCAAGGTTACTCTGTTGTGAACATAGCAGGCTGTGTTCATAGCTTCAACCCATAACTGGTAGGGCAATTTCTTAGCATGAATCATAGCTCTGGATGATTCTTGGAGAGTTCTATTTTTTATTTCTACCACACCATTTTGCTGAGGAGTAATGGGAGATGAGAACTCATGACTAATTCCTTCTGATGCACAGAATCCAACAAATTTGCTGTTCTCAAATTCCTTCCCATGATCACTTCTGATTTTGATAACCTGACTTTCTTTTTCCCTTTGAAGTCTTAGACAAAGATCTTTGAAGACTTCAAATACATCAGATTTTTTTCTTATAAAATTGACCCAGGTGTATCTGGAGAAGTCATCCACCACTACATAAGCATACTTCTTTCCACCAAGACTTTCCACTTAAATGGGTCCCATCAAGTCCATATGGAGAAGTTCCAGCACTCTGGAAGTGGTGTAATGTATGAGATTCTGATGTGACATCTTTGTCTGTTTTCCAATCTGACACTCCCCACAAACTCTTCCTTCATCAATCTTCAAGTTGGGAATTCCTCTAACAGCTTCAACATATATAATCCTCTTCATTCCTTTAAGATACAGATGGCCCAATCTTTGATGCCATATCTTCACTTCTTCTTCTTTGGATAGAGTACACATTGATGAATAACTAGTTTCTTGAGAACTCCACATATAGAAGTTGTCCTTAGACCTGACTCCTTTCATGATCACTTCATTTTCTTTATTAGTAATCAAACATTCAGTTTTTGTGAAGTTTACAGTTAGACCTTGGTCACATAGTTGACTGATGCTTATTAGGTTTGCAGTCAGTCCCTTAACAAGTACGACATTGTCAAGGTTAGGGACTCCAGGGCAGTTAAGCTTACCAATCCCCTTGATTTTACCCTTTTCTCCATCACCAAAGGTTACATAGCTGGTAGCATGAGGATGAAGGCCAGTTAGCAGGTTCTTGTTTCCAGTCATGTGTCTGGAGCACCCACTGTCAAAATACCAGTCTTCTTTGGCTGAAACTCTGAAAGAAGTGTGAGCTATCAGGTTTGTAACACCAGTCCTAGGAACCCATTGTTTTCTGTTGACAGGTATGTGATGTTTGGGTCAAGGCTGATGATGAGAGGGACTAGGATAGCCATACAACTTATAGTATAATGGTTTTATGTGGCCAAATTTTCCACAGTAATGACATCTCCATCTTTGATGTTTCCCTTTCTGCTGTCTTCCTTTATGATGTTGTGACATATGATGTGACATCTTTGGTTTGCTACAAGTGTGACTTCACTCAGGTTTGGATTTTGGTTTGCTACCAGTGTGACTACACTCAGGTTTGGATTCATTGAACCCAATGCCAAACTTGTCTCCTACCATTTGTCCAGTCTGGAGAATTTTGTCTAAGGTGTCAGATCCATTGTTTAGCATTCTGACATACTTTGTCATCTCATCCAGTTTGGAATTCAAGAACACTGCTTTAGTCTTTAACATAGAGATGGTTTCCAAGTGTTTTACCTTTTCATTCTCCAGTTGTGTTATCACTTTCTTCTGACTTTTAACTTGTTGACACACTTCTTCACTTCTGTGACACAACTTTCTGTAGGTAGTGGCTAACTCATCAAAGGTTACTTCATCATCACTTGAGTCTTCATCAGAACCCCATCTTCCAGTCAAGGCAGCCACAAGATTTGCAGACTCTTCTGTTTCACTCTCATCATACCAAGTAACAGCAAGACTCTTCTTCTGTTTCTTGAGGTAGGTTCCACATTCAGCTCTAATGTGTCCATACCCATCACATTCATGGCACTGAAGTCCTTTTCCTTCTTTGGACTTTTCATCAGATCTTGTTCTTCTTCCAGCATTATTGGACTTAATGATGTCAGATGAGATGTTCTTGACATTAGAGTTAGACCTTACATCCATCTTTTTCAGAAGTTTGTTGAATTGTCTTCCCAGTAATGCTACATCATTTTCCAGATCTTCATCAGTATCTTGACCACTTTCTTCCTCTTTCACTTCAGTATTTGACATGAAGGCTATGCTTTTGACTTTCTTTTTAGATCCATCACACATTCCCATCTCAAATGTTTGGAGGGATCCAATTAGCTCATCAACTCTCATATTGGAAATGTCTTGAGACTCTTCTATGGCTGTCACTTTCATGGCAAATCTCTTAGGAAGTGACCTGAGTATTTTCCTCACTAGTTTTTCATCTGACATCTTCTCACCCAGGGATCCTGAGGTATTAGAAATTTCAAGGATATTCATATGAAATTCATGAATATTTTCATCCTCTTTCATCCTTAAATTTTCAAACTTGGTAGTGAGCAGCTGCAGTCTAGACATCTTCACTCTAGAGGTTCCTTCATGAGTGGTTTTGAGAATGTTCCAAGCATCTTTAGCCACCTCACAGTTGTTTACCAATCTGAAGATGTTCTTATCTACTCCATTGAATATAGCATTCAATGCTTTAGAGTTCCCAAGGGCTAGATCATCCTCCTCCTTGGTCCATTGTTCCTCAGCCTTCTTATCAGTTGTAGCTTCTCCTTCCATAGTAATAAATGGATGTTCCCAGCCTGTTAAAACAGCCTTCCAAGCCTTATTATCCAAAGATTTTAGGAAGGCTACCATTCGAGGTTTCCAATCGTCATAGTTGGATCCATCCAGAATAGGTGGTCTGTGAACAGATCCTCCGTCTCTATCCATAGTACTAGAAAGTAACGTCCCTAGATCTCACCCAGAACTAAAGCAGGATGCTTGCTCTGATACCAATTGAAATTCTGGTATCAAATATGAGATGTCGAAGGTAATGTCACGATACTAATATCTGAACAATACAAACAGGATAAAAGATAAAGAACAGTAATGCACTAGACACAAGCAATTGTTAACCCAGTTCGGTGCAAACCCACCTACGTCTGGGGGCTACCAAGCTAGGAAGGAAATCCACTAAACAGAATCAGTTCAAAGACTCTCAGTAAACAACTTCAAGTTACAGTCTTTTCACCTAATCTCTACCTATGTGACTTCTAACTAAGAACTCTTAGATATGAGATCCTACTCACTCCCCTTCAATCACAGTAGTGATATAAAACAAGAATTATAATGAAAAGAAGACACTCTTCAACGACACATACTTGATCTTACTTAAAAGCTTCAATCATGTAAACACACACTCATGCTTCAAAACTTAGAGTGGACAAATTACAACTCAAAAATCAGTCCAATTCAATCATCTATGGATGAATGAATGGCTTACAATACACACGACCACACAAGACTAAAAACCCTTATTCTCTCTCAATATTTCGTTCGTTATTTCTTGTGTATAAAACCAGGTTTTCCATGTCCTTTATATATAAGCATTTGGCTGGGCTTGGACATCATAAAACCCTAAAACTATTTTCCATTCATATCTTCTCATGACAGCTGATTATATCTCATTGGAAAAAAGTCAATCTGGTTGTAATTACTGATTGAATACGTGTTTAATCATCTCTTCAATCATACATAGATTAGCATAAAAAATGCAATCACACAATACATAACATTCCGACTGAATGTTCTGTATACAGATGTCATGACATCGGGTCTGACATCTCAGTAAAAATCCAGCATATTCACATTTTAAACATCATGCAGGTACAAGTTATCTTATGTCAAGACAACACTTGTGACAACTTTTGAACACTCTAGGTTTTACCAAAATTGTTGCCAACACATAAAACCAACAAGAAGATTGTAGGTGTTGAACCGTGATGGTAGAAGATGATGCATATTATTGATCAACAGTTAGCACAGATTGGTTTGTACCTTGATCTGAATCTTCTGTTTGTTCCTGAGGTTGTTCTTTTGATGAAACTTGCACAACTTGTGGCTTCTTCAGATACGGAGGAAGACTGTGCTTTTTGAAGCACACCTCAATGGTGTTTCCGAGTTTATTGCAGTAGGAACAAATTTTTAAACCTTTGGTTTTGTTGTAAGGTTGATTCTTTGACCCCGTGTCAAATGAGCGACCTTTTTGATAGGGTTTGTAAATATGAGCGAGAAGTTTGTCATCTTCAATAGGTTGGACAATTTGTATCTCTTGTTGAATGAGAAGCGATAAAACTTTGTTGACAGGTGGCAAGGGTGTCATGAGCATAATTTGAGCATGAACATGGGCATAACAATCATTAAGACCTTTTAGGAATCGAATAATGTAGTCATTATCACGATAAGCTTTGATTGTGGAGGTTAATTGACAGTGGCATATATCTTCACAAGTACTACTTGGAATTGGGCAAAAATTATTAAACTCTTGCCATAATTTCTTTAGTGTTGTGAAGCATTGGGTGATGGTTTATTCGCCTTGCCTTTGAGCGTAAATTTCCTCTTGAAGATATGAGATAAGGAAGATGTCTCATTAGTGGTATCATTCATGTAACTCTTCCCGGATATCTTTAGTTGAATCCATCCATAACACACTTTTAGAGATCTCCTTCTCAATGGAACTCTAAAGCCAAACCACGACCATATTACAATGATCCCAAGCAAAATATTTTGAATCTGTGGAATTAGGGAGAATTAGGGTTCCGTCGATGAACCCTAATTTGTTTTTCAATCGAAGGGTAAGTTTGATGGTGCGGGACCATGAGTGGAAATTGGTGTTGTTGAGGGATGGAGAGACCTGGGTTATCATTGGGATGCATATATAAGGGATCGAGCATGTCAGTTTGGTAGTTGCGATTGGAGTTTCCATGGTTGTTTTTGAGGTCATTGTGAGGAGTATTTTTATGGGTGGTTTCATCCTCGTAAGAGGCCATAGAAGAACAAAGAAACAGAGGAAGAAAGGAACAAGATGAATGGAAAAGAAAAAAACAAGGATGTCTGAAGGAAAGAAGGCAAGAGGAAACAAAAAATGCATAAAGGTTCGTGGGGGAGAAACAAGAAGAGAGAAGAAGAAATAAAGAAATAACTGAGGGAGAAGAAATAAAATGGGTAAAATACGCTATCCAGAAAATAGAAAAATATGTGAAGCCACATAGCAGATAAAAGGATCAGTTAGAAAGAAACACGTGATTGAAGATAAGAGGGGAGAAGATCAGAATAATCTCAATCTCCTCATACCATGTTGACATTTGTCATCGGATTCATTAAATCAATTAAATGAAGAAAAATCAAACTGAATAAAAAATTTCAGTACTGTCAAAGAGAAGCCAATGTGAAATATAGAGGCCAATACAATGTACAATGGGCCAAATGGGCCTAAGATCCTATTGGGCTCCGAAAATCAAATACATTAAGTTTTAACACTCTCTCTTCATTTAAACAAGTTTGACTTTAAACTTGATAATACTATGACTTGTTGACATAGAAGAGAGGAAGGAGTCAGAGGATTTGAGCTAGCGTAGCGAGTGAAGCAACATTTGTCCCTGATTTTGTGTTTGTCTCAAACATGATTTAGGTTTAACTGTTTGTTGTGAAAGTAACATGAAAGTGAGAGGGTGATAGGATCCACATCACAATTTAAGGATACTTTTGAAATTTACACTCTAAAATCATATATATGTCTTGTAATACTGGAACTCTAATCCATTAAAATAAAATACAAAATAATTGGTATTTTGTAGTCGTGGACATTGACATACTTGGTCGAACTACGTAAACAAATATCATGTTTAATGTTTGCAATTTGATCTTCTATGTTTTCTTTTGTTACTATCATATTATTCTAATAATTGTTATCAGATGACGATTAAATCTGGTGCGAAATTCAAAGCTAAAAGATTTGGAAGAACAATCAAATTTAGAATATAGCAAATGAGGGTTAAGGATGTGTTGGCTCAACAAGGTTTACAGAAAATATTGTGTGAAGCAAAACCAAAAGAAGGTCGTTGATTGGTCAACTTGTAGGAGAAGGTGTCATGATTGATACATATATGTTTAATAGATGAGGTGATATATCATATCCTAAACTTAATGACTCTGAGGGTAGTTTAAAATAAATTGGAGAGTCGATATATGTTGAAGACGCTAATGAACAAATTGTTCGTGAAGAAGCGATAATGCCTTTAACAGTTTAATCACTAATATAGTGAGGTTTTGGGTGAAGGTAGATTACAAAGACAGTGTAATTAGATTATTGTGCTCTTTGTCATGATATTACGACCACTTGGTGATTAATCTTACTTAAAAAAAGAAACTATTTGTGTCAATGTAATAAAAATAAAGCTGACTAACCTTACCGCTTGATGTTAAAAAACAGAAAAAATAGAGAAATGAATTCAAAGTGAAAGTCTATATGTTAAGAGAGGTAAGATCCTAGGTGTAACAAAGATAAAATTTATCCTAAAAAAAGATTGATTAATCTAATAATAGAAAACGACGAAGTGTTATAGCTCCAAAATGATTGGGGCATTGAAAAGGGGATTTTTGAAATATAAATTTGGCTTATCAAGTTTTTGGAACTTGGTCCAAACAAATGACTCTTGAAAAAAAGGATATATACTTTGTACTTCAGATAAAAAATGCATATAAGTGTGGATTCTTAACTCCAGATGTTCTTACCACATGACATCATATCACAAGTGGTTCACAAGATTCCGGTAGTTTTGGATTTATTTATTTTAGTGATGATAAAGAATTTGATATCGTTAGAATGAAACATATTAAAACTATTATGGACAATGGTTACATGTAAACTTCAAATGATTCCATTATGAATTAAGAAAGAATTTGATTTCCTTGACACTTTACACGAAATATTTTCTCTTAAGTGTCTGGTGGAGATAGAGACATTACGAATATCAATAATGGTGCCTTGACAATTATAAGAGAAAATAGGATTGCAATTAATATCAATAAACTATTGTGGAGTAATAGTGTTGGTTATGTTGTGTCAGTTGAGTCTATTAATGATGCAACCAAACTCTGGAACATGTGTCTGAGTCATCTCGGTGAGTGTGGAATAATAGAACTTCATAAGAGGAATCTATTAAAGGTTATTTGTAGTTGCAAGATGTACTTTTGAAAGTATTGTGTATTTGTGAAATAGTGTTGTGTTTGGTTTAAGACAAATATATGGGATCGTAGACTATGCACATTATGATTTGAGCAAGCCTATCGGGGAGCCTTCTTTTGTGGTTCTAAGTATTTTGGGACTTTCACATATGATTGTTTTATCAAGGTTTGGATATATTTATAGAAGAAGAATATGAAGTCTTTACAAAATTCTAACCGTGGAAGGCACGGGTAGAGAATCAAATGGACATAAAAATCAAGTATTTGTGATTGAAAAATGGGATAGAAAACGGTATTCAAATGCATTTTTCAGCTTGAAAGATACCACAAAAAAATAATGTTGCAGAAAGAAAGAATAAACCTTTAACTGAAATAGCAAGATGTCTTAGGTTAAATGTTAGACTCTCAAAGAGTGTTTTAGACAGAGACAATTATTTTGACATGTTATCTCATGAACAAGTGATGATACTCTGTCATTGCATGCTTTCTATCAAAGAAACAAAGAAAAAAAACTCGAAAATGATCAAATTTGATGAATAATGGGCCCTTTTCTGGGCAATTTATTATGCGTTCTGGTACGATTTGATGGCTATAAAAAGGCATACTTTGGACTGTTTTAGGAGTTCTACAATTGGAGACCGGAGAGTATGATTTACAACATCGGTAGTGAGTTTTGGAGCGCATTCAAATCCATTGGAGGCCAGATCTTCAAGGAATTCTTATGCAATCTTATTCTTATCAATTGGTATTGTAGTTTTATCAATATGAGTAGCTAAACACTTTTAGGTTATGTTTTGTTTGATAAACTTGTTTTGAACCTGTTGGGACATATATGTAATTTGATGTTGCATGAATTATCTTAGTTATATTTATATTTAATTGCTTATTTTACTTAAAGCACATTATTTGAGATACTATGTTAATGTGATTATGGACGTAAAGGGAATACTGACCCTTAGCCTATACGTCTGATCTAGGGAAATTATCATACTTACGCCGGTTGAATAGGGATATGAGACCTCGAGTAGTGGCCTTAGAGTTAACATATTGTATCATCTTCTGATTTCAATTACGTCAGTTGAATAATGATATGAGACCTCTAGTAGGAATCAATGATCTATACATTAATGGATTAGGTATAATGGTCTTGTTAACTCGCCGTGGAAATATAACAATGGCTGATTTATGTAATGCATTAGACATCAACAAGGGAGAAATAGGGAATTCTAGGCAAAACCTGACCACTTTCTCTAAATTGTAAGAACACTTCTTCTATTTTCCACTACAAACTTAAAACCCCCCCTGCAATCGTTACTTTTTATACTTGCACAACTATTGCTTTGTTAAATAGCATTCCCTTTTGATTCCATACTCTTTTTATTACTGCAACACTATCGGTACACTTGCGGATAAGTCATTATGTTTTTGGCGTCATTGTCAGGGACTGTTGATAATTTCAACAAGGCAACACTTGTGTAACGTTTTTCTTATTTAGTTTTAGTTTTTATTTTTATTTTTATTTTCACATAATTATTTAATTACAGTATAACTGAGGTATTTCTTGTTTGTTTAAATGCAACTCAGGATCATATTTTACACTGCTTGATCCCGAAATTGAAAGGATTGCACATGCCATCGGGAGAGCGGATAGAGAAGAAACTCTAACTCAAAGGACATTATTAAAAGACAATTCACTAACTTTTTCGGACTCCGAAGAGGAAATCATCATGGCACACGTACCACCACCACCCAGTATAGGGGACTACTGCAAAAGGACTTATGAAGGACATATTTCTAGAGGGCTTATATCGGAAAACCCCATTAACTTTGACATAAAATATTTTATGCTTTCAGGTTTGAGAGACAATTCGTTCGACAGGAACACAATTCGAGACCCATGGAAGCACCTTGCTCGCTTCTAGGAAACAACCTTAATATGCAGGCCAAATGATGTCACTGAAGACCAAGTCAAGTTGAGGTTGTTTAGTTTCTCGCTAATTGGAGGAGCTAAAAATTGGTTGCATTGCCTTCCAAATGGAACTATATAGACATGGAAATAGCTGGAGGATAAATTCGTGGAGATACTTTTCACCACCACTCAATTTGCTGAACGAAGAGCTAAAATCACAAAATTTGAGCAACAGGAAACTGAATTGTTGTACGACTCATGGGAAAGGTTTAAACTTTTATCATGCAAGTTCCCAAATCATAACATTAATAACATGGAGAAAATGCAGAATTTTATTAAAGGTATCAAGGTTCAAACACGCATGCTTATAGATGCTTCCGCGAGAGGCATAATCAGAACCATGACAGAATCACAAGTTAAAGACTTGATTAAATAGATGTGCTTAAATGAATGTCATTTAAAGACTGAAAGATTGGTGAAAACTAAAACTGCAGGCACACCAAAAGGTAGGTTAGCTATATATACTCATACTACACTTTTAGCTCAAATTAAATTATTGAATAAAAAGCTAGCTGAAAGCAGCTTGAGTCAAGCTAACGTGAGTCAGGTATAAGCATTGAAATATGATTTATGTGGAGACGGGCATGCAAATGGAATGTGATCTTTGGAAGGGTCGAGTGAATAAGCTCAATTTGAAAATTTATAAAAAAATAATTTGTATTCTAACACCTACAATCTCGGATGGAAGGATCACCTAAACTTCATATGGAGCAATAATCAGAATACAAGCGCTAATCAGGGTGTTCAGCAAAATCAACAGGCTCCGACCCAAAGAGAATATTGACACCTTGAGGAGACCCTTAACAAATTCATCCAGGCCACTCATAGTAGTTTTAAACATGTAAATAAATAGCATGAAACAATGAGTAAGAACCATGATGCATCTATAAAAAAAATTGGAGATCCAACTTGGTCAACTATCTCGACAAATAGTCGTTTTACCTAGTTCTAGTGGAGGATTTACAGGCAACACTATGGATAATCTTAAAAACGAGACATGCAAGGCTTTAGAATCAGGTTTTAAGGTAATCACCAACATAGGTGAGGATGAAGTAGTGGAAGAGGTATTGATTAAAGAGGACGAAGTAGGGTCTGAGAAAGAGGAGAGTGAAAACCATAGTGACCAAGTTGAGTGGGGGGTCACCATTGAGAAATTGATAGACAAAAGTCCCTTTGGAGAAGGACTGAGAAATAAATTCTTAATGACCCTAACCCAGAGCTATTCGATTACGTAAAACTGCCATATCCATTCATTAATAAAAAACCACTTCATGGACATGAGACAAGGTTGTTTACCAGGTTTAAAGAGATGTTAACCAAGTTTCAAGTATGTATTTCTTTTCATGAAGTTTTAGAGCTAATGCCAAAATTTTCTAAATTTGTGAAGGCGTTATTAACTGGTATAAAAGTAGAAGTTGGATAAAGAGTAGGTAAATATGACTGAGAAATGAGACACAAAATTGCTCCACACAATGCCACACAACTGAAAGATCCAGGTAAGTTTACCATCTCTTGCACTATTGGTGGCGTAGATATCTTACATGCTCAATGCGATTTAGGGTCGAGTATCAATATAATGCCTCTTAATAAGGAGAAAGAATTAAGTTTGGGAGAGATCATACCTAGTAATATAACTCTCACCTTAGATGATTTATTTGTTACTCATCCTCAGGGTGTTTTATAAGATGTGTTAGTACATGTCGATGTCCTAGTCTTTCCTGCAAATTTTATGGTACTAGATATGAAGGGAGACACAGGTGGTTCAACTATTCTCAGACGCCCATTCTTGGCGATCAGGAAAGCGTTAATAGATTTTCAAACAGACGAACTTAACTTTAAGTTCAATACTAAAAAAATGGTGTTTAATGCTTATGAATGGACACCGTATGGAGATGATCTGTAAACATGCTACCATATTGAAGACAAAGGTATCGAGGACGACAAAGGAAGGAATAAAGGAAAATCATCCGACGTGAGGGTATCCCTTGCGAATGACGTGCCTTATGTGAGGATCGTCAAGTTAATGACGGTAAAGAAGCGTTGGGTGGGAGGAAATCCATCAGTAAGTGTGTTTTTAAATTTTTTATTTTATTTTATTTTATTAAAACATGTCGATTTTTGTATGTTATTTGAAAAGAAAAGACCTCAGGTGAAAAATAAAGTAGAGAAGAGACAGGTGAAATGAAAAGAAGAAAGGAATAAAAGGAAAGCCCCTGAAAAAATCACGCAGCCTATCACACACGTGACAAAGCTATACCGCATGCGTGCGATTTCTTCATAACACACGCAATAGAGACGTTAGCAGAGAGATATTGGAAGAACCGTTAACATTGTGCACGTGATGGACACATGACGTGCACAATGAGAATGGAAATTTGCCTATAAATAGAGATTTTCAAATCTCTTTTCCTTAAAAACCTTTTCTCTAATCTCTCTTAACCTTAAATCTCTTCTAATCACCATCTCCTACTTAATATTTTCTTTGTGTAATTTTTATTTTTGTGTGTTGTTGCATGCATAATGGGTCCAAAAAGAGGAAAAGTTGAAAGAGGTTCATCATCACGCGATACTCCTGCACCAAACGCCCTAACTTTTCCAAATTTGAAATTTATTTCAAGCAAATGCTAAAAAGTATTTAAAGTTGGTGGACTGCCATATTGTGAGAGAAAGAGCTTTTGCATGCGATGATCTGAGGAGTTTCAAAGAAGTGGTGGAAATGTTGCAACAAAGACAATGGGTAAGTTTTAATGATTTAATTTAGAGAACCAATAAAACCATTGGCCTCGAGTTTTATGCAAATGCTGCTTTTAGTAATGTGAGCTTTATACTTCATATGTGTGACGTAAGTACATCGACTACTCTGCTAGTGCTATTAATTCTATTTTGAATCTTCAACCTCCTCTCGTTTATGCCCTTAGGACTTATAGATATGGGCATCATGTTATAAAAAAAACATAGCCCAAGAAATGCTTGGTGCCTTCTGTTGACCTGGGGCTGAATGCAATACTGCAAAAAGCGCTTTTTACCTCAGACATGAAATACATAATACCCCGGCTAAAGAAGCGATGTAACGAAAGGCGACATAAAAACTCGTCACTTATCACCTCAGTGAAAATAAAACCGAGAGGTAAAGTTATATGGACATGGGTTCGAGCCCTAACAACTGCACTTTTATTATTTTCAAAATTAGCTTATCTTACCTTTCGGTTTACAAATAAAACCGAGGGGTAAGATTATTTCTTTTTTTTATAAATGAAATCATTATATGGTTTACCCATAATATTACATTGTATACCAAGAATATTATATTGTTTACACAAAATATTAAAATAAAAATTAAATTTCCTATAGATCTAGATAAAAATCAAATTCTCTAGGTGGGTAAAGATCAAATGTTGGTGAAAATATATTCTTCAAGGCTTTGCATGCATTTGATTATGAAGCAAAATAAAATAAGGGTTAGATAAACAACATCAATATTCAAATATATAATTTTATGCTCAAATAAATATTTTAAAAAGTAAACCTTAAATCCATGTAATTTTATGCTCTTTCAATCCATCTTAGAGAACTTTTCCAAACGTCTTTATGTTTCAAGCGTTTCATGTTCCATATAAGTTAGATTTTCAATATTCAGCATTCTTTAATAATTGATGTCCCTTAGGTTTCACACAGATCACTAATTGCAGATTCTTGAGCATTGATAAACATTAAGTAGACGGTAAAGATTTATTTATGGATGTTGAATATAGTAAAAAAAATGCTTAATTATCCCCTCGGCCATGAAGAAAATCAAGGTGAATAAGCTATTTTTAAAAATTATATTATTTACACAGAATATTAAAAATACATTCTAAAATATGTTTTCCAGTGACAATTTTTATTTTCTAGGTCCAGGTCCCATGCAAGATGCTAGAGATTTGTTTCCTAATGAGAATTTTTATTTTCTGCATTTGCAATCCATCCTAGAGATCTATAGTAGCAACACATGATCAAATGGATGGTGGTGAATATTTCCCCTCTTTAGGGTTGCTACATATAAGTTAGACTTAGGGTAAAATCTGTTTAAAGAGTGTTTTTATAGAAATATATGATTATTAAACACCTTCGTTTTATTATAAAACCGAGGTTTTTTATCTTCTCCTTTAACTATCATCTCAATGATGACGAAAACCAAGGTTAATGATTTTTATTTATTTTTAAATTACATTGTTTACACAAAATATTGAAATAGATTGTTTATAACAAATCTTTGCTCTTATTATTGAATATCTTCGCTGATATCCAGATTTAGTTGCATTCCCTTCTTTGTTCAACTCTTTGTGTAACTTGAAGCAAAAATGATTTTCTACATTTGCAATCTATCAACTGAGTACTCTTCAAAGGTTGAGCTCCCTTCTTTAACTAAGGGTTATTCCAAAGTTACAACAGTGATAACATCAACACCATTGAGTGAGATAGATTGCAAGGGCAGAAAAAATATTTTGTTCAAGATAGAAGAAACATTGAAGATTTTTCTGTCTTACAATTCATCCTAAAGAATGATGCTTGGGAGTTTGGGATGACTTCATATTAGTAAGGATTAGGGTAAAATTTGTTTAAGGAGTTTTTTTTAAAGGTAAAATCTTATTATTTTATGTCTCGGTTAAATAGAAAACAGAAGGGTTAGAACATTTTGTTTACACTTATAAACAAATAAAATCATAAACTGCGATAGCTGGGAATTGAAGCTTGTACTAAGTTGTTTTTTCACCTCGGTGTTATGAAAAATCAAGGAAATGTATGGTTTTTTATTTTTTTAGATAATAAAAAATAACGTGCCTTGGCTTTATACCTCAGTTTTCTATTGTTCGAGGTGAAAACTTCGTCATGAAAAGCGTTATTTATTATAGTGATGAGTGATTGAGCATGGCTTAGCGTTGCGGCTTAGAACCGTTGAATTTCGCCAAATCCCTAGGGCATGGGCCTCATTCTTTATGAAAACGCTAAAAGTCGCTTTTAATGAGTTATAATTTATTGTGAAGTGGAGCTTAGGACTTTTGGATCTTTTAAGGGGTGGGACTATTAATGTAGGGTACTTAATTTCTGAAAATATTACAAATATGTCTAACTCCGCACAACGAGCTTGCGGGCATTTGTGTGTTATTAATTAGTTATGTAGGAGAGCCGGAGTACCCACCTACCAACATGACGAGATGATAGGTCTAAAAGCACCTGTGAATGCTTCAACAATTAGGAGGCTTCAACATAATCACCCAACAAGAGAAACTCAACAAGATCAAGAGGATAACCAAGTAGGAAACAAGGAAGAATTATACCAACGTCAGGTGCAACAGCAGGAGGCGCAATTTACAAAAGATGAAGAGGCATCAAAATTTCAGAGAAGGATGGAAGCTCATGTAGTGGGAGTAAGAATGTGGATAACAGAAGTTCCACCTACCTTGTATGCTGAACCCCCAAGATTCTCACCATTATTCAGAAACTTCTACAACCAACAAGAAGACCACATGTCTGCCCAAGTTTTAAGAGCACACTTTACAAGCGTCGAAGGAATAGAGAATTATTTTAGAAATCAAGATCAAGAGTAAGAAAGAAGAAAAGAGTACATGATAGCGGAATGGACCCGATAAAATAATGATTTCAATAACACCGTGAATGACATGTATGATCTTTTCCACAATGATAACATGTGACAAAGACATGTAGCAAGTTTTGAATTCCTAGTATTTTTTTCTTATTTTCTAATGTACGCCCAACGAAGAGTAATAACACTTATAAGTACCATTCCCCGTTGTATGACTTTAATCAAGTTTATCTTTAATGAATGAGTTTGCTACTGTTGTTTCTTTCAGATTTACTAAAATTGCAACTTAAGCATTGGACATATGAACTAAAAGCACCGTCAAATGAAACTTTATCATCAGGAAAGTGACTTGTGAACTAAAAGCAAAGGATGATAAAGGAATCAACAAGCTTGTACTCAACCTTCAAATACCTCAACTAGTAAGGTTTGAGCCAATTATTTCCATTATTCACTATTCCTTTCATTGAGTGTGTCCATGAATAATTGCTTTATCAGATTTGAACTATTTCTAATTCAATTTGTCTGGTTTGATTTACACACATAGAGACAGTTGTTTGCTATGAATTCTAAGCCTTTTTAAAACCACCATGTAGTAATAGGTAAAGTCCTTTGCTAACCACTTTGACTTTAGCCCTTCTTTCGGTGACTTAACCTTATTTATTAGTCATATGAGTTGAAAGTTTACATCTTTTCACCCTCTCTTTGGAGTTAGGTGGAAATTTTTAGTTCTAAAGTTGTATGAAAAAGAATAAGTTTGGGGTTACTCTTGGAAGTGAGCAAGGTTTAAGTTTGGGGTACTAGAGAAAAAACTGATCAAAAATTGATTTTTTTTGAAAAAATAAGAAGTTAAAAATAAATTCTTCAAAAAAAAGAGAAAAAGAATGCAAAATGAATATTGATGACCACGATAGCGACAACTCTAGTACCGTTAATTAGGAAAAGAGTTGGTACGATAACAATAGGAGAACTAGGTACCTAACTCCAAAGGTTTAAACCTACTTTCCCCCCAAAAAAATATCCTACCCGAACATAAGCCACGTTACAACCGAAAAAGCCCTCAAGTGTGCGTGTTTTGATTTCTTTGACGATTTCTATTAGAACATAATCAAACTCAGTATAAACTGTTTTACATGTTGATTGAGAGACTACCCTATTAATTGAGTGGGTCATGATGAGATGAGAGACAGATTGAGTATTTGTCAAAGATTGAGTATGTTTTCTGAATTTGTTGGATTGTAGTTGGAATCTAGAATGGTGGTCAAGTAAAACAAATTTCATATGGTGATGTTCACTTGTTATTGTTGTAACATGTTTTTCTATTTGGAATTTACAAGGTAGGCAAGTTACTTGAGGACAAGCAATATTTCAAGTTTGGGGTTATGATGACACTATGTCATTGTAGTATTTATGTTGAAGAAACAAAGTCGTAGATGATCAAATTTGATGAATAATTGGCCCTTTTCTGGGAAATTTTTGATGCGTTCTGGTACGATTTGATGACTATAAATAAACATACTTTGGACTTTTTTGAGGTTTTTGCGATTGGAGACTAGAGAGTACAATTTACAGAACCGAAAGTGAGTTTTCGAGCGCATTCAAATCCATTGGAGGCCAGATCTTCAAGGAATTCTTATGAAATCTTATTCTTATCAATTGGAATTGTAGTTTTATTAGTATGAGTAGCTAAACACTTTTAGATTATGTTTTGTTTGATGAACCTATTTCGAACCAATTGGAACATATGTTTAATTTGATGTTGCACGAATTATCTTAGTTATATTTATATTGAATTGCTTCTTTTACTTAAAGCGCATTATTTGAGATGCTATGTTAATGTGATTATGGACGTAAAGGGAATACTGACCCTTAGCCTATACGTCTGATCTAGGGAAATTAGTGTACTTACGTCGGTTGAATAGGGATATGAGACCTTAAGTAGTGGCCTTAGAGTTAACATACTGTATCATCTTCTAATTCCACTTACGCCAGTTGAATAGGGATATGAGTCCTCTAATAGGAATAATTGAATAATGATATGAGACCTCTAGTAGGAATCAGTCAGCTATACACAAAGGGATTGAGTATATTGATCTTGTTAACTCTCCATGGAAATATAAAGATTCCTAATTTATGTGATGCATTAGACATCAACAGAGGAGAAATAGGGGATTCTAGCCAAAACCTGGCCACTTTCTCTAAATTGACAAAACACTTCTTTTATTTTCAACTGCAAATTGAACCCCCCCTATTGTTACTTTTTATACTTGCACAACTATTACTTTGTTAAATAGCAGTCCATGTGGGTTTGATACTTTTTTTATTATTGCAACACTATCAATACACTTGTTGAGAAGTCATCAGCAAGTCACCATAATTTTATTGAAGGGGAAGGTTGTAGAGAAGTATGACAATTACCCTCATTGATATTGACAATTTAAGGATTTTTGGATGTCCAACTTATATGCATATATTTATTAAAGATCAACCCAAACTTGATCCAAAGTCAAAAAGTTTATCTTCATCAGTTAAAAAAGGTGTGAAGAGGCTAAATATATGAGATTTAGTTTCAAAGAATATGGTAATCAATAAATAGGTTGTATTTCATGAGCATGTTATATTGAAGTAGTTACTTACAATATGTTTATCATCATCTTAATGGAAAACTTCAGTAATAAAGTGATTCAGGTGGTTATTGATCTACTACTAGTGATGAATATGTAGATACTACCTTAACCAAAGGTCTAAAAATTTCAAGAATAATGAATTCTATGAATTTCTACCATTTTTTCTCTAAGTGTATCTTCCCTCTTTCATACTAACAAAGTGACAGAGAACCACATTTATGCTTGTAGAGATTCTAGAGATCTAATTTTGTCCCAAAAATGAACTAGTACTCGAGCCAGCACACTGACTACCTCCCGAGTCGGCCTTTTCCCAGTGCCACCATAATCACCAACCTCCTCTACCGATTCTCAATTATGCCTCCTTCGAAAAAATGCTATTATTAAAAACATATTTTTTCTCTTCATCACTTGATATTTTAAGGCATAATTCTATAATTCTCCACCTTGACTCAAAATCGATGGTTATACTAATTTAACCATAAACCACCTTTTTTTCTCTTTCCAAAACATGAATACTTATTCAACGAGTATAATAAATTCCAAACTATGCTTCAACCTTGATCTAGGAACTGTCATCCACTTTCTTTCAACTACCATTTGTTTCTTAGATACTCTCATAAACCCATAAGCATGGTTCTTCATCAGTGAATGAATATCATCATTCATCTTCTTCAATAATATTTGAACCCCTTTGATTTTTAATCCATCCATAAAAGTATTTGTTTCTGAGTATTGCATTCTTTCAGCTACATTCAAAGCGTGATAATTAAGGTCAGCATAACGGTGTCTCTGAAGTGGGACAATTTTCCTCCTTACCCTATCACGAGTTAAATGATAAGTAAGAGTTAAAGTAGATTTTTCCTCACTAGAAATAGAAGTAGGTACCTTAACAACCTTCTTAATTCTAGTCTTTCTAGCAGGAATCTCCACCTCAAATTCAGTCTTCCCCCTCATTGTATTTGAATCTTCCACATCTGAGATTTTATAGTTCATCCTTGTACAAGTCTCCTTGAAATTATATACAATCTTATGATGAATTTCGATCCTCCAGGTCTCACCTTCCATAGCTTGTAACACTTCATGCCTTCTGAATAAGAAATAAATACGCACTTGACAATCCTATTATCAAGTTGGTCTACCTTGATATGCGCAAATCGAAAAGCTTTGAAAACCTATATATTAGAGTATCTTTCTGTTTCCTAATACAAACCTCTATATGTGTATTGAATTATATTTCTTTGAATGGACATCTGCCACGATCCATGCACCATGCATCATACAAAATCTTCAACACCCCATGTTCAACTTTAGAGAAATAACCTATATAATCAAATATATTTATGGTCAAGAAATTTTGCTTAAGTTTGGAAACATACTCACATAGAGTAGAAGAAAGCCATGATTATTGACATTTTAATTATGAATGTACCAATATAATAGATTTTACAAGCCTTATTGTAAATGAGTCGAATGACTCTAACTACTTTCACCTCCAAAGTCCCAAAATATTATTTCTTTAGGCACTTTTGGTAAGATAATCTTGAGTTCATGGTCCAAATCCTCTCTTTTTCCAAGCTCGATAGCACTAGTACACCAAAACTTTCATAGCCATCCTCATCTAAGGAAGCTAAAATCTAAGTTGAATCACCATTTATCCTCCTCCCAAGAAAATCCTTCATGAAGTGTTTGGGTTTATGACAAATAAAGTATTCTTACATTGACCTATCAAACCATACAGATTTGGACTTCCATTTACTCTTACTCCCTCCTCTTAAGAAATTCAAGCATTTATCATTAATGTTAACCTTCAGATCTTTAATCACTAAAATCTGTTTAGATCTTATAGTAGTCTAGACTTCATTCAAGGTAATAGTATCTTCCTTACCATAAAGAATAACATCCTTGAAATGCTCAAATGATCTAGATAATGAGCATAACAAAAGTTTAGCCATGTTCTGATCTTTAATTTTCGCCTCAACATCCTCAAATTCATCAATGTTGTAAAATTTTGTCAATTTCTCCAAAATGGATTTATTCTCTACCATTCAAAATAAATAGAGTTGTTCTTTGAGACACAAACTGCGAGGTAAGGACGTGGTCTTGTATAATGATTCAAGTTTAACCCACATTGAAGTCAGAGTCTTCTCCTTGATGACTTTCCTTAAAACTTTATCTTCGAGACACAAGATAATTGTACTTCTTACCTTATCTTCCATCTCAACCTTCTTTGCTTATGAAAGATGAGCAAGCATCAATGTCTCACCCTTAAATGCTTATACACGCCTTTGTTGAATAAATATTGCTTGCATTTTCACAACATAAAATCGTTCTCTCTGGACAAAAAAAATAGATATCCCATTTAGGATACATGGTGCTAACTTGTAAACTTAACTCATTTATCCCACGGTAGACACCACTTATTATGAATTCTAAATATTATTTATTACACCAAGATATTTGATGGGTGGAATAAAGAACAATGAAAACCATAATAATTGACGAGCCAAACTAATCAATCTTCCAAACAGTATAAGAAAATCAACATGGGCAAGAATAAGATAAAAGACAAAACAAATTAATTGTTTATCTAATTTGATCAAATTGATCTACTTTGGAGGATTGAGCATCTCTCTGATTCATTATACTTCAAAAGTTGTTACAAGATATTACAATATAAGTTAGAAGAAAATAACATTCAAAGTTTCCAAGAACAAATTATATTTCTTACCCGAGTGTTTCTCAATCTCTCCAACTTTCAGTATTTGAAACACATAAAGTCAATGGGTTTACAAGTGTTTCTCAATCCACTTAAATATCTAAGAAGGTCTGCTAATTCCAAAAAAAGCAAGTCCTAAAAATTGCTACTCTTAATTCTCTATGTTTTTCTCACTAGTATTACACATCTTCCTGTAAGACCCCAATTTTGACCCTAAGATCCCTCATGCAATTTCATCATAAGCATTAGCATTGGGATCATGCCTTAGGATCCTCCTTACCCCTCTTTCATTGGGTTTGATTTGGGAGAGATCACCAAGCACTATGTGATTGTATCATACTTGTATATCATCATTTTACTAACCAAAATACCAAAAATATGTCTTTGCATTTTGCCTAACTCTTTTGTAGGTGGGGCACGATCTCCATTGATCTATCAAGTTTATATCTAGGGTTTGAGACCCTCATGACAAAGAGCACAACCATGAATTGATCCAAGAATGGTTATGAGCATCATATATGAGTTCCATTGATTCCTACATGTTATATTGATCAAGTTTTCTTCAAGAGTTTGAGGGTGATTTCCTTGGAAACCCTAGTTCATGCATTTTGGATGAGGTTTGCTAGGTCTGCGCATGGCTTTAACAGGGTTGCATCATTGGAAAGAATCAATTGCATAAAATTCAATTCATAATGCCTTGCCATTCAAGCTTCATTCAAACTTCATTTGGAATCATTTTGGACCTTTTTGCATTGCATCATGGGCCTGTACATGCCCATGCACTCGTGCCATCAACATTGCTAATTTTGGAAAAAAACTTAAAGTGTGCAAATATCATTCATTCATGCTATAAATACATGACCTCTGTGCTCATTGGAGAGAGACTTTGCGCGCCAGTTTTGCCCCCCATTGAAACCCTCTCATTCTAAAGGAAAACCTGAGAAATTTCAATTTGAAATTTGAGTTTGAATCTCAACTGTTGGAGATTCAAGAACTCCAGGATCCAAAGCCTTGCAACCTCTCTAATCACTTCCTGCTAGCTTCTCAAGTGTGATCAGATCGTGTTTGGAGCAAGCCACATCAAGAACTGCACAACATTGAAGGTAATTTTCAAAAAACTTCATCTCTTCGATTCTCTCTCAATTCTACTCAATTCTCTTGGATCTTTGGTTGTCTGAAGTCCTACCAAAGTAGGCAAGAATATTGAGTTGCTTAGAGGTCAAATCGAAGCAACTCAGTTGACACACCTCAAAATTCAACTCCTTATATCTTTCTATATATGTGGAGTTAGTTAAAATTGAGGTCAGATTCGTGCTCTACGCCATTTTTTCTTTCAGATCATGTCCTCCTTTTTCATTTTCTTGATGGTGATGAGTGAACCAGTTCGGCCAGGGTCATCGGAGAAGGTGACCGGCCTTTGGACTCTGGCGATGCACTAGAAGTGTTCAGAGCCATTGATCTGTTTTAAAATGTTTTAATCTCATGTGTCCATTGTGATTACCAAGCCTATGCCGCGTGGACTCCAGTGCATCATGGAACGCGCATTCTAGGCCACTTGATCTGCCACCTCAATTAATGAGGGAGATCAAGTGGCTCACGTTTTTTTCACATTTTCTGATTTTTGTTTTAATCCTTTTATTTTCATTAATTCATATTAATTTTAATATTGATCCAAAAAATATGAGACTTCCATCAAAACTTTTCAAATAATTTCATCTTTCATATTCTGAATTAAAATTATTTTTTGGATCATTATTAATATTTTTCATGATTTAATTGATTTTGTGATTATTTTTAATTGTTTAAAAATACTTTTAAGTCTTTAAAAATTCTGAAATTTTTTCTCCAAGGTCCTTTGACCTTGTTTGACCTATGATAAATCTCATGACCATTTCTTTGGTGTTTTGATGAGGTTTTAGGAATTTGATAAACCGTATTTAATTAAAATGCATTATTTTAGTCTTTTTAATTTGAATAAATACCAATTAATTGTGTTGACCAATTGCGATGACTTGTTTGAGTTTGACTCTTGTTGTTGGACCTTGGTCAAGGTTGATTTGACTTTGTCAATTTAATATCATTGGATTTAGGGGATTGATGGAATGTACATTCCATCTCCCAAAATGAATGGATGATATTAATTTGGTAAAAGTCCTCCTTTGACCAATTTGAGTTTTGATCCATTCCCCTCCCTCTTCATCTCATTCCCCTTCTTTATGCATTCATCTCATTTGGTCTATGATATCTCAAAGTCCTAAAGCTAGTTGATTGAAAAATCAACATGAGTATGGATGAGATTAGGCAACCTCTTTTGCATATTCTTTTTGTGTGTGGTATGTTTCATGAGCATAGTCCATTATACTATGTCTCAAACATGCATTAACACCAAAATTCTATTACCCGACCTCAAATAGTTGTGACTTCTACATAAGTCCAATTACGATTGCTTAACATAGCGCTAAATTTGTGACACAAAAGGCATAACATTCTAGTTAGTGAGATTGTAAGTCTCCCCTCTTTCATGGTATTGTGTGGAAACTTGGCCTTTTTTCCTTCCTTTGGAAGACGTCTTGGCTCAAGGATTCATGCTTGTGATAAGTGGGTTGAGTGTTCTTCAAAGAATGACTTTAAAATGAAAAGCAAAAGCAAAATAATACTAGCTTCTAACTCATTAACAACTAACTTTTAATTTCAAGCCATTTACTTTAATGTCATTTAATTTTAGTCCTTATTCATTTGCCATTATTCATACCATTCTAATTGTTTATGTTAATGCAATTTTCACTTTGTCCACGTGGACCATATTGTGTGATATATCTTGTTTGTGTATACTTTGCTTATTTGTGTGGTCTTTGACCATTAATGTACATAATAACAACAAAAACCCTAAAAAACTTTTGTGTGGACTGTTGGCTTGATCTTGAATAAATGGACTTAGAACTTAGGCAACATTCCTATGCTAAAGGACTTGGCCAATGCCAAATTTATGTGAAACCAAGTGCTTGCAATTTGGAACTTCATCTGATACGTCATTCAAGATCCCTCTGAGTTCATCTGTGACATGACTATTGTGAAGCTGTTATTTTGAACCTGTGACTTGTGGAATTCATCTGTTACATGGGCTAATTTGAAGAAGATCATGGAATGGCTAAAGCTTGGATGTGGTTATCTTTATTTGATGCCTTTGCTCTTCAAGATAGTATAATTGTGCATTTGTGTGTTGCTTGATGTAAGACCCTAATTTTGTCCCTAAGATCCCTCATGGCATCATAACATTGCATTTGGAATTGCCTCAAGGATCATTAGCATCTTGGTTCCCTTTGCCTTTGGGGTTGGACCTCCTTGTGAGTGGTTTGAGATCACCAAGCATGCTTGAATTGTATATCATTGATTTTCCTATTTTTTTACTAACCAAAAGCACAAAAATATGTCACTAACATCTTTTGTTTATAGCTTGAGCAATCACAAGGTCCAAAGCTTCTAGGAGGTCATTGGTACAAAGACATGGTCAAGAGGAGATGATAGCAAGCATGGTAATGGTTCCCAAATCTCTCATCCATCAAATATGCCTCCCTAGCACCTCAATTCATCATTTTGATCAAAGCAAGTCAAAGGGTTTGAGGTTTGTGCCCCAAAGAAACCCTAATTCATCTGTGCACCACAATGCCTTGCTCCTGAAGCAACCTCAGCCCATGATCAAATACAATCAAGGAAAGTTCTTTAACTCTTCATTTCATACATATTTGAACTTATTTGAGTGTCCTCAATCATCAATTCATCAAGATATGAGGCATGGACTTGAGAAGTTGATCAGTCAATTCATCTGACTATTTTGAAATGCACTAAGACCTAACTTTTTATGTGTTGGTAAAATGGAGATGGTTCCAAAAGAGAATATTTTCTTAAGGACAATATGAACAACTTTCATGTTCATCAAAAATTTATTTGAATCTTGGAAGGCCATCTGTCATTCCAATACATTATAGGTCATTTTGACTGAAACCCTAATTTTGGGTCAGCTTCCCAAGGACATAACTCCTTCATTTTTTATTATCTTGAGGTGGGATTAAATGAATTGGAAAGCTTAAGATGTCTACTTCAAATTGTTGGTGTAAGCCCTAGAGGCCAATACATTTTGGTACTTGTATCGAATAATAAAAGGCATTCTCTTTATTATGGTTGATTAATAAAGTCCCTGGAATAGATAGTCCGTTTAATGTATTAAGTGTGACTTAATCATGAGAACACATTAAACATAAGGACATTATTCCTAAAGTATCCGTAGTCGAGCTTTAGTGTGAAGTGGGATAACATTAAAGCATTAAGACTATTATGTTTGTAGACTGATGATCACATCTCATGGATCATGGATAAAGAGTTATCAAGTCTTAAACATAGGTATGAATATTAGGAGTAATATTTATACCGGATTGACCCGCTATGAGAATACTATATAGAAAGTTATGCAAGGTGTCATAAGTTATTCTCATGGTGATAATAGTGTATTCCACTCTTCGACCTGAAACCACTATGGATCCTAGATGTAGAGTCGAGTGCTTTATTGCTGATCCAACATTGTCCGTAACTGGATAACCATAAAGACAGTTGATGGGTACTCCACAAAGCATGCTGAGGGACATGAGTGACCTAGATGGAATTTGCCCATCCTGCATAACAGGATAAATGTCTATGGGCCCAATATTGAACTGGACAAGGATGACACGGTCTATGCCTTGTGTTCAATATAGACATAAGGGCAAAAGGGTAATTATACACATAAGTATTATCACAGAAGGAATTGTCAGATCACTTGACATTTTCGTGTCTTGGGTAGCAGTGATGTGTTGCTAGATACCGCTCACTGTTTATTATGTTAAATGCGTGATTTAATATAATTGTCAACGTCACGAAAACCTACAGGGTCACACACAAAGGACGGATTGATGAGAGATAGAGTAACTAAGGAATACTGTAAGGTACGGTGCCCTTAACTGAGTTATAAAACATCGTAAGGTACGGTGTACTTGAGTAGAATACGAAATATGGTAAGGTACCATGAGCTTTAGTGATTTTGGGCATATTATAAGATATGGGCCAAAATACACTTAAGTGGGCTTTTAGCTTGAAGCCCACACAAGTGGTTCTATAAATAGAACCCTTGTGCAGAAGCAAAAATTTGCGGTTGCATTATTTTCGTTTTCTATCACTCTCTCTCTCTCTCTCTCTCACTCAAAGCCTTCACTCGTACCAGCTAGCACTGAGATTGAAGGAACCCGTTCGTGTGGACTGAGTAGAGACGTTGTCATCGTTCAACGTTCGTGATCGTTTCGTGGATCTGCATCAAAGGGTTTTGATCGTTACAAGAGATCTGCACCAAAGGTTTCAATCGTCACAAGAGGTAAATATTCTATCACTGATCATGACCATTCGTAAGGATCTCTAAAGGAGAAATTTTAATTTCCGCTGCGCTTTGGGTCGCAAATTCTCCTTCAGTGGTATCAGAGCCACTTACGAAACCATGACTCGGATAGCTGTTTAAATTTCTGTATTAATATGATTAAAAGACAGAAAGAATCAATTAATTAAACGGGCAATTAAATTTGGCATCATGAGTGTATAAGTTGGATGATTGATGTTGACTATGCTTCGGAATCCGACATTAGTATGGTGAAGCAGCGATACATCGATCGTCCATAGGTTACGCAATTGAGACCGATCAACTTATATATGATATAAGTAATCCTAATGCAAAGTACGGTATATGTGATATACTGTTTCTGTTTCATTCATTCGAACACTAAATGATTGTTTTCCTTTGAGCGATCAATGGTCATTTGCTTCGGAATCCGACATTAGTATGGTGAAGCAATGACCTATTGATCAATCATACTGAATCAACAATCGAGGTGTGTTTGACGGTCTGAAATTGGCGCATTAGGGTTGGTGACGGCGCAAGGGTTGTGCCGTCAAGGAGTTGTCAATTTAGGGTTTTTGGAACACATGTGTTGACTGTTTCAAAGTTTGTTAATTGGCCGCGTGAAGCTCGTGTGACGAGCATAACAAGCGTAACAAACTGGATGCGTAACGGTCGTAACAAGACGCGTGACGTTCGTAACAGACCCATAGATTGACCTATGACGGTCGTAACAGACTCACAGAATTTTAGGCATTTCTGTTTTGACCTGTGACGGTCGTAACAACCCTGTGACGCTCATCACACTCACATTGCCTGTGACGGTCGTCACACGCCTGTGACGGTCGTCACACTCCCAGAGTCAAAATTTTGTGCCTGACCGGGCAGCGGAACCCCCGGCTAACTCTGCGTAGTGTGATCGGTCGCCGAAATTTAATTTGGTTTTAATTAATTAAAGGAATTAAAATTTAATAATAACAATGTGTTTATTATTATTGTCTTGTGGTGATCAGTTATGGCCTTAGTCTTTCTTTATTTTGTTTTGGGTTTTTTTAAATACGACCTGCGTGTCGTGCCTCTCCTTTTGATCTCTTAATGTAACTTCTTTTCTCATCTCAAACCCTCGTATGTAAAACGAGTTTCTTCTGGAATGTAATACTGTGAAGAAAGAGTAGAAGACAATGTTATGAAGAAAGAGAAGAATTCAAGATCAAAGGAGGACAACCTTGAAGATCTTGCTTGGAGAAGCTTAGATCGTTATTAGGTTAGCTTAGGTTCTCTCATTGGCTTGGGAGAACAATTGCGCTAGGGGCCATAACTGTTTCATTGTTTATGTATGTTGATGCATGTGAATGTATGTTGATGCATGTGAGAGACGATTTATATGATAAACAAGCCGGTGAGATCAGTACAATTGCAATTCCCTCAAAATTAAATATTAAGTTTATGCTTTCCAAGTTTTAACACTCATCAAGACTAGTAATGGATAATGTAGGTTTCGCCTACGCGAGGTGCATGATCTATATATTAGTAAGGTGCGATGGGATAATTGTAATATCCAACCGCTAAGACAATGGGTCAAACTTAATTATAATAATATCATATATGTTTTAGAAGCAAGAGTTGGGAATAATCCATATGATGGATTGGAATAAGGAGTTATTCACCCAACTGAAATTTTCGAGAGTTGTATGAGATACAACTGGAAGGAGTTCCTACCTAAATAACCTAGTTTTGTGTAATCCGCCTCCACGGACTTAGAACGAAGTGAAATATGGATCTCGACCCACTAGAAAATCTTCCAACGGGATTTTCCGAATCAAATGATGAGGGTCATTTGTTTTGAGTAAAATAGTGGGAGCATATTTGATTAAAGGCCTAATTAAATATGTCAATGATACTTATATTTTCTTAATCCTTATGTAGATAACCATGACAGCAAACACCTCTAACAACATCTTGCGATCAATCCTTGACAAAGAAAAATTGTCTGGGACAAATTTTCTGGATTGGCACCGAAACCTGAGGATTGTCCTCAAACATGATAAAAAGCTGTATGTCTTGGAGATACCTGTTCCTGAAGAGGAACCTCCTAGCTCTGCACCTAAGGCAGAAAGAGATGCTTATAAGAAGCATGTCGATGATGCCAATGAAACTGCTTGTCTCATGCTGGCTACCATGAACTCAGAATTGCAAAAGCAACATGAGAACATGTCAGCGTTCGATATGATCGAACACCTGAAGCTGCTCTATCAAGAGCAAGCAAGGCATGAGAGGTTTGAAGTTTCAAAAGCCCTTTTCCAAAGCAAGTTAGCTGAAGGAGCCCCTGTAGGTCCCCATGTACTCAAGATGATTGGGTATGTGGAAAACCTTGAGAGATTGGGTTTTCCCCTCGAAAAGGAACTTGCGACTGATTTGATCTTGCAATCGTTGCCAGATAGTTTCAGTCAATTTGTCCTAAATTTCAATATGATTGATATGGACAAATCTCTTCCTGAACTGCTCGCCATGTTAAGAACTGCCGAGCAGAATCTGAAGTCAAAAGGGAAGTCCATTCTGATGATCGGAAATGGAAAGAGACAGAACAAAAGGCCCACCAAGCAGGGTGATAAAGGGAAAGGCAAGGAAGTTGCCAAACCCAGACCCACCGTTGATGCTTTGAAGCCTAATGGAGGCATAGCAAAAGAAGGCACCTGCTTCCATTGCGGTAAGACCGGACACTGGAAGAGAAACTGCCCAAAGTACCTAGAAGATAAGAAGAATGGAGTTGAGACTTCAACTTCAGGTATTTTTGTTATTCATCTACTTCTGCATCATGGGTATTAGATACTGGATGCGGTTCTCACACTTGTACAAATGTGCAGGGGCTGAAAGGGAGTAGAGATTTGGCAAAAGGTGAAGTTGACCTACGAGTTGGCAATGGAGCAAAGGTTGCTACTTTAGCCGTAGGATCTTATGTATTGACTTTACCTAGTGGTTTTATAATTCAGTTAGAGAACTGTTATTATGTACCTGCAATTAGCAGGAATATTATTTCCATTTCTTGTTTGGACAAGTTTGGTTTTTCATTTATAATAAAGAACAATTGTTGCTCAATTTATTTGAATGATATATTCTATGCTACTGCACAAATGAGCAATGGACTGTATGTCCTTGATCTCGAAATGCCTATTAATAACATTAATACTAAAAGGGTGAAACCTAACGAGTTAAAACCGACTAGGTAAGAATATTAAAACCCTTCGATCAGATCGAGGTGGTGAGTATTTAAGCCTAGAGTTTGATGACCATCTGAAAGAGTGTGGGATCCTATCCCAACTCACTCCTCCTGGAACACCCCAATGGAATGGTGTATCTGAGAGAAGAAATCGAACCCTGTTAGACATGGTCCGATCCATGATGAGTCACGCCGATCTTCCATACTCCTTTTGGGACATTGACAGCAGCTTACACACTTAACCATGTTCCATCCAAAAGGTTGAGAAGACACCATATGAGATATGGAATGGTAAGAAACCACATATGTCTTACATAAAGATTTGGGGTTGCGAGGTTTATGTGAAACGACAAATTTCAACTAAGCTTGAGCCCAAATCTGACAAATGCTTATTTGTGGGGTATCCTAAAGAAACAAGAGGGTATTACTTCTACAATCCTTCTGAGGGCAAAGTGTTTGTCGCTCGAACTGGAGTTTTCCTAGAAAATAATTTTATTTCCAAAGGAACCAGTGGGAGGAAAGTAGAGCTTGAAGAAATTCAAGAATCACAAAGCATCGACACACCTATGGAGGAATTGGAGCAGGAAACACAAGTAGTTGTGTAAGAGCAACCTGCTCAAGTAGAACAAGACCAGCGTAGGTCAGGCAGGATACGTCACCTACCTGAGATATATGGATATCTGATCAAGGTGATGTGTTACTCATGGATCAAGATGAGCTTGTGACCTACTCATGGAATCTTCGTTTTGATGAAACAGTAAAACAATATGGATTCATCAAGAACGAAAATGAGCCTTGTGTCTACAAGAAGGTTAGTGGGAGCATGATCGTATTCCTGGTATTATATGTAGATGACATATTACTTATTGGAAACGATATCCCTACCCTGCAACAAGTAAAGTCTTGGGTGGGGAAATGCTTATCTATGAAGGACCTAGGTGAAGCAGCCTGTATATTAGGAATCAGAATCTATAGAGATAGATCATAAAATGCTTGGCCTAAGTCAGAGTACATAGACAAGGTGCTGAGACGCTTTAATATGAATGATTCCAATGGTTATGTGTTTTGCTGAAATGGTGGCGCTGTGAGCTTGAAAAGTTCAAAGCAAGATACAGTTGCTGATTCTACAACCGAGGCCGAGTATATTGCTGCCTCAAATGCAGAAAAGGGAGTTGTTTGGATCAAAAAGTTCATTAGTGAACTTGGCATAGTCCCTAGCATTGTGGATCCCATTGGTCTCTATTATGATAACAATGGTGCTATCGCATAAGCTAAGGAGCCTAGATCTCACCGACGATCCAAACACATACTTAGACGTTGTGTGAGAATATGTAGAGTACCTACACTTGACAATATAGTTGACCCACTGACAAAGCCTCTTGCGCAGCAGAAGCATGATGGCCATACTAGATCAATGGGCATAAGGGGTATACCTGATTGGCTCTAGTGCTAGTGGGAGATTGTTGGTGTAAGCCCTAGAGGCCAATACATTTTGGTACTTGTATCGAATAATAAAAGGCATTCTCTTTATTATGGTTGATTAATAAAGTCCCTGGAATAGATAGTCCGTTTAATGTATTAAGTGTGACTTAATCATGAGAACACATTAAACATAAGGACATTATTCCTAAAGTATCCGTAGTCGAGCTTTAGTGTGAAGTGGGATAACATTAAAGCATTAAGACTATTATGTTTGTAGACTGATGATCACATCTCATGGATCATGGATAAAGAGTTATCAAGTCTTAAACATAGGTATGAATATTAGGAGTAATATTTATACCGGATTGACCCGCTATGAGAATACTATATAGAAAGTTATGCAAGGTGTCATAAGTTATTCTCATGGTGATAATAGTGTATTCCACTCTTCGACCTGAAACCACTATGGATCCTAGATGTAGAGTCGAGTGCTTTATTGCTGATCCAACGTTGTCCGTAACTGGATAACCATAAAGACAGTTGATGGGTACTCCACAAAGCATGTTGAGGGACATGAGTGACCTAGATGGAATTTGCCCATCCTGCATAACAGGATAAATGTCTATGGGCCCAATATTGAACTGGACAAGGATGACACGGTCTATGCCTTGTGTTCAATATAGAAATAAGGGCAAAAGGGTAATTATACACATAAGTATTATCACAGAAGGAATTGTCAGATCACTTGACATTTTCGTGTCTTGGGTAGCAGTGATGTGTTGCTAGATACCGCTCACTGTTTATTATGTTAAATGCGTGATTTAATATAATTGTCAACGTCACGAAAACCTACAGGGTCACACACAAAGGACGGATTGATGAGAGATAGAGTAACTAAGGAATACTGTAAGGTACGGTGCCCTTAACTGAGTTATAGAACATCGTAAGGTACGGTGTACTTGAGTAGAATACGAAATATGGTAAGGTACCATGAGCTTAAGTGATTTTGGGCATATTATAAGATATGGGCCAAAATACACTTAAGTGGGCTTTTAGCTTGAAGCCCACACAAGTGGTTCTATAAATAGAACCCTTGTGCAGAAGCAAAAATTTGCGGTTGCATTATTTTCGTTTTCTATCACTCTCTCTCTCTCTCACTCAAAGCCTTCACTCGTACCAGCTAGCACTGAGATTGAAGGAACCCGTTCGTGTGGACTGAGTAGAGACGTTGTCATCGTTCAACGTTCGTGATCGTTTCGTGGATCTGCATCAAAGGGTTTTGATCGTTACAAGAGATCTGCACCAAAGGTTTCAATCGTCACAAGAGGTAAATATTCTATCACTGATCATGACCATTCGTAAGGATCTCTAAAGGAGAAATTTTAATTTCCGCTGCGCTTTGGGTCGCAAATTCTCCTTCACAAATGTTATGTTGAGAAAAGTTTCAAAATCTCAAAGGAAATACATGTCATAATGCAAGACATTATAGGTCCTTTTGGACCAAAAGCATTAAAAGGCAAAAAAGTCCAACTTCAAGTGCCCATAACTTCTTCATAAAAACTCCAAATGATGCAAAGTTTAAGTCCATTGTGATTGTCTTGAAAATATCTACAACTTTGATGTTGGATGTTTGTTCATTTAAGTCTTGAATCATCAAAACAGAAGGGCTTGAACATTGGCCAAATTTGGAAACCTTGCATTGACATTTTTTGCAACCACACTTTAAACTCAAAATTCACTAATTTCCACACTTCAAATGAGCTTTTGTCCAACATAACATTTGTTCCTTATACAAAAACCTTTCCAACCATTACCCACATGCTTATGTTTGGATTTTCTAAATAGTATTTTTGAAGAGGTGAAGGTTTAGGTTCAATTGTGGAATCATGTTGAAATCTTGATGCACAAGCAAATTCAAAGCAAACTACACGTCCAAACCTTTGGCATCTGAGTTCAGCTTGCAATTGGCATTGTTTTTGGGCCTTGTGCATGATCATGCAAGCCCATGCAAGGATTATCCAATCTCATGCACACGACTTTGTTCATCAATTCCTTGCCACTCTCTCTATAAATAGAGACCCTATGCCATTCAAAAAGGGACCCTGGTTCAACCTGAAATGCTGCAGAATTCTCTCCATAACCATCACTAAAGGAATTTTCACTTTTCTCTAAAAAATTCAGATCTGAATTTCAACTTCCTTGGATGATTTTCAGACCTATAATTCCTCAGCCTTGCTTCCTCTTCATCACTAGATCTCATTACAAGCATTGATTGTGAAGAATCGTGCTCTTAAGACCTGCATTTCAAAGGTGGATAACAGAACTTTTCCTCTTCGAAACTCTTTGATCCTTGCTTATTTCTTGTGTTTCTTGGTCTGGCTGAAGTCCTCTCAATAGAGGCATTTGATTTGTGCTTTCAATTTTGCAAAAACATGAAGTTCATGATGAACACCATCATACTTCCAGCTCTAATTTCTCCATTTATAGGGATCTAGAGTGGAAGTGCATGGTATAGGAGTGATGTACATCACTTCCTCTTCCGATTGGTATATAGATCGCTCCATTTGGTTGAGATTCCCATGTCTGCAATTCTCACCGGAACTAGAGGTCTCACCGGAGAAGACGGTGGCTCCGGTGGCCGTCCCAACTCCAGATCTAATCTGGATCGTTCATTCACGTTTCCAGATTCAATCCCGTGCGTCCAATGTTATGACTCGTTTTATGGCACGGTGCGCTTCAGTTGACCAAGGCTCATGGTAGGCGCGCGCTTCATGACCTCATGATCTGCCAACTCAATTAATGAGCTCAGATCAAACGGTCCACGCTTTTTCCAATTTCTATTTTTCTGTTTTTATTTCCATTTTATTTTCTTTAATTCCATTTTATTTCAAAAATCAATATCTCTTTCATTTTTTATCCAAAAATTATGGGACCAATTGCATTAGTCTCCAAATAAATTCTAGTTTCCATTTATGATTTTTAATATTTTTTATTTTGTCATTTGATATTTTTCATGAATTTTCTCTTTTCTGGTTATTTTTAATTCATTTTAAATAGTTTTTTATATTCAAAAAATACAAAAATATTTTCCTAACCTATTTGAATGATGATGGATCTATGAAAAATATTCTCATCAATTTTTAAATTGATTTGAGATTTATTTGAGATTTTAGTTCAATTAGGTTATTTTTATTCATTTTTAATTTATTAAAAATAGTTTCTGACTTTTAAAAATGCTGAAATTTTTTGTCAAACTTTGTTTGACCTTGTTGAACTTAGGATAAATTACTTGGACCTTTCAAGGTTGATTTGAAGTGATTTTGAAGTTTGACCTTTCCATTGTTTTTAATTCAAGTTTATTTTAATATTAAAAATGCTAAAAATATTTTGCCTATTGTTTTGATCTCCAATCTTCATCTCATTTCTGATTTATCATTGTTTGACTTTGACTTTCAATGTCATTTGGTCAATACATATGAATTGGTACATATTATTTCATCTTATGCATTTTGATCTTACCATTTCCTTATCCTTTCTTCATCTTCTTCTTCTTCTTTCCTTTTGATCAATGAGTTGAAGGTTGATAAGTTGGCATTGATTAGGGACACTTAATCTTCCTTGATTCAAATCTAATTCATC
This sequence comes from Lathyrus oleraceus, assembly GCF_024323335.1. Lineage (NCBI taxonomy): Eukaryota > Viridiplantae > Streptophyta > Magnoliopsida > Fabales > Fabaceae > Lathyrus > Lathyrus oleraceus. The sequence goes on along the minus strand of NC_066581.1, from coordinate 67,839,041 downwards.
TTGATCAATTGATCAAGTGAATGGCTTTGCATTAAGGATAGGTTGTCTTCTAAATCATGCAAAAGGCTTAAACCAATACAAGATCAATTCTCTTCTCTTTTTGGCATGGCAAGTTGTTGGGACTTGGTTCACTAATCAAGACTCCTAACTTGTGTTGGTTGCCTACATTATTATTGACCGGCCTCAGATAGTTGTGACTTCTACATAAGTCCAATTACGATTGCTTAACATAGCGCTAAATTTGCCTTATGGCACACTAACTACTAACACTAACTATTGGCAATTAACATTTACTTTATGCACTTTACTTTTATTGCAATTTACTATTCTTGCATATTATCCATTTGCTTTTCTATTTGCTCACTTGAGCACATGTTTATGATAATGCCATTTGCCTTTTGCTCACTTGAGCACATAATTGTGTATATATTATTATGTTTGTGTTTTGTTTTGATTGTTGTGAAACAAATGCAAAGAAATGGACTTAGTTTCTAGGACTTTCCCTATGCAAAGAATGGAGAATTGGACTTAGATTCTAGGACCTTCCTTATGCAAAATTGGAGTAAATGGATCTTAATGATGAAGATGGGTTAGAAGAACCAAATCTCTAAACTCACTCTTGTCCATTCTTATTTTACTTCATGGAACTTTTGATGTGTGTGTTTTTGTGCTAGGGAATTCTACTTGAGCTTAATTGGAGGACCATTGCCATGATCATTCAAAGTGAAAGATACAAGACACATTGAGGATCTCTTATGAGACTTGTTTGATTGCTTATGCTTTGTGATTGCTTGTTCCAAAGGATGGGAGCTACTTGGATCATCAATATGATCTCAAGAGAGGAACCCCTTGTGTGGTTTTGTTCTCTTTCCCCTCACTTCTTGTATGTTTAGGACTTAGCCCTTCTTCTTCTTCTCTCCACTCTAACCCAAGCCAAAACTCTTTGTGCAAACATTTAACCATTGTTTTTAAACATTAGAAACCTAAGCCTTATGCTTTTGATTTTCAAACTCTCTTTTCATAACACTTATTTTGAATTGAACTTTTAAGTCAACTTTGACCATTTTTGTATATACTTCTAATTGGTAAATATAACCCATTCAAATGTCTTTTGTGGTTCCAATGGCCACTTTCTTAATTAAAATCTTTCATAACCGTTAGCTATTAGGTTTGAGTTATCCTTGTGGTAGATGTAATACTCACCTATATCCTTAGTGATGGACAATAAGTCTTCCATGCTTATTAAAGGGTTAACCCCTCACTAGCATGTTGAAGCTATCCTCACATGGTGGATTTGTGGTTTGGTTGAGTTTTCTCCCTTTGATAACAAAAGACCTTAAGGCTTTTGGACCAATCAATTCACCCACTTGTTTAGAGATTTTTACCCCGAACTACGAGGTTTTGATCCTAATCTTTTTATAAGATGGTACGTAGGCAATGGGTTTATCCATCCAAACACAAAATGTAAATAAACTTGTATATTCTCTTCTCATCTCTTCAATCATGTTTGCACAAACAAATTTTTCACAAGACAACAACCTTATAACAAGTATGAAAAGGGCTCCCTAGGAGTACCTAGGATGTTTTGGGTGCCTAACACCTTCCCATTGCATAACCAACCCCCTTACCCAGATCTCTGTTTCTTTTACTAGTTTTTGTTAAAACTTTTAGGTTTTTGTTCGCTTTCTAACCATTCCTTTGGATAAATAGAAGTGCGGTGGTGACTCGACTTGTATGATTTACCTTGGATTTAGTCAATATCTCTAATGGTGACGAATACCTCGCTACACTTGATTCTAAATGTCAAAGGGAATTTGGGGTTTCTATATGGCATTCTTGCCTATTGGATTGCTACCCATCGGTCAGATCTTTTCAACTCTTAACTTTTAATTTTGTACATAGGATTAGTCTCTTCATCTTCTCCCCATTTCTTTAATTTCAAAATCTCTCCCTCCTTTTTAAAATCTTCTTTGGTTGAACTTATTTTGTTATAAACTTTGACCACTTTGCAAAAAGATAGAAACTTCGGCCTTATGCCATTGCATTTTCAAACTTCTTTTCTTAAATCAAATTTGTAAATACTGTAAGAACAAAATTAGTTCTACAATATAATTCTAGGATTTTGATGATAACAAAGGATGAAACCAAAATGGCACCCTCACGAAATGTTTCTAAGTGTGCAGGACTCTGAACAGCAATAAAGGACTCTGATCATTTTATCAGATACAAACATTGATCAGATACAAAGCGCTAGAAGATCAGACGCATCTGAAGAAGAAGTGCGCCCAAGAAGTTCTGAATCTGAGCAAAGCAAGACAGAAAAAGAACCAGAAGCTCTAACATCCATTGGTCTTAGTTTTGATGATCTAGAAGACTAGTACTCTGAGAAGCTCTGATGAAACTTTAACATAATCTCCTTCTGACGCATGACTCCGATATAACAAGACTCAGATGAAGATTCACCAAATCCAAAAAGACTAACAAAAATAATTTCTCAATATGGAAAGGAAGTATTTTAAGAAAGAAGTTATTCAGGGAGACAAATTGGTTATGGCAAGAAACACAGAAGTAATGACATTGAATGCTCATCAAAGACCAATATTCTGTCATCATTCCAACGGTCCCTCTCACTACTATATAAAGGACAACCTACCCCATTGAGAGACACAACAACAACGCACAGAAAAAGTCATTCATATTCTCTCTCAATTTTTCACGAGCTGCTGCTCATACGTGAAAACTCTTGCTCAAATATTCTGCTGTAATACTTGCTTACTCTTAGAAGCACCTTCTATTACAAATTTATTTTGCTAAATTGCTTTTGTTCCTCAAGTGACTCTGTTGCACCCCAAAATTTGCCCTCTATTTTTAACTCTAACCAATTTTTTGTTTCACATTCATTTGCATCATCTTCATAGCATAACATTTTTTTCTGTCTCAATATTAGCCGGAATAATTTCTCGGAATTTACAAACAGACTGGTCAAATTAACTTTTTAACTGTGCCTAAAATTAGTCAACGAAAAAATGTCAAGTTTAAGTTTGCAAATGTCGGTAACATTAATCTGCGGTTCACGTGGTTTAATTTGACATGCTAAAAATATTTTTACGACTATTTTTGGTCATATGTTGATCAGTCTGAGCAGTTTAAACGGTCATAATTTTTATTTCAAAATCCGACCAAACGCTGTATTTTTCTGAGTCATTTATTTCGCGCTGATTATTTTGACGTGTTCATTTTATTTTTTCGAGCATTTTGGTGCCCAACTTTTATTTTATTTTTGAGTCTAGTTATTTTTATATTGGGTCTAGAATAAATAAATAGGTTAATTAGTTTTTATTTTAATTTTAACTATTTTAATTATTTAACTTTATTCAGTTTTTAATTTAATATTGGGTTTCAAAATAAACTTAGGCCTATTATCATTAACCTAATTTGTTCCTATATATATTTACTAGCATGACTGATAGAGGGAGGCCAAAAGACAGAACAAAAAAGAGAAACTGAGAGTGGTTGATCTATACTATCGTACACACAGTTTGATAATAGTTTATATATGATATATACTTTATCTTTTTTGTTGATATATTTGTTACTGTGTTTCAAATACATGTTCATATGTGTGACTGTGTTATGTATTCCAGATACATGCGGTTTGGTTAAATATATCAGGATATCGCCATTTTGCTTTTTTTCATGCACATAAGTATAACATGTATAATAATTTGGTTCATTGTATTATGTATTTGATGTGTTTGTTTTTATATAAGTTTTACATGTCTCATAATATATAATATAATATAATAATAATTTTGTTGTTAATAAAAATGCATATGGATCATATAATATATAATTTATAATATGTAACTAGTGTGTTAAATATATTTCTATTTTATGTTATAATTTGATTATGTTTTCGGATCGGATCGTGTCAATACGCCGTTTTCACATATACGTGTATGAGGCGTGACATTTGTGTTATCTGATCCAGTTGCGATGATCGCAATTTTGCGCTAGCAACGCCGTTGTTTTTTTTTAATTCATATTTTTTTTTATACATATATTTAGATCTGCACATTTTTTTTTCATAACTAACTACCCTGATTTTTCCTAAACCCTGACAATTTCGCCACAAACTCTAAATTTCAAACCTAAAACTTTAACCGTGTTATTTCCTTTAAACCATAAACCTTTTCTTAAACCTTAACAAACCTTATTATTATTTCCTATTTTCGCTCATATTTATGTTATTCATACACTGTAACTGCTTCGCCCTTGTAATATTTTAAGTTTTAACTTGTAATATTTTCAGTTTTACTTTTCGCCATCTTTATTATGTAACTGCACCAAAGCGTTGTAATAATTAGGGTTTTATTTTCTGCCATTTATTTTCTGCCATTTTATTTTTCTGCCATTTATTTTTCTGCCATTTAAATTCCTGCCATTGATCCTATATTAACTGCGTGGTTTAGTAATGTAGGGCGTGAAAACCTACTAAATTAATTATTTAATATTTTTCTATAACCTTTATATTTTTTTTTGTAAATAAATAATAAATACTAACTATTTTAATAACTTTTTTTTTATTACTTACTTATAATAACAGAGAATTCGATGGGGTGTGTATTGGGACAGCATGACGAGTCTGGTCGAAAAGAGCATGCAATATACTACCTTAGCAAAAAGTTTACCGACTGTGAAACAAGATATTCACTGCTGGAGAAAACTTGCTGCGCTTTGGCATGGGCTGCTCGCCGACTAAGACAATATATGTTGAACCATACTACTTTGTTGATTTCTAAGATGGATCCAGTAAAGTATATCTTTGAAAAGCTGGCTCTTACCGGACGAGTGGCTCGTTGGCAGATGATTTTGACAGAGTATGATATCCAGTATACGTCGCAAAGGGCCATTAAGGGTAGTATTCTGTCTGATTACCTTGCCGAGCAACCAATTGATGACTATCAGCCGATGATGTTTGAATTCCTCGATGAAGATATCATGTACTTAAAGATGAAAGATCGTGAAGAGCCTCTTGTCGAAGAAGGACCGGATCCCGATGACAAGTGGACACTGATGTTTGATGGGGCGGTAAATGTGAATGGAAATGGTGTTGGGCAGTACTCATTAATCCTAAAGGTGCACACATACCTTTTTCCGACAGATTGACTTTTGAGGTAACCAACAACGAAGCTGAGTACGAGGCCTGTATCATGGGGATTGAGGAAGCCGTCGATCTAAGGATCAAAACTATGGACATTTATGGAGATTCTGCGCTAGTGATTAACCAAGTCAATGGAGACTGGAATACTCATCAGCCACATTTGATTCCTTATAGAGATTACACCAGAAGGATCCTGACTTTCTTCAAGACAGTAAAGTTGTATCATGTACCCCGAGATGAAAATCAAATGGCTGATGCCTTAGCCACATTGTCTTCCATGATCAAAGTTCATTGCCAGAATCATGTGCCACACGTTGCTGTGAATCGACTCGAGAGGCCTGCGTATGTGTTTGCAGCCGAGTCTGTTATTGATGAGAAGCCGTGGTTTTATGATATTAAGAATTTCCTCAAAAGCCAAGAGTATCCTGAAGGAGCGTCAAAGAATGACAAGAAGACACTGAGAAGGCTAGCTAGAAACTTTTACTTGAACAAGGATGATGTGTTGTACAAGAGGAACTTTGACATGATTCTGCTCAGATGCGTGGTTGGACGCGAAGCAGACGTGTTAATGCAGGAAGTGCATGAGGGATCTTTCGGTACCCATGCTGGTGGTCATGCAATGGCCAAGAAGTTGTTAAGAGCCGGTTATTACTGGATAACCATGGAATCTGATTGTTTCAAATACGCTCGGAAGTGCCACAAATGTCAGATCTATGCAGATAAAGTGCATGTACCACCAAACCCTCTGAATATTATGAATTCTCCTTGGCCATTCGCGATGTGGGGCATCGATATGATTGGAAAGATTGAACCTACTGCTTCTAATGGGCATCGCTTCATCCTAGTCGCGATTGATTACTTTACCAAGTGGGTGGAAGCAGTTTCCTATGCCAATGTTACCAGACAGGTGGTTGCTCGATTCATTAAGAAAGAAATTATCTGTCGTTATGGGGTTCCTGAGAGAATCATCATTGATAATGGTTCGAATCTCAGTAACAAGATGATGAAAGAGCTTTGCAAAGACTTTAAGATCGAACACCACAATTCTTCTCCATACAAACCAAAGATGAATGGTGTTGTAGAGGCGGCAAACAAGAACATTAAGAAGATTGTGCAAAAGATGGTTGTGACGTACAAGGATTGGCATGAGATGTTGCCTTTCGCTTTGCATGGGTATTGTACTTCAGTGCGTACGTCAACCGGGGAAACTCCGTTTTCACTTGTGTATGGCATGGAGGCAGTCTTGCCAGTAGAAGTTGAAATCCCTTCTTTGAGGGTAATGATGGATATAAAACTTGACGAGGCTGAGTGGGTTCAAGCCAGGTTTGATGAGTTAAATTTAATTGAGGAAAAGCAATTAGCAGCTGTGTGCCATGGGCAACTATATCAGAGAAGGATGAAGAAGGCCTTTGATCAGAAAGTACGTCCTCGAAGCTATCAGATAGGTGACTTAGTTTTGAAGAGGATCCTTCCTCCCGGTACAGATAACAGGGCCAAGTGGACTCCGAATTATGAAGGTCCATATGTTGTTGTATGCCCCCATAAAGTTGGAAGATCGAATCAGAAATTGTGTGCTCAGTAAAGTGATCATTTGCTTTCCCAACAGGAGTTTTCCTCCCTTTGCATCTTGCATATAGTAATCATCATTTGCATTCGCATTCTCAAATCACGTAGCATTTCCATTCAGTGTGGAGCATTACGCCATAGAAAACTCAAACATATGCATACATGTATTAAACCAGATTGGATCACATCTCCAGAAGAGACGGATCATTTTTCAACATCAGTGTAGCACATTTGCAGCAGTTGCTCTGGGCAACATTCAGAATTGGTAATCCCAGTGAGATTTATTTTCTCACCAGTCCGTGAAAGGAAAGCTTGATTCCCTTCCGATTTAGTCCCCGGCAAGTGTCTACCTTATTTTGACATATGTAAATATCATCCTTGCGATACCGGTAGGTGTCGTGTTGATCCCCGTAAAATGTCTGTGCTTTTCTTTGATGTCGGCAAACATCATCTTTCGATGTCGGTAAACGTCGAATTCCAATCGTTGGCCATCAGTAAATGATGATTCTCTCAGGAACCCCCAGCATGTCGGTAAACATCAGCCGCTTGTTAACCATCGGTAAATGGTTTTGTAGTTCAAGATTCCCCAGCGTCTTCGCTATCCTTAAATATCAAGTATTTCATTTTCGCCATCGGTAAATGTCTGGTCTCGTTTCACTTATAAACATCATTGTTCGATGTCGGTAAACATCGAGTTCCTTCCCAGTCATCAGTAAATGTCTGATCTCGTTTCACTTATAAACATCATTGTTCGATGTCGGTAAACATCGAGTTCCTTCCCAGTCATCGGTAAATGTCTGGTCTTGATTCACTTACAAACATCATTTTCCTCCCCAGCGAAGCCGCCATCGGTAAATGGCCTTGCTTTCTTTGATATCGATAAATATCAAATTTGTTTTGAAGCCGTCATCGGTAAATGGCCTCGCTTTCCTTGATATCGGTAAATATCAAATCTGTTTTGAAGCCGCCATCGGTAAATGGCCTCGCTTTCCTTGATATCGGTAAATATCAAATCTGTTTTGAAGCCGCCATCGGTAAATGGCCCCGCTTTCCTTGATTAGTCACCTACAGAGTGCAAATTCTCCGGTTCTTTTGGTATTCAATCCCTATTTACCTTGAAAGTCTGATAGCCGCTGCTTTCATCCGTTCAGGTTCACAGTTGATTGAATAGGGGCAGCTGTAGCACCTCAAATTTGTCCTCCTCATTCATGCATTCATTTTAGGTCATTTAACATTTCATATTGCATTTTATCATGTCAATCAGAATCAGCTCCAAGAGTTTGTCGTCCAAGAAGTTTGGATATCATCCAAGTCACTTTGTGGGTTCTATCTGAAGGATCAATCAACACAAGGGAAATTGTGCATCGACTGGGGTCTTTCTCAACACTCATGGAAGTTTGTATTCAACTATGAAGTCAAAAGTCAACTGTTGGTTAACTGAAGGTTAAATGGCTAGGGAATGACTTGAGTTACTTCCAACATGTTCAAATGAGGCCTATTCATCATTCGACATATTACTCTTGAAGGACCAAAGGTCCAGCGCACAGGTTACAAATTTGGAAAGATGACTTGAACTGTCATGCTCGCTAGGCGAGCAGAATGGTTCGCCTAGCGAGCCACCAGAGTCTGAACTGTCATGCTCGCTAGGCGAGCAAATTCTTCGCTAGGCGAAGCCCATGCATTTTAAAAATAAAAAAAATATAACAGAAAGTCATGGGCTTGAATTGCCCTCATTCTGAGCCCACCAAGCCACGAAAATCAGAGTATAAATTCTAAATTTCATTGAAACAAAACCCTAGAGAGATTCTAACGAATTCAGAGCAGCCTTCAGAGACTGAAGGGAACTCATCTGCATAGAACCAATTCCCTCTCATATAAACCCTAAGATTGTTCTGCAAACCCAAGGGTGCAATTCAATTTCATTTGATCTCTCCAATCAGGTTTGCCTTATTCCCATTACTTTACGCTTTTAATTTGAAATTTCAGAATGTATGAGGCATTATGGGTGAATTTGGAAGAGTGGTTATCGTTAGGTTTTGCATGTCGGTTTAGATGTGCATGAATGTGTAGAACAATACCTTGAATGTTTGATCATCCAGTTTCTGAAATGGGCACCATCGGATTTGGGGTTTCTTAAATCGGACTGTTATCAGAGAAGAACCCAGAACCCGCAGGCATTCGCTAGCCCATCGCTAGGCGAGCCTGCAGCGAAGCTTCGCTAAGCCTTCGCTAAGCGAAGCAGTAGCGATCGTGACAGTAGTTTTTTTGTTTACTTTCTAACCTGTTTTGCGTTTTGTTGAGACATGTTTTCTGTTGCATCCGTGCGCTGTTTACCTGATACTGTTATTGCTATGATTCTCTTGTTTGGTGTAACTCTTGATTGCACTCCGTGTTGTTATTCTAACTTGTTTGTTGAGTTTTTGTGAGGGCTCACATGACTCTTGAAGAGATAGCTTGCTTGGTATTCCACTTTATTTGTGGGATACCATTTGGAGATTTATTCTGATTGCTTTGCTGACTTGTATTCTTTGATGGTGCTAGCTTGAGAGATCTTCGGGTTTCTTATTTCTTTAGTTGCTGTTACTTCGGATCTTTATCCGTGTGGTAGATCTCTTGATCCCTTTTACATCTTTCCCGTATTTTACCGTTTTCTTAGTTGGAAGACCTCAATAGGAGGCAATGTTTTTGTGTGTTTACTTTTGTGCCCAAAGACCTCCAAGAAGAGGCACCAGTGCTAAAGACCTCCATGAAGAGGCAATTGACGGATAAAAGGGATTAGTAGTCAATCCCCCATTATTCAGTGTGTCCTTCTTTATGCTCGCACTACATGTCGATGCTTCAGAACCAAAGCCCAAGATCCTTTGTCCGGTCGTCAGTGGAGAAGGTTCCATCTTCCTGAATCCCCATTTTTTGTCATGAGCTCACCCTTTCCAGGGTTAAGAGCTATGAGGTCTTATCCTCATTACCCGTTTGATCTGCTCACCCTGACATTCAATGTCAGTGGTTAAGAGCCCATTTGATTACCTTTCCATGGCTTGTTTGTCGAGGTTGATATGACCCCTCTTGACTAAAGCCCTACCCACGTATGTTTGAGCCCCATTGTTGGCGTGTTTACTTTATGCATGTTTGTTTTGTATGGTGTGATCGTCTCCCCATATGATTGCTAGGCTTCGTATAGTCTCTCGTTTGCATGTCAATTAAGGTAGCACGGTTCCTTCGTCTAGGACTTCCTTTTTTGCATGAGCATTCCTAAAACACAAACAAACTCATTAATTTTTCTTCTCCTAAGAACACGTTAACTCCTTCTACTACAGGCGAGTAAGTCTCCGAAGGTCGAGCATCCGGTAGATTGTGTAGTAACGTCGTTCATCTAAAAAACACAAAACAAACAAATAGGTCAGCCGAGCTACGAAGACTCTGATTCTCATATTCAGATGAGATACGTATGTAGTGGATGCGACATTCGTGCGAGTCATTTTCTTTTGACCCATCTTTTAGTAAATAGTACATTAGATAAACCCATACCCTTTAGACAAGAACAACAAGTAACCGGTAGTTGTAAGTCCTATTTCTGTTGTTTTCTACCCAGTAACCAGTAGATGTAATCCCCTCTTTGTTGGTTATCTTTATCCAATATTCGGTATTGATATTCCTTCATTTTGAGTATACCACCCAGTAGCTGGTGATAGTATCTCTTGGATATTTGCTTTTGTTAAGCAATTCATCCCCCGTGAGTCATCTTTCATTTACCCTTGTTTGGTAATGATTGTTTCTCCTTTGGATTGGTCATCATTTTTATACCCAGTAACCGGTATCTCGATGTCCTTTCTTTTCGGTTGATTTATCCTTTATTAACCCAGTAACCGGTTGTGGATAATCTTCCATGCGAGTATGTTATCTACGTTATGACGGTAATAGATAATATATCTCATGCGCTCTTCAGTTGAAGTCTTTTTCTTCCTCAGTTGAGTAAGATTCGTATTTCCTTATGGAATCGAATGTCCATCCTAGAAGTTGAGTTTGCTTTTTCAGCCTCCCGTTTGGATGATGAGTGTCTTGGATTTGTTCCCAATTCACGCCTGGTTGGTCACCTATTATATGCCCAGTAACCGGTATCCCTGGTGTTCCTTCCTTCTGCTCCCTATTATGACTTTTTGTCCCCTATGGAGTCATATTTTCCTGAGTTGAGATATGCCTTTTAGGTTCTCCTCAGATGTTTCGGATGATTGATATCTCTCACCCTTATACCGGTCTTAGATATTCTTTCTCCCTGAGTGTGTTGTTCTCTCACTCTTATACCGGTGTTTTGATCACATGTCTCTCTTTGAGTTTATTACCCAGTAACCGGTGATATCTCGTTGTTTCTTCCTCAACTGAGTCCTTTGTGGATTTCCCCGTCTGAGTCCAGATTTTTATCTAAAGTATCCTTCATGGATAGTTTTGCTGTATTGGCATATTCCCCAATACATGCATGTTTGCGTCAGATCGAGTCTTTCCATTGATTTATTTTCATGGAATCCCTTCGTGTCTCCCAGCAAGTTGTTAAGTCGTGACCTGCTCATGCATTTTACCCTATTTTTCCCCAGAGTCTCTGTCTCCTTAGTGAGTGTGCTACTCCTATGGACTTCCAGTCTCTCTCTGATTTCTTTTTCCTTTGTGGCCATATTTCCCCATAGAGTATTAACTTTTGTGTGCATACATCTACATCATGAGGTCTCTTAGGGACCAAAATTCGTCTTTTTGTTATTATTTAAGCCCATTCTACCTCGTCGAGACGAAGATTTTAACCTTCATATTTTCGGCTAGAATGACCTTAAATAGGGGCATCTGTAAGACCCTATTATTGACCCTAAGATCCCTTATGGCATCATATCATTTGCTCATTGCATTTTGCCTCAAGGATCATAGCATGTGTGGCTCCTTACCCTTGGGTTGGGACTTGTGTGAGTTGGTTTGAGACCACCAAGCATGCTTGTATTGTATATTATTGCTTTTCTTATTTTTTTGTTTACTAGCCAAAAGTACAAAAATATGTCACTAACTCTTTTTGTTTTGAAGCTCAAGTGATCACATGTGTTCTTGCTCCTAGGAGGCTCCTATGCTCATTGAAATGGCTAGATGAAGATGAAAGCAAGCATGACAATGGTTCACAAAGCTCTCAATCATCATATATGTCTCCCAAGTATCTCAATTTGCCAATTTGATCAAGATAACCAAAGGGCTTGAGGATTGTTTTCCAAGGAAACCCTAATTCAACTGTGCATTGACTGTGCCTTGCTCATGAAGCAACCTCGACCTATGATCAAATTAAATCAAGGGAAGTTCTTTCATTCATTATTTTATGCATATATGAGCCTATGTGAGTATCCTCAATCATTCATTCATCAATATTTGAAGTTTGGTTTTGAGAAGTTGACCAGTCAAGTCATCTAACTAAATTGAGATCCACTGAGACCTAACTTTTGATGTGTTTGTCAAATGAATATGACCCCCAAGAGAAAACATGTTCTTAAAAATCATATGAACAACTTTCATGTTCATAAAAAAACCATTTGAAACTTGGAAGGTCATCACTCATTTCAAAGCAGTATAGGTCATTTTGACTGAAACCCTAATTTTGGGTCAACTTCCCAAGGACCTAACTTCCTTTTTTTTATGATTTTGAGGTGAGACCAATTGAATTGGAAAGCTTAAGATGTATACTTCAAATTTTATGTTTTGTACAAAATTTCATAATCCTAAAAGAAACACATGTGATAATACAAAACATTATAGGTCACTTTGGACCAAAACCATTGAATTTGAAAAATGTCCAACTTCAAGTGCCCATAACTTTCTCATCAAAAATCCAAATGATACAAACTTTAAATCTAAATTGATCATCTTGAAAATATTTACAACTTTTATGTTGCGGGATTTTTCATTTGAGGCTTGCATCCCTGAAACAGAAGGGCTAGAAGTTGGTCACTTTTGGCAAAATTTCTCAAAGGGAACTTATACATGTTTTATACCTCAAACTTCAAGGCCAGTTTTCATAAATTTCCAAACTCCAAATGGATTCTTTCCCAACATAGCTTTTGTTCCTTATGTCAAGACCTTTCCAACCATTAGTCACACCACCATGATTGAATTTTCCATGTGGGACTTTTGAAGAGGTGAATATTTATGACCAATTATGCAATTCACATTGAATCTTCATGCACAAGCCAATGCAGCTCAGAATGCACGTCCATTTCAACTCATTATGATCTCAGCTTAGGATTACACTCAAGTTTGGGCCTCACATGCGCCTGTACAGGCCCATGCATGGAAGACCCAAGGATCATGCACACGAGTTTTACCTTGCCTTGGCATCAAGCTCAACTATAAATAGAAGCCTCTCCTTATTCAAATCTCAACCTTAAGGCAACCTGAAGCTCTGCTGAAATCAAAACCCAACCATACTCAAAGGAATTCTGATTTTTATTTCTCAATTTCAAACTTGAATTTCAACACAATCAGTTGATCTTCAAGTTTCAATTCCTAAGCCTTGCACCCTCATCATCTCCTTATCAAATTGGAAGCAAGAGTTTGAGTAGATCGTGCTGCACAAAGCTGCTCTTCAAAGGTATATTGCTCAACTGTTTTGACCTAAATCTCATCATACAATGTGAATTGCTTGTGTTCAAACTGTTTTCTGAAGTCCTCGAGCAAGAGGTAGGCCAGTGGTGGTATTGATTTCATGTTTTGAAGTGTTTCAGTTTGCATACCTTGAACTTCAAGCTCAGATTTCTCACTTGATAGAAATCTTGAGGACAATCCAAGGCTATAGGGGTGATGTACATCACCCCAGCTTCATTGTGGTACCTGGATCGTGTGTTTTGGTTAAGGTTCAAACACCTGCAACTGGTGGTCGGAGTTGGTTGGTCCACCGGAGAAGATGGTGGTTTCCACCACCATCCCCACGTGGTTGAACCTAGGCCCTTGGATGAGGCTCACACGTTCTAATCTCAGCCATGCATTCTATTGACTTATTTTAATACACTTTGTGGCGCGTTAGACTAAGGATCATGGTACACTAGCGCCTCTGAGCCAATGGATGTGTCCACGTCATTTAATGAATTCCATCCAAGCGCTGCTGATTTTTCATATTTTCTATTTTCTGTTTTATTTTCTTTTAATTCCATTTATTTTCAAAAATTCGTAACTATTTTATTTGAAGTCATAAAAATATGAGACCAATGGCAAAAAAATTCTTGAAAAATCTAGTTTCATAATCTGATTTTTAATTTTTTTGTGACTTCATTTAATATTTTTTGTGAATTATTTTGTTTTTAATAGTTTTTAATTCATTTTAAATACTTTTTGATATCCAAAAATTCCAAAAATATTTTCTTAACACATATGGATCATGATAAGTCTATGAAAAATATTCTCATTAATTTCTTAATTGATTTGAGATTTATTTGAGATTTTAATTCATTTGTGTTATTTTTCTTTATTTTTAATTGTTTTAAAATAGTTTTTGTCTTCAAAAAATGTTGAGAAAATTTGTCAAACCTTGTTTGACCATGTTAGACCTATGATGATTCAAATGGACTTGTTGAAGTTGATTTGAATTGAATTTGAGGTTTTACCATATTTTGTTCATTTTATTTTATGTTTTATTTAAAATCCAAAAATACTAAAAAAATATATATTTGACTTGTTGACCTCTAATCTTCATTTCTCTTCTGTTTTACATTGATTGTTGATGGTTTGATTCACATTTGATCATTGTGTTTTGATTATATCATTTGAATTCTCATTTTGTTCATTTCATCTTCATCTCTTTTCTTCTTCTTTTTATTTTGGTCATTGAGTTAATGATTTGCGGTTGGTCTTGACATATGAGAGGCTTAACCTTCTTTGATCCAAATCAAACTCAACTTGATCAAAGATCAAGTGAGTTGCTTTGTGTCCAAGATAGGTTGCTTCTTGGTCAAGCAAAAAACCTAAAATCCATACAAGGTCTTTCTTCTTTTCTTTTGGCATGGCAAGTTGTAGGAGCTTGGCTTACTAGTCATGATCTCTAACTTGTGTTTATTTGCCTATAATTTTATTGATCGACCTCAGATAGGTGTGACTACTACATTAGTCCACTTACGATTGCTTAACATAGCGCTAAATTGTCTTATGACACACCAACATTAACTACTAATCACTAACTTTAATTCAAGCATTTAATTTCTTGCAATTTACTTTAATGCAATTTACTTTCTATCTGATTTATTCATATTGCCTTTTTCCCTTTGCTCACTTGAGCTCATATTCTATGTTTATGTCATTTTCCTTTTGCTCGTTTGAGCTCATTATTGTATATAAATATATTGTTGCTTTGTGTTTGCCTTGTCTTTATTGCAAAAAGGAGCAAGGACTTAGAATTAGGACCTTACCTATGCTTAAAGGAGTTCAAGAGCAACTTGGCCTCATGCCTTTAGAATGCTAAACTTGTTGAAGAGCAACTAGGCCTCATGCCTTTAGAATGCTAAACTTGTTGAAGAGCAACTAGGCCTCATGCCTTTAGAATGCTAAATCTTAAAGTTGACTTCAAAGGATCCCTAATCTAAACTCATTCTTTGTCCATACCTCTTATTGTATTGTGAACTTTTTGATGTTTGCTCTTGTGTGATAGGGATTCCATCTTGAGATAGTAAGAAGGACCATTGTCATGAGTAGCCAAGTTAAGAAAGACAAGCCAATTGGAGATCCTATGAGCTTGAATATAATATTTATTTTGATTTCTTGAGTTGATTGCTAAGTCCAAAGGAAAGGAGCATCTTGAATCATCTTTATGATCTCAAGAAAAGGAACTCCAAGGTGTAGCGGGGTATTCGTTACCTTTAGATTTATTGACTAAATCAAAAGTAAATCATACAATTTAAGTCGCCACTGCACTTCTATTTATCCAAAGGAAAGGTTAGAAAGCGAACAAAAACCGAGAAGTTTTATCAAATCAAAAACTAATAAAAATGTCATGAGATCTAGGTAAGGGGGTTGGTTATGCAATGAGAAGGTTTTAAGCATCCAAAACATCCTTAGTACTCTAAAGGAGCCCTTTTTGCAAATGTTGTATGGTAGGTTGGTATTTTGTGAAAATATTTGTGCAAACATGATTGGGGAGATGAGAAAATAATATATAAATTTATTTACAATTTTGTTGTTTGAATGGATAAACCCATTACCTACGTACCATCACAAAGGTAGGATCAAAACCCCGTAGTTCGAGGTAAAAATCTCAAAATAAGTTGGTGAATTGATTGGTCAAAAGCCTTAAGGTCTTTTGTTATCAAAGGGAGAAAACTCAACCTAAACCACAATCCACCATATGTGGAGAGCTTCAACATACTAGTGAGGGATCCACCCTATAATAAGTATGGAAGACTTATAGTCCAATCACTAAGGATAAGGTGAGGTTTACATCAACCACTATGATAACTCAAACCTAATACCTAATGTTCATGAAAAGTTTTGGCAAAGGTGGCCATTGGAACCACAAAAACAAACTTGAGTGAGTTGGATTTACCAATTAGAAGTATTCACAAAATAAAGTCAAAGTTGACTTAAGATTTAATTCAAAATAAGTATTAATGAAAAGAGTTTGAGAAATCAAAGGCATATGGCCTAGGTTTCTAGTTTTGAAAACAATGTCAATGTTTGTGCAAAATGAGTTTGGCTTGGGTTAGAGTGGAGAGAAGAAGACAAGGGCTAGTCCTAAACATGCAAAGATGAGAGAAGAGAAATAAAACCCTTGGAGTTCCTTTCTTGAGATCATAAAGATGATTCAAGAGCTCCTTTCCTTTGGACTTAGCAAGCAATAAGCAATTAACTCAAGCAATCAAGCACATATTCAATCAAGCTCCTAGGATCCTCCAAGTGGACTTGTCTCTTTTAACTTGGATGTTCATGACAATGGTCCTTCTAATTAGCTCAATTTTAGGATCCCTATCACACAAGAACAAACAAATCAAAAAGTTCCACAATGAAATAATAGAAATGGACAAAGAGAGAGTTTAGATTAGGGGTCCTTTCAAATTATCTTCAAGATGTAAGCATTCTAAAGGCATGAGGCCTAGTTGCTCTTTAATCAATTTTAGCATTCTAAAGGCATGAGGCCTAGTTGCTCTTGAACTCCATTAAGCATAGGTAAGGTCCTAATTCTAAGTCCTTTCTCCTTTTTGCATTGGTTCACACAAACAAAAAAACAAAACAAGCACAAGGCAATAGTATATACACAATAATGTGCTCAAGTGAGCAAAAGGCAAATGGCATAAACATAAACATGAGCTCAAATGAGCAAAGGGAAAAAGACAATATGAATAAATGAGCAAGAAATTAAATTGCATTAAAGTAAATTTTAAGAATTAAATGCTTGAATTAAAAGTTAGTAATTAGTAGTTAGTGTTAGTGTGCCATAAGGCAATTTAGCGCTATGTTAAGCAATCGTAAATGGACTAATGTAGTAGTCACACCTATCTGAGGCCGGTCAATAAAACTATAGGCAACTAAACACAAGTTAGAGATCATGACTAGTAAGCCAAGCTCCTACAACTTGCCATGCCAAAAGAAAAGAAGAATGACCTTGTATGGATTTCAGGTTCTTTGCTTGACCAAGAAGCAACCTATCTTGGATACAAAGCAATTCACTTGATCTTTGATCAAGATGAATTTGATTTGGATCAAAGAAGGTTAAGCCTCTTATATGTCAAGGCTAACCTTAAATCATTAACTCATTGGTCAACATAAAAAGATGACGAAAGGAGATGAAGCTAGAATGTACGAAATGGAAATTCAAATGACATAAACAAAACACATTGATCAAACATGAATAGAATCAACATCAATCAATGGTAAACAGAAGTGAAATGAAGATTAGAAGTCAAGAAAGGTCAAACATATTTTTGGTATTTTTTGGAATTAAAATAATGCATAAAATAAAATGAACAAATAAAATCTCAAATAAATCTCAAATCAATTAAGAAATTGATGAGAATATTTTTCATAGATTTGTTATCATCCAAAGATGTTAAGAAAATATTTTTGGCATTTTTGAATATCAAATGGTATTTTAAATGAATTAAAAACAATCAGAAATGAAATAATTCAGAAAAAATATTAAATGGAATCACAAATATAATTAAAAATCATTTTATGAAACTAGAATTTAAGAGAAAAAATTTGCAATTGGTCCCATATTTTTGTGATTCAAAATAAAGAAGTTATGAATTTTTGAAAATAAAAAGAATTAAAGAAAATAAAACAGAAATTCATAAAATAGAAAAAAACCACAGCGCTTGGTGATCGGTCACCATTTCCATTGAATTTCCACCTTTGATCCGATATATTTTCATCACTTTGGTAAGATTTGTGGTTGTTTTTAGTTATTTTACAGTCATTTAACATATGTTGTTAGTTTATGATAGCATTGCATGTTGTTACACGTTTTTGTCCAAAAAGTCTCTTTTATGCTTCGATTTGGTAGTGTTGTTGTTACAGGTTATTGCATAGGTTAAAAAGGGCTAATAGCTGATGGTTGGATGCTCAAAAAGGCAAAACTATGAAAATACAGCAGGTCAACACGGGCCCCCGTGTGCATCAACACGGCCCGTGTTGTTTGTCAGGAAAGGAGAGCTCCAAGAGGTAAAAAAGAGGTTTAACACGGGCGCCCGTGTGAATCCACACGGCCCGTGTTGATGCCTCTGTAGCTTGCTCTGAAAATGCACATTTTGAAGAGCACACACGGGCACCCGTGTGAATCCACACGGCCCGTGTTGATGGGCGCGACTGAGAAACTTCACTTTTTGTCATGTGGATCCATTCTGCTCATTAAGGGTATTTTGGACTTTTTGCTGGGAGAAAATCCATCAGAAGCTATTAGAAGACTTGGGAGAAAGGAAGAAGGACACTTTTTGACGTACGAAAGAAAACACTGCACTGAAAAGATAGCTACTACGGAGGATTTGAAGACGGCGAGATTCAAGGGCATCACCCTTTGAAGATCAAAATCTCCTAATTCTTTGTAATGTTTAATTTCTATACTATGATTTCTTTGAATACTATGAGAGGCTAAAACCCAAATGCTAGGGGGTGGTCCTGATTTGATCTGATGTTATGAATTCTATCTAAGGATTTCCTTATTACTATGTTACGAATTTCAATTCAATTGTATGATGTGCTTATGCTTTTGTATTGGACAAATACAATTAGATCTATGACTATCAATAACAGGATTGTGATTGTTAGGGTTTTCACATAATTAGGTTTATAATTGTATCACCTAGGACTATGAACTTTTGTAAATCACCATAAACCTTGACATTGTTTATGATTAAAACCAATGATTAATTGAATGGACATTTGAGTAAGAATTGGTAGTTTAATAGTTTCTTCCTTAAGGACTTAAGGAAGAACATTCTGAGGTTAGGTAATTGAATGTTTCATGTGTATTAAGGAAATCTTGACTGAATTCATAACTGGTTAAATCAACCACTCACCCTAGCATATTTTATCTTAATCAATTATTTCTACTATCTTTTTGTGTTTACTATTATAAATTCACAAACCCAACCAAACCCTTGTCTTTTTGTTCAAATAGAATCAGAAGAAAAATAAGTATTTCCTACGCAATCCCTGAGATCGATACTTGGAAATAAAACTTCTTATTACTACATCGATAAAAATAGTACACTTGCTATTTTTCCGATCACTTGGATCAGCGCTCATTAATTGACGTGGCTGATCCAAGGGACATGAAGCGCGCGCATATGGTGAGCATTAGTCAACAGCGCGGTATGCAGCATTAAATGAAGTCATAACAATGCAAGGCCAGGATTAGATCTGATAATCATCATCCAACGGCCATAGATCAAACGTGTGGGGACGGTTGTGGAAACCACCGTCTTCTCCGGTGAGAAGGCACAGTCCGGCCACCAGTTGCAGGTTTTGCAACCACAACTAAAACACGCGATCCATATACCAAATTAAAGCTGGGGTGATGTACATCACCCCTGTAACCTTAGTTTTTACTCAAGATCCTTATGGAAGAAGAAATCTGAGGTTGAAAAACTAGGTGTTCAATCTGAAGTTCAATAATTCACAAAATTAAAGCTACCATTGGCTTGCCTCTCACATGAGTACTTCAGAACACCAAACCAACACAAGCAATGCACAATAATCAATGAGATTCTAAGCAAAACAGTTGAGGTATAAACCTTTATAGAGCAACTTTTATGAGCACAATTCAACTAATATTTTGCTTGCAGCTTGATCCTGATGCTAGGTATGAGAGCTAGACTTAGGAATTAGTGATGATAATCAACTGATGTTGTTGAAAATCACACTTGAAAAATGAAATGAAAACTCAAAATTCCTTTGGTGTGAGGTTGGGAAATGAATTCAGCAGAGATTCAGGCGCCTTTAGGTTACCATTTGAGTGAGGCAAGCATTATATTTATAGCCACAGCTGTAAGGAAAGGATGAGCAAACTCGTGTGCATGAAGTTGGGGCCTCCATGCATGGGTCTATACAGGCGCATGTGAGGCCCAAAAGCACTTGCAAATGAATTTTGAACATCAACCAAGTCGAATTGGACGTGCAAATTGCATGGTATTGGATTGTGCATGAAGATTTAACATGAAATGCATAATTGATCACAATTGTTCTCTTCTTCGAAAATACCATTTGGAAAATCCAAACATAAGCATGTGGTTAATGGTTAGAAAGGTCTTGACATAAGGAACAAAAGCTATGTAGAACAAAAATTCATTTGGAGTTTGGAAAATTGTGAAAACTGGCCATGAAGTTCAAGGTACAAAACATGTATTTGAAAAATTTGCCTAAAATGACCAACTTCAAGCCCTTCTGTTTCAATGATACAAGCCTCAAATGGAAAAACCTCCAACATCAAAGTTGTATATATTTTCAACACAATAAATTTGGACCTAACGTTTGTATCATTTGGATTTTTGATGAGAAAGTTATGGGCACTTGAAGTTGGACTTTTTCACATTTCAATGGATTTGGTCCAGAGTGACCTATAATGTTTTGTATTATAACATGTGTTTATTTTAGAATTATGAAATTTTGTCAAACATAACAATTGAATTAGACATCTTAAAATTTCCAATTCCTTTGGTATCACCTCAACATCATAAAAATTAAGGAAGTTAGGTCCTTGGGAAGTTGACCCAAAATTAGGGTTTCAGTCAAAATGACCTATAATATTTTGAAATGAATGATGACCTTACAAGTTTCAAATGGATTTTTGATGAACATGAAAGTTTTTCATATGATTCTTAAGAACAATTTTTCTCTTGGGGTCATCTTCATTTGACAAACACATAAAACGTTAGGTCTCAGTGGATTTCAAAATAGTCAGGTGATTTGACTGGTCAACTTCTCAAAGCCAAACTTCAAATCTTGATGAATGAAGGATTGAGGACACTCACATAGGCTCATATATGCATGAAATGATGAATTAAATAAATTCCCTTGATTGAATTTGATCATAGGTTGAGGTTGCTTCATGAGCAAGGCACAGTCAATGCATAGTTGAATTAGGGTTTCCTTGGGAAACAATCCTCAAGCCCTTTGGTTTATCTTGATCAAATTTATATACTTGGGAGGCATATATGATGATTGAGAGATTTGGGAACCATTGTCATGCTTGCTTTCATCTTCATCTGGCCATTCTTTGATGGGCATAGGGGCCTCCTAGGAGCCTTGGATCACATGACTGCTTAAGCTTCAAAACAAACAAAGTTAGTGACATATTTTTGTGCTTTTGGTTAGTAATCAAAATGAGGAAAGCAATAATATAAAATTCAAGCATGCTTGGTGGTCTCAAACCACTCACGCAAGTCCCACCCTAAGGTAAGGAGTCAAGATGCTATGATCCTTGAGGCAAAATGTAATGAGTAGTGATATGATGCCATGAGGGATCTTAGGGTCAAAATTAGGGTCTTACAGATGCCCCTATTTAAGCTCATTCTAGCCGGAGATATGAAGGTTAAAATCTTCGTCTTGACGAGGTAGAATGGGCTTAAATAATAACAAAGAGACGAATTTTGGTCCCTAAGACACCTCATGATGCAAGTGTATGTATGAAAAAGTTAATACTCTGTGGGGATATGTGGCCACAAAGGAAAAAGAAATCAGGAGAAACTAAAAATCCATAAGAGTAATACACTCATAAATAGGATAGAGACTCTGGGGGAGAAATAAGGGTAAAAAATGCGTGAGCATGTCACGACTTAAAACTTGCTGAGAGACACGAAGGGATTCCATGAAAATAAATCAATGGAAAGACTCGAGCTGACGCAAAGACGCCTGTATTGGGGAATATGTCAATACAGGAAAACAATCCATGAAGGATACTTCGGATAAAAATCCGGACTCGGCTGGGGAATATCCAACTAAGGGATTCAACCGAGGAAGAAACAACGAGATATTACCGGATACCAGGTAATAAAATCAAAGAGACATGTGATCGAAACACCGGTATAAGGGTGAGAGAACAACATGCTCAGGGAGAAAGAATATCTAAGACCGGTATAAGGGTGAGAGATATCAATCATCCGAAACATCTGAGGAAAACTCAAAAAGGCAAATTTCAACTCAGGGAAATCTGACTCCACAGGGGACAAAAAGTCATAACAGGGAGCAGAAGGAAGGAACACCAGGGATACCGGTTACTAGGTATATAATAGGTGACCAACCAGGCGTGAATTGGGGAATATTTCCAAGACACTCATCATCCGAAGGGAGGGCTGAAAAAGCAAACTCGACTTACAGGATGGACATTCACCTGGGGAAGAAAAAGACTTCGACTAGAGAGCGCATGAGATATATTATCTATTACCGTTAGAACGTAGATAACATACTCGCATGGAGGATTATCCACAACCGGTTACTAGGTTAATAAAGGATAAATCGACCGAAAAGGAAGGACATCGGGATACCGCCTACCGGGCAAAAATGATGACCAATCAAGGGGAGAAACAATCATTACCAAACAAGGGTAAATGAAAGATGACTCGCTGG
The DNA here is from genome assembly GCF_024323335.1 of Lathyrus oleraceus. Taxonomy (NCBI): domain Eukaryota; kingdom Viridiplantae; phylum Streptophyta; class Magnoliopsida; order Fabales; family Fabaceae; genus Lathyrus; species Lathyrus oleraceus. The sequence continues at coordinate 67,816,252 of NC_066581.1, read as the reverse complement.
GGATGCATTGACAAAAGCAATGATCCGGGAGATATATCATCGGTTACTGGGTGGTATACTCAAAAAATGAGAATATCAATACCAAATATTGGATAAAGATAACCAGCAAGAGGGGATTACATCTACCGGTTACTGGGTAGAAAACCAAGGGTGAGAGTAACCGTCATCGGTTAGGATGAACAAATATCAAGGTTTAACTCTGCAAGGGGACAAAATGGGGTTTACAACTACCGGTTACTAGGTAGAAAATCACAGAAATAGGACTTACAACTACCGGTTACGGGGTACAAGGCCAAAACATCCACTGGCGAGAGAATGAACAACTACTGTTTACTGAGCAATTGGTCACCTGAACCACAGGGAACTGCAGGGGAAATATCAAGAGGAGTCAATCTAGGAACAAACTAGAGAGACACAATGAAACAAGACTCAACCCAATGAGAATATAACTCAGAGGAGTAATTTCATCCCAATACATATTTTTGAAGGAAACTGAAGCAATAATCATCCATGAGGACATAACTCAGTGGGGAATATGGAAGGAAAGATAGACACTTTCTGCCTATAGGGTTGACTCTATATGGAGAGATCAGACACAAATATCTGCTTGGAAAGAACATTTCACCACTAGCAGGAGATAACAAGCAAAGATATATGGCAAAGAATGCAACATGAATATCTGAATGTTATAATTATGCATGTATATGCGTGGTTTATGTATGATTAATGCTGACAAACAGATATATCTAACACAAACAGTTCCAAGAATCAATGGATAGACATCCAGTACAACATCTCAAAAAGAGAAGGCCAGGTCCACAGGAGAAAATCCAATCTGGTGGGGGGCAACAAATACAAGGAAACACCAATCACCGCTGAGGGTCAAGTAGAGTCGCTGCCGGGGACAAAGACTACTGCTAGGGAAACAAGCAGGATCGTTGGGGATCAGAGACCGCTATTGGGGATCAGCAAAAGATCACAGCTACCAAATGTTGGTGATCTTCCAACAGTTCTTGGGAACTCGCAGAGATAACAATAAGATCCATCATGGATGGACTCTCCTGGGGATCTCATCAGGGAATAATGAGAAATTCTGTGGGGAACAACCACCAAACAGAAACACAGTTAATCAAACATTCTCTTCTCACCACTGAAGGAACATCTTTGCTGCGGAAGGAAACAACACATCTTCCTCGAAATTCTAATGCCAAACTAGGATCAGGTAAAGTCTTAGCTAGGGAAGCTACAGAGCCACTGCCAGGGATTTGCTGTTGATCAGACAAAAGATCTGATGTAGAGGAAATCCTACCGGGGAGCTCAACACGGATAAGATCCATTGTAGAAGAACTCTACTGGGGAACTTATCAGGGCAAGATATGAAACTCTCTGGGGAACAACCACCGAACAGAAGTTTCCAATAATCAACACATTTCCTTATATCTGCTGGAGAAACATTTCTGCTAGGAGGAGAGAGAACCACTGTTCTGCTGGGGAAGGGAATAAACATCTTCAACACCAGTTCTGCTTAGAGGAAACTTATCCAATAAGGAAGGTAAATCAAACATCCGGTTTTAATCAGACAGCTCCACTGGGGAAAAACTGTAGGCGATCATACCGGGGATAACCTGCTGGCGAACCAACTGAGGAGGAAGTCTAATGTGAGAAACCCTACTGAGGATGAGTGGTAAGCAAACTTGCTGGGGATTTCCACTCATGCTGGGAATTCCTGCATAATCCGCGGGAGATTTCCAACCACACTGAGGGAGATCAACTTCCTCGAAAAGATAGCATATTAATTTTTGTCAATTTATAAGGGATTTTAGGTAAGTCCACACAAGGGATGACAACTGTATAATTCATAAAACACAGATGCTAGAATCAGATTCTTTGGAGATCTGAGGATGGAGGTATATACATCTCCAGAAGATAATATATTGGAAAAGGGCTACATTGAACATAATGACCATTTCTCTGCCGACCCTAAATCCAATGTATCTGAAGCTTTAGTTGACGATGATTGAGCGATAATCTTAGACAGATGACAGCTGTAAAACAAAGTCTTGTCAAGATGCAGTTACTTGCCAAATCCCTAATTTTTGCCTAGATTGCCCCAGGGTGAGGTACTCAATCTAGCGGGATATATATTCATTTTTTATGTCTCTAACTTTTGCCTGGACCACCCTTTCGGGTTTTCAATCCACCGAGACACTCATTTTTGCCTAAGTCGCCCTTTCGGGTTTTCAACTTAGCGGGCTATTCTGTTTTTATTTTTAGGCGAAGTATTTTTTGACTGCATCTGAATTCACAGGACGAGTGAAATCCTCCCCATCCATAGTTGTAAGTATCAAGGCACCGCCTGAAAAGGCTCTCTTAACAACATATGGACCTTCATAGTTTAGAGTCCACTTTCCCCTGGAATCGGGCTCGAAAGACAAGACTTTCTTGAGCACGAGGTCACCTTCTTAGAACACACGAGGCTTGACCTTCTTATCAAAGGCTTTCTTCATCCTTTGCTGATACAACTGACCATGGCACATGGCAGTCAATCTCTTCTCTTCAATCAAATTCAGTTGGTCATAACGACTCTGAACCCATTCAGCATCAGTCAACTTGGCTTCCATCAAGACTCTCATTGATGGGATCTCAACCTCCACGGGGAGCACAACCTCCATGCCATAAACAAGAGAGAAAGGGGTTGCCCATGTTGAAGTGCAGACAGATGTACGATAACCATGCAAAGCTAATGGCAGCATCTCATGCCAATCTTTGTACGTAACAACCATCTTCTGGATAATCTTCTTGATGTTCTTGTTAGCAGCTTCAACAACCCCATTCATCTTGGGTCTATAGGGAGAAGAGTTATGATGTGCAATCTTGAACTCACTACACAGCTCTTTCATCATTTTGTTGTTCAAGTTAGATCCATTATTAGTAATGATCTTATCCGGCACACCATAACGGCATATGAGTTGATGTTTGATAAACTTCACAACCACCTACCTGGTCACATTCACATACGATGCTGCTTCAACCCACTTGGTGAAGTAATCAATTGCTACGAGAATAAAATGGTGACCGTTTGACGCCTTTGGCTCTATCATGCCAATCATGTCAATTCCCCACATGGAGAAAGGCCATGGTGATGAAATCACATTCAGAAGTGTCGGAGGAATATGAATCTTATTCGCATAAATCTGACACTTGTGGCATTTCTTCAAATATTTGCAACAGTCAGACTCCATTGTCAGCCAATAGTAGCATGCTCTCAACATCTTCTTTGCCATGGCATGTCCATTGGAATGAGTACCAAATGAACCCTCATGGACTTCAGTCATCAACAGGTCTGCTTCGTGTCTATCCACGCATCTGAGCAGAACCATGTCAAAGTTCCTCTTATAAAGCACATCGCCATTGAGGTAGAAACTGCCAGATAATCTCCTCAAAGTCTTCTTATCTTTAATAGATGCCCCGGGCGGGTAAATCTAACTTTGAAGAAAACATTTGATGTCATAATACCTTGGCTTATCATCTTTCACTTCTTCAACTGCAAATACATGAGCTGGTCTATCCAGGCGCATAACAGTGATATTGGGGACTTCATTCCAGAATTTCACCATAATCATCGAAGCGAGCGTAGCAAGAGCATCTTCCATCTGATTCTCATCTCGAGGAATATGATGGAAGTCAACCTTAGTGAAGAAAGTTGAAATCCTCCTCGCATAATATCTGTATGGGATGAGGCCGGGCTGATTCGTCTCCCATTCACCCTTAATCTGATTAACAACAAGGGCCAAATCACCATAAACATCCAGATGTTTAATCCTAAGATCAATACACTCTTCTAAACCCATAATACAGGCCTCATACTCCGCCATATTATTCGTGCATTTGAAAGTTAGCCTTGCTGTAAAAGGAAAATGTGTGCCCTGAGGAGTAATAATCACTGCCCTAATACCATTTCCATATTGATTAACAGCGCCATTGAAGACCATACCCCATCGGGAACCAGGCTCTGGCCCTCCATCGAGCGTAGGCTCATCGCAATCTTTCATTTTCAAATACAGAATCTCCTCATTTGCAAAGTCGTACTGAACAGACTGATAATCCTCAATTGGTTGATGTGCCAAGTGGTCAGCCAAGATACTACCTTTAATAGCTTTCTGAGCTCGATACTCAATATCATACTCAGACAACAGCATCTGCCAACGGGAAATTCTCCCAGTTAAAGCAGGCTTTTCAAAGATATACTTGATTGGATCCATTTTTGATATCAACCAAGTCGTATGATTCAACATATACTGGCGTAAGCGCTTAGCAGCCCAAGCCAAAGCACAACATGTTTTCTCAAGCATTGAGTATCGAGACTCACAATCAGTGAACTTCTTACTCAGATAGTATATAGCATACTCTTTCTTCCCTGATTCATCTTACTGACCCAATACACAACCCATAGAGTCTTCAAGAACGATCAAGTACATAATCAAGGGTCTCCCTTCCACATGCGGAGACAGAATCGGAGGTTCAGACAGATATTCTTTGATACTGTCAAAAGCTTTCTGGAAATCCTCGGTCCAATCATGACGCTGAACTTTCCGGAGGAGCTTAAATATTGGCGCACATGTGACAGTCATGTGGGATATAAATTTGGAAATATGACTCCAGCGGCCAAGAAAACCTCAGACTTGCTTTTCAGTTTTGGGCGCAGGCATTTCTTGTATTGCTTTGACCTTGGCGGGATCAACTTCAATACCTCTTTCACTGACAATAAAGCCCAATAACTTGCCGTAACGGACTCCAAATATACATTTGTTTGGATTCAGACGGAGTTTGTACTTCCTCAAATGCTGAAAAAGCTTCAACAAGTGCTTTACATGTTCAACTTTCGTTTTCGACTTTGCAATCATATCGTCAACATACACCTCGATCTCCTTGTGCATCATACCATGAAACAAGGTAGTCATAGCACGTTGATACGTGGCTCCGACGTTCTTCAAACCGAAGGGCATCACTCGATAACAGAATGTTCCCCAAGGTGTGGTGAATGTTGTCTTCTCCATATCCTCGGGTGCCATTTTAATCTGGTTATAACCGAAAAATCCTTCCATAAATGAGAAGACATTGAATTTAGCTGTATTATCTACCAACATATCAATGTGTGTTAGAGGAAAATCATCTTTCGGACTAGCTTTATTCAAGTTTCTATAGTCCACACACATTCGGACTTTTCCATCTTTCTTAGGCACGGGCACAATATTGGCCACCCATTGAGGATATGTAGAAGTCACCAGAAACCCCGCATCAATTTGCTTCTGAACTTCTTCTTTAATCTTTACTGCCATATCAGGATGAGTTCTTCTGAGCTTCTGCTTCACAGGCACGCACTCAGGCTTCAAAGGCAGGAAATGTTGCACAATATCAGTATCTAGACCAGGCATGTCTTCATACAACCAGGCAAAGACGTCGATATATTCTCGTAGAAACTCAATCAACCCCTTCTTTACATACTCTTCCAGGAGTGCCCCAATCTTCACTTCACGAACACAATCCTCAGACCCCAAGTTGACTGTTTCCAGGTTCTCAAGATGCGGCTGAATGATCTTTTCTTCGTGCTCAAGCAGACGGGTAATCTCATCAAGAATCACTTCAACATCATTTTCTTCTGCCTCAAATACAGGGAACTCAAAGTTGGGAGATGGTGTTGGATCATTATGTTCAATGGGTTTGATCAACCTGCATAATGATTTTGGATATAAAAGAGATTTTAGAATTCAAGCAAAGCAAAACATTATGCAGATGAAAAGATTCTCTTTTTTAGGGTTTTATGGTGATCACCAATTTCATGCAAAAAGAAAAAAAGGAAAATAATTTGGAAAAACAAACATTTAACATGTAATTATTGAATGAATATCATTGTTTTAATGTGCCAATAATGTCATCACTTCTCCTTTTGGCATGGGAGAAGGGTTTTCAAACAAAAGTGAACACATTACGTGGACTTATGGACAATTGTTGGAACATCAACAACGATCCAATTATTGCAGACTCCTTCAGGGATGACAAAGTTGCCAGAATCTTCCTCTGCATCATCTTCCACTATAGCAGCAGCCTCCTGGTCTTTGACCGTGTGGATGAAACCACCACTCTGGAACAAGCCACGCTCATTGAAAGGTCCTGAAGATTACCCTATTCTAGCCCGAGATTTATTGTCTTCCAGCTTAATCATTTGCCCTAAACCATTAGTTGTGCCATGCTCAATGGCCAACTTCGCATCATTGTAGAACGCAAATGAAGAAGTTCATTTCCTTAAAGACTCAGCAATAGATAAGGCTTGGAACGACGTCCCAACCTCATCCTCAGCGTCTATATAAGAAAAGGAATACAAATGGCTTACCAAGAGAGCCTTCTCTCCCCCTACCACCACCAACTTCTTGTTCTTGACGAACTTTAACTTCTGGTGTAGGGTGGATGTCACGGCGCCTGCCTCGTAAATCCATGGTATGCCAAGCAAGCAGCTATATGATGGGTGGATATCCATGACTTGAGAAGTGATATGGAAATCACTAGGTCCGATCTTGATTGGGAGCTCAACCTCGCCAATCACAGTTTTCCTGGATCCATCAAAAGCCTTGACTACCACTCCACTCTGCCTCATGGGAGGCCCCTGATATGAAAGTTTGGCCAGAGTGGATTTTGGCAACATATTTAGCGACGATCCTGTGTCTACCAGCACATTAGACAAGGCATCATCCTTGCAATTCATTGAAATGTGTAGAGCCAAGTTCTAGTCTAATCCCTCCTCGGGAAGATCAGCATCGCAAAAGCTCAAGTTGTTACAAGCAGTAATGTTTGCAACAATGCTATCAAACTATTCAACTGTGACATCGTGATCCACGTATGCCACATCCAACACCCTCTGCAAAGCTTCACGGTATGGCTCATAATTCATCAGCAAAGATAGGACAGATATCTTTGACAGAGTTTGAAGCAGCTGATCGACAACATTATATTCGTTCCTCTTGATGAGCCTCAGCATCTCACCACAGTCCTCTCTCAATATGCCATTCTGGCAACCAGGGACAAGAGCTTTAGCAACGACGACAGGTCTATCAACAACAAGTGTCGGATTCGGAGAAGAAGAAGAAGTCCCCACAGGACTGGAAGAATTATCAACAACATCAATTCTTCTCGAGACGTCTACATGGGGTTTTGGCGGTGCCGAAAAAACACGACCACTGTGAGTCACACCACTAACGTCAAATATACTGGTAACAGAGGTGGAGGGTAACGGCGCCTCCTTCCCATCTTCCAACGCAACCGCGTTATATCGGTAGGGAACAACTCTATCTGAAGAATATGGAACCGGGCATGCTGGCTTGATAATGAGAGTAGGAGAAACCTTCTTCTTGCTTCCGTCATATCTGACAACAAAAGCTTCTGGTATTCTGAATACAGGTGATATAACATCACCCTGATCCAACATCTCTTGGATATCTTTCCTGACCTAGCGACATCCTCTCTCGTTGATAGTGCACACACGGTAACTGTCATGGTCATGCTCATAATGACTGTATCCACATAACAGTCTGTGCATCTCGACCAACGATTGCCTGATGTGACCGACATACAGGACTTTGTATTTTCCAGGGTAACCCTGGACCATATTAATTGCAGCCTTCCCATGCTCGAGCAATGGCTTCTTCTTAACATTAGGACCTACGTCCTCGAAAAACAAGATACCGCTTCTAACAAGGTCTTGAACCTTGGTCTTGAGAGGATAACAGTTCTCCACATCATGTTCGGGAGCACCGGAATGATAAACACAATGAAGCTCGGGCTTGTACCACCACTGAGGGTTGGTCGGTACGGCAGGTGGGTCACGTGGAGTAATCGGCTTCCTTTCAATCAATGAAGGATATAAGCGCTTAAAGTCTTTAAAAAGATCTTTGTCATTTCTTTCTCTTCGAGCGGGGGCACAATCTATGCGGCCAATTCACGCCACCTCTGGGCGTACTCCTTGAATGTTTCCTTCTCCTTCTGGGACATAGCCCTCAGTTGGTCCCTATCGGGAGCCATATCAACATTGTACTTGTACTGCTTGACGAAAGCTTCGCCAAGGTCGTTGAAGGAGTGGATGTTCGCACTATCCAGACCCATATACCATCTGAGTACGGCACCGGACAGGCTGTCCTAGAAATAGTGGATGAGGAGTTAATCGTTGTCGGTCTGAGTTGACATCTTGCGTGCATACATCACAAGATGGATGAGAGGGAAAGTGTTTCCCTTGTACTTTTCAAAGTCAGGCACTTTGAATTTGATGGGAATCTTGACATTTGGCACGAGGCACAACTCAGCGGCAGATTTACCGAAGAGGTCTTTCCCTCTTAGAGTCTTCAGTTCCTTGCGTAGCTCAAGGAATTGATCATTCATAGCATCCATTTTATCATAAACATATGGGCCCTTAGATGGCTCAGAATGATAAATGGTGTCATCAACTCTCGGTAACGTATGCACAACTGGAGGTGGCACAGCAAGGACCGAGCTAGATGCCGGAAGAGAAGCAAAGGTAGGGGCGAGACCCTCTGGCACAAAATTCGCGAGCATCCCCCAGGGAAACCCGGTTGGCATAGCAGACGGAGCGAAATGAGCACTGGCGGCAAGCACGGTAGAGGAAGCTACCTCTGAAATGACCGTCCTCTGGGGAGGAGTTGAAGGCGTTGGAGAAGACTGACTTTGGGTGGCCAGGAATGACTCCATCAGGGCAGTCAACCTATCCATTTCCTCCTTAAGTTCTTTGTTCTCTTGCTCAAGGTGATCCATTAGCTTTGAAGAATTGGCTCTGGTGTTGTACCGGTGCGTCAGCTTGTCTTCAAAATAAATGAAGAACACAGAGTTAGACCACTGATCAAGAAGCCCTGAACAAAAGTTGCTTATGCATATGATGCATGTAATGCTTGTGCATATGATTTTATTTTTATTTGAGGAACTTTTTAGATATCTATTTGCAAATATTTTGAAATATTAATCATTTAGACATGTAATGGAATATTCATATCAATAATATCTGGAAAAAAATTTACACCAAAGAAGTACAGTCTTGGTAACCAAATACAATACAAGAGAGAAGGAAAATGAACATCCTATGGAACCCTAGAAACAATCGTCTAAAGCTCTCGAGACCGGAAGATAAGCTACACAAAGCCTCTTAACCTCTCTCTCATAAGCTGTCTCCATATCTGCCTTCTCCTTGGCGAGTCGATCATACTTCCTCTTCTAAAACCTGGATGACTGAGAAAGAAGAGAAGTCACCACATCATCAGGCTCGTCGATAACCTGATGCTCCAGAAATTCTATCAAAGCATCCTTATCTCTGAGTTGCTGAAGTAGCTCCTCTCACTCACGGACCCAAGCACGCGAACGATCTTCATCTCTCAACTCCTCTACTCCTTGGTTAAGGAGGGTTGAAGGCCCAACCATAACCATAGGTGTAGGTCTCGGATAGTCATAGGGCATGCGGTACTCAAAAGCTCTCTTCCTCACCCACGAGGTGTAGGGTTCCAAAGCAATACAATTCTTTGGACCAAGCTCTTTCCTTCCCTTCCTATGGATCTTGCGCCAAGCACGAACCATCCTGCCCTTCAAGTTCTGGGGATCTTTACCCTCTTGAAAAAACACACCTTCTAACAAAATTTTATTAAGCTTATCCTTTAAGGGGAACCCAAGCTGACGACGTGCCAAAATAGGGTTGTAGTTAATTCCACCGCATGTACCAAGAAGAGGCACATTGGAGAATTCACCACAAGAGTCAATAATTTGGACACCATCATATACACGGTTATACCAAAAGATATCATTATTAGTGAGAGACATAATTCTCGTGGACCACCGCAGACATCCTTTGTTCTCCTTGAAGGCGAGCGTCTGTGGCAAGTGCGAAATAAACCACTTGTACAGCAGAGGCAAACAGCACACAATGGTACCGCCACCCTTTGAATTTCTCATATGCAAAGAGAAATAAGTGTCACCCAACAGAGTAGGAACGGGATTAATAGTAGAGAAAATCCTAATAGTGTTCACATCCACAAAATTGTCGATGTTGGGGAATAACACTAGCCCATAGATGAGAAGTACAAATATGGCTTCAAATGCGTCCTTACTCATGGCCTTCCCAAATAGAGTAGCTTGAGCAAGGAGGAAATCAGATGGGAGACCTTGAATTCCACCTTTGGTAGTCATGTGAGCACCAATATCAGATTCATCTATGTGTAACAGATCAGCAATCTCTTGGGAAAAAGGAACTCTCTCCAAGCCACTGAACGACAATTGATCTAAGATAGGTATACCCACTAGATAGACATACTCCTCAAGCATAGGAAAAAGCTGGAAATCCGGGAAAGTGAAGCAACGGTACAAGGGATCATAGAACTGTACCAACACACTCATCAGACCTTCATCCACCTGAGTAGCAAGAATAGACAGAAGCTTCCCATGGTGAGCCTTGAACTCCAAGGGATCTAATACATAGGATGTAGAACTCCTTAACTCTTTCAAGTCAGGTTGTCTGAAACTGTACTTCTTCGTATTCCTTCTTTGCTTATCCATGTCTAAAAATTTGCAAATAGACCTCTTAAGTTCTTTGAAAATTTTCTCATTGTGGATGATATGGATGCAAATAAATGCATGAATGCATGGATGCAACAATCACACTCAAGGATCAAGCAAATCACACCACACAAAGGTCACGTGATGAATCAAGTCATCCTAAATATCAATCATCCATTTTGGTGGATTACGGTTTACACCTTATCAATACGCAAGTTCCATTGATATTAAGGATATACGAGAACGGATCAACCGCGAATCAAGGGTTTGTGGCAAGTCACGAGCATGGAGTATCGGTTAAGAACCACCCAAAGGGAGTGTACTATGGTTAAACCTGACAATCATGTTCTAACAAAGGTTCCCATAGTCATCATCCCATCTTTCAGATATTATCGGATAAACGACTACTCGTATTCCAAAAATATTCTCAAGAGAGACTCTTATGAGTGTAGTATCACGTAACAATCATATCAAATCTTACACTTAAACGAACATCGTACTACGTCTTAAAATAGGCCAAGATGGGCTAGGTAATCTAAGGTCCTTGGCTTCTAAGGCATATATTGGAAAGAGTAATGCCTAACCACGACTACTCGTGTGACATTATTGATCCCAACATAACCTCCACCAAGTGAATGGGCTTGCAAGTCAACTTGCTAAGGAATAACTCCACACAAGTCAACAAGACTATGCCATTCTCCTATCATAAGTGCACTCGAGTTCGGGTATAGAACTCATCTCACAAGACTATGCCATTCACCAAGCATACAAGAAATTGAATAAATCAAGCAATTCATGCATTACAAACAATACAGTCATCCCAAATTTGCACAAAAATATGTCACAAATAAATATACAATACAACAAAGCAAAAGGTAGGATAAACCCACTAGGAAGCCATGTAGTGGGGTATTCGTTACCTTTAGATTTATTGACTAAATCAAAAGTAAATCATACAATTCGAGTCGCCACCGCACTTCTATTTATCCAAAGGAAAGGTTAGAAAGCGAACAAAAACCGAGAAAATTTATCAAATCAAAAACTAATAAAAATGTCAGAGATCTGGGTAAGGGGGTTGGTTATGCAATGGGAAGGTTTTAAGCACCCAAAACATCCTTAGTACTCTAAGGGAGCCCTTTTTGCAAATTTTGTATGGTAGGTTGGTATTTGTGAAAATATTTATGCAAACATGATTGGGGAGATGAGAAAAGAATATACAAATTTATTTACAATTTTGTTGTTTGAATGGATAAACCCATTGCCTACGTACCATCACAAAGGTAGGATCAAAACCTCGTAGTTCGGGGGTAAAAATCTCAAAATAAGTTGGTGAATTGATTGGTCAAAAGCCTTAAGGTCTTTTGTTATCAAAGGAAGAAAACTCAACCTAAACCATAATCCACCATGTGTGGAGAGATTCAACATACTAGTGAGGGATCCAGCCTATAATAAGTATGGAAGACTTATAGTCCAATCACTAAGGATAAGGTGAGGTTTACATCACCCACTATGATAACTCAAACCTAATAGCTAATGTTCATGAAAAGTTTTGGCAAAGGTGGCTATTGGAACCACAAAAACAAACTTGAGTGAGTTGGATTTACCAATTAGAAGTATTCACAAAATGAAGTCAAAGTTGACTTAAGATTTAATTCAAAATAAGTATTAATGAAAAGAGTTTGAGAAGTCAAAGGCGTATGGCCTAGGTTTCTAGTTTTGAAAACAACGTCAATGTTTGCACAAAATGAGTTTGGCTTGGGTTAGAGTGGAGAGAAGAAGAGAAGGGCTAGTCCTAAACATGCAAAGATGAGAGAAGAGAAATAAAACCCTTGGAGTTCCTTTCTTGAGATCATAAATATGATTCAAGAGCTCCTTTCCTTTGGACTTAGCAACCAATAAGCAATTAACTCAAGCAATCAAGCACATATTCAATCAAGCTCCTAGGATCCTCCAAGTGGACTTGTCTCTTTTAACTTGGATGTTCATGACAATGGTTCTTCTAATTAGCTTAATTTTAGGATCCCTATCACACAAGAACCAACAAATCAAAAAGTTCCACAATGCAATAATAGAAATGGACAAAGAGAGAGTTTAGATTAGGGGTCCTTTCAAATTATCTTCAAGGTGTAAGCATTTTAAAGGCATGAGGCCTAGTTGCTCTTTAATCAATTTTATAATTCTAAAGGCATGAGGCCTAGTTGCTCTTGAACTCCATTAATCATAGGTAAGGTCCTAATTCTAAGTCCTTTCTCCTTTTTGCATTGGTTCACACAAACAAACAAAAACAAAACAAGCACAAGGCAATAGTATATACACAATAATGTGCTCAAGTGAGGAAAAGGCAAATGGCATAAACATAAACATGAGCTCAAATGAGCAAATGGAAAATGACAATATGAACAAATGAGCAAGAAATTAAATTGCATTAAAGTAAATTGCAAGAATTAAATGCTTGAATTAAAAGTTAGTAATTAGTAGTTACTGTTAGTGTGCCATAAGGCAATTTAGCGCTATGTTAAGCAATCGTAAGTGGACTAATATAGTAGTCACACCTATCTGAGGCCGGTCAATAAAACTATAGGCAACTAAACACAAGTTAGAGATCATGACTAGTAAGCCAAGCTCCTACAACTTGTCATGCCAAAAGAAAAGAAGAATGACCTTGTATGGATTTCAGGTTCTTTGCTTGACCAAGAAGCCACCTATTTTGGATACAAAGCGATTCACTTGATCTTTGATCAAGATGAATTTGATTTGGATCAAATAAGGTTAAGCCTCTCATATGTCAAGGCTAACCACAAATCATAACTCATTGGTCAACAGAAAAAGATGAAGAAAGGAGATGAAGATAGAATGTACGAAATGGAAATTCAAATGACATAAACAAAATACATTGATCAAACATGAATAGAATCAACATTAATCAATGGTAAACAGAAGTGAAATGAATATTAGAAGTCAAGAAAGGTCAAACATATTTTTGGTATTTTTTGGAATTAAAATAATGCATAAAATAAAATGAACAAATAAAGGTCAAACTTCAAATCCAATTCAAATCAACTTGGATAAGTCCAATTGGATCATCATAAGTCTAACATGGTCAAACAAGGTTTGACAAATTTTGTCAACATTTTTTGAAAACAGAAACTATTTTTTAAACAATTAAAAATGAAGAAAAATAACATAATTGGACTAAAATCTCAAATAAATCTCAAATTAATTAAGAAATTGATGAGAATATTTTTCATAGATTTGTCATCATCCAAAGATGTTAAGAAAATATTTTTGGCATTTTTGAATATCAAATGGTATTTTAAATGAATTAAAAACAATTAGAAATGAAATAATTCAGAAAAAATATTAATGGAATCACAAAAATAATTAAAAATCATTTTATGAAACTAGAATTTAAGAGAAAAATTTTGCAATTGGTCCCATATTTTTGTGATTCCAAATAAAGAAGTTATGAATTTTTGAAAATAAAAAGAATTAAAGAAAATAAAACAGAAATTCATAAAATAGAAAAAAAACCACAGCGCTTGGATCAGCGCTCATTAATTGACGTGGCTGATCCAAGGGACATGAAGCGCGCGCGTATGGTGAGCATTAGTCAACAACGCGGTATGCAGCATTAAATGAAGTCATAACAATGCAAGGCCAGGATTAGATCTGGTAATCATCATACAACAACCATAGATCAAACGCGTGGGGACGGTGGTGGAAACCACCGTCTTCTCTAGTTAGAAGGCACAATCCGGACACCAGTTGCAGGTTTTGCAACCTCAACTAAAACACGCGATCCATATACCAAATTAAAGCTAGGGTGATGTACATCACCCCTGTAACTTTAGTTTTTACTCAAGATCCTTATGGAAGAAGAAATCTGAGGTTGAAAAACTAGGTGTTCAATCTGAAGTTCAACAATTCACAAAATTAAAGCCACCATTGGCTTGCCTCTCACACTAGGACTTCAGAACACCAAACCAACACAAGCAATGCACAATAATTAGTGAGATTCGAAGAAAAATAGTTGAGGTATAAACCTTTGTAGAGCAGCTTTTATGAGCACAATTCAACCAATCATTTGCTTGCAGCTTGATCCTGATGCTTGGTATGAGAGCTAGGCTTAGGAATTAGTTATGATAATCAATTGATGTTGTTGAAAATCACACTTGAAAAATGAAATGAAAACTCAAAATTCCTTTGGTGTGAGGTTGGGAAATGAATTCAGCAGAGATTCAGGCGCCTTCAGGTTACCATTTGAGTGAGGCAAGCATTCTATTTATAGCCACAACTGCAAGGAAAGGATGAGCAAACTCGTGTGCATGAAGTTGTATCCTCTATGAATGGGCATGTACAGGCGCATGTGAGGCCCAAAACCACTTGCAAATGAATGTTGAACATCAACCGAAATGAATTGGACGTGCAGATTGCATGGTATTGGATCGTGCATGAAGATTTAAGATGAAATGCATAATTGATCACAATTGTTCTCCTCTTCAAAAATCCCATTTGGAAAATCCAAATATAAGCATGTGGGTAATGGTTTTAAATTTCTTGACATAAGGAACAAAATCTATGTTGAACAAAAATCCATTTGGAGTTTGGAAAATTGTGAAAATTGGCCATGAAGTTCAAGGTACAAAACATGTATTTGAAAATTTTGCCAAAAATGACCAACTTCAAGCCCTTCTGTTTCAATGATACAAGCCTCAAATGGAAATAACCTCCAACATCAAAGTTGTAGATATTTTCAATACAATTAATTTGGACTTAACTTTTGCATCATTTAGATTTTTGATGAGAAAGTTATGGGCACTTGAAGTTGGACTTTTTCACATTTCAATGGATTTGGTCCAGAGTGACCTATAATGTTTTGTATTATAACATGTGTTTATTTTAGGATTATGAAATTTTGTCCAACATAACAATTTAAGTAGACATCGTAAAATTTCCAATTCCTTTAGTCTCACCTAAAAATCATAAAAATTAAGGAAGTTAGGTCCTTGGGAAGTTGACCCAAAATTAGGGTTTCAGTCAAAATGACCTATAATGTTTTGAAATGAATTATGACCTTCCAAGTTTCAAATGGATTTTTGATGAACATGAAAGTTGTTAATATGGTTCGTAAGAACATTTTTCTCTTGTGGTCATATTCATTTGACAAACACATCAAAAGTTAGGTCTCAGTGGATTTCAAAATAGTCAGGTGATTTGACTAGTCAACTTCTCAAAGTCAAACTTCAAATCTTGATGAATGAAGGATTTAGGACACTCACATCGGATCATATATGCATGAAATGATGAATGAAAGAACTTGCCTTGATTGAATTTGATCATAGATTGAGGTTGCTTCATGAGCAAGGCATAGTCAATGCACAGTTGAATTAGGGTTTCCTTGGGAAACAATCCTCAAGCCCTTTGGTTTATCTTGATCAAATTGACAAATTGAGATACTTGGGAGGCATATATTATGATTTAGATCTTTGGGAACCATTGTCATGATTGCTTTCATCTTCATCTAGCCATTCTTTGATGGGCATAGGGGCCTCCTAGGAGCCTTGGATCACATGACTGCTTAAGCTTCAAAACAAACAAAGTTAGTGACATATTTTTGTGCTTTTGGTTAGTAATCAAAATGAGGAAAACAATAATATACAACTAAAACATGCTTGGTGGTCTCAAACCACTCACGCAAGTCCCACCCTAAGGTAAGAAGTCAAGATGCTATTATCCTTGAGGCAAAATGTAATGAGCAATGATATGGTGCCATGAGGGATCTTAGGGTCAAAACTAGGGTCTTACACAAGGGTTTTATCTCTTCTATTATCTTTGCATGTTTAGGACTAGCCCTTCTCTTCTTCTCTCCACTCTAACCCAAACCAAACTCATTTTGTGCAAACTTTGACTTTGTTTTCAAACTAGAAACCTAGGCCTTATGCTTTTGATTTTCCAAAATCTTTTCATTAATACTCATTGTAAATAAATCTTAATCATACTTTGACTCATTTTGTGAATGCTTCTAACTTGTAAATACAACTCACTTCAAGTGATTTTTGTGGTTCCAATGACCACCTTTGTTAAAACTTTTTCATAAACATTAGCCATAGGTTTGAGTTATCATAGTGGTTGATGTAAACCTCACCTTATCCTTAGTGATTGGACTATAAGTCTTCCATACTTATTATAGGGTGGATCCCTCATTAGTATGTTGAAGCTCTCCTCACATGGTGGATTGTTGGTTTAGGTTGAGTTTTCTCCCTTTGATAACAAAAGACCTTTAGGCTTTTGACAAATTAATTCACCAATATTTTGAGATTTTAACCCCTAACTATGAGGTTTTAATCCTACCTTTGTGATGGTACGTAGGCAATGGGTTTATCCATTCAAACAACAAAAATTGTAAATATAATGCATATTCTTCTCTCATCTCCCCAATCTTGTTTGCACAAATGTTTTCACAAATAGCAACCTATAATACACACTACTAAGGATATTTTGGGTGCTTAAAACCTTCCCATTTCATAACCAACCCCCTTACCCAGATCTCTGACATTTTTATTAGTTTTTGATTTGATAAAACTTCTTACTTGGTTTTTGTTCGCTTTCTAACCTTTCCTTTGGATAAATAGAAGTGCGGTGGCGACTCGAATTGTATTCTTACTTTTGATTTAGTCAATAAATCTAAAGGTAATGAATACCCCGTTACAGTCTCCAGTGGGTTTAGCCTACTTTTTGTGTGTATATATTTGTATATATGTGATGTTTGTATATATGTATGTGTGATATAATCTGCTTGTTGTTCTTGGTGATATCTGAGTGGTGAGATAAGTTCTAACCCAAACTTGAGTACAATTAAGATAGGAGGATGGTATAGTCATGTTCGACTTGTGTGGAGTAGTCCTTAACAAGTTGGCTTGAGATCCATCTGCTCAGTGGAGACTCTTTTGGATTTGGAAATGTCACAAAAGTATTTGTGGTTAGGCATTACTATCTCTAATTTAGGCCCGAGAAGCTGAGGACCGTATAACATTTACCCCCTCTTGTCCTATTTAGGATGTAGTGCAGAGAATGTTCAAGTGTAGACTTGATAACAGTTGTTACGTGATACTACACTCAGACGAGTTTCTCTTGAGAATATTATGGGTCGATGAGTCAGTCATCTTAACCTGTTATATCCGATAGATGGAATTAAGACTCTGGGAACTTTTTAGAACATGATCTAAAGGTTTTTTATCCTTAGTTCACTCCTTTGGGATGGTTCTTACCCGGACTCCATGCTCGTGACTTACAACAAACCCTTGATTCTTGGTTGATCCAATCCAGTCTTGGCAATATCAATGGAACTTGGGTGTTGATAAGGTGTAAACCATAATCCACCAAAATGGATGATTGATCTTGACAATGACTTGATTCATCCCTTGACCTTTATTTGTTTGCCTTGTGTGTGATCCCTTATTTGTGATTGTTTCATTCATGCATTCATGCGCATCATAACATTCATCACACGAAAATTTCAAGGAACTGAGGTATTATTTGCAAATATTTTCAGACCATGGATTGTGGACGAAGGATCACTAAGAAGTACGGTTTCAGATGTCCAAATTTGAAAGAGTTAAGGAAAATAGCATCTTTTGTATTAGATACCTTGGACTTCAAACAACGTCATGGGAAGCTTCTGTCTATCTTGTCTACTGATGTGGTTGAAGGACTCTTGAGTGTATTGGTGCAGTTCTATGATCCTCTCTACCGTTGCTTCACTTTTCCTGATTATCAACTTGTGCCTACATTGGAGGAGTATTCCCATCTCTTGGGGATACCCGTTTCTAGTAGAGTGCCATTTAGTGGGTTAGAAGAGATTCCCAGATCTAATCTTATTGCTGAAGTTCTTCACTTGAAGAAGTCTGAGATAGAGGCTCACTAGGTGAAGAAAGGAGGGTTGTTTGGATTGCCATCTGATTTCCTCATCAGGGAAGCTACTGCTTTTGCTCAAGCCGGAAGTGTGGATGCTTTCGAAGCTATCTCTGTGTTTCTCATTTATGGATTAGCTTTGTTCCCTAACATTGACGGTTTTGTTGATGTTAATGCCATTAGACTTTTCTTGATTGGGAATCATGTGCCTACTTTGTTGGGTGATATGTATTTCTCTTTGCATCTAAGGAATTCTAAGGGTGATGGAACTATCGTCTATTGTACTCCTCTTTTGTGCAAGTGGTTTATTTCGCACTTGCCTCAGACACCTGCTTTTATGGAGAACAAACAATGTCTACGGTGGTCTCAGAGACTTATGTTTCTCACTAATGATGATATAGTTTGGTATGATCCTTCTTTGAGCAGTTTGGAGATTATTGATAGTTGTGGTGAAATCTCTAATGTGCCTCTCGTTGGTACACAAGGAGGAATTAACTATAACCCTGCTTTGGATCGTCGTTAACTTGGGTTCCCCTTGAGAGACAAACCTAATAACACTTTGTTAGAAGGTCTTTTCTATCAAGAGGGTAAAGATCCCCAACATTTGAAGCAGAAGATTGTGCATGCTTGGCATAATGTGCATAGGAAGGGAAGATCCGAGCTTGGTCTGTGCAATTGTGTAGCTTTGGAAGCTTACACTCTTTGGGTGAAGAAGAGAGCTTTGGAATTGAAGATGCCTTATCCTTGTGAAAGACCTATGTCTATCGTTGTGGTTGAGCCATTAACTCTCCCTAGCCAAGATGTAGAGGAGTTGGAAGAAGCACTCGTCAAGATGAAGCAAGGTGAGGATATGTGGGAAGAGCGTTTTCGTGCTTTGAGCAAGAAGCATGAAGAGTTGCAGTTGGAGTCTAAAGACAAGGATGCACTTATTGAGCTACTTGAAGACCGAGTGACAAAGAGATAGAGAGAGCCAGAGGTTTCATCTTCTAGCATGCCTCAGGCTTCCGTTGCTTGGAAGAAGATTGTTGATCAGCTTGTCCTCGAGAAAACTCAGATGAAGGTTTCTTTTGAGACCGAGATCCGTCGCATTCGAAGGAAGTATGTGCCTTCAACCAGATCTTCTGACGTTGTTAGGGATCCTTAGGATGACTAGTTTCCTTTTCTCTTGTATTTTTCATTTGGTTTCTGAAATTATACTCAGTGTAATACTTCCAATTATAAATGAAAAAAGATTTTTGGTCATATAAAAATTGCAATTGTTGATATATATATATATATATATATATATATATATATATATATATATATATATATATATATATATATATATATATATATATATATATATATATATATATATATATATATATATGTGTGTATATTTACAAATGATATAAGTAAGTTCCTTGAAAACAAAAATAAATAAACAAGCATTGCATTTCATGCATCATTTGCATGAGCAGGTTTCTCGGTCGCCAAATGTCTCATTGGTGTCTCTTCTGTGTTTTAGCTAAGGTGACTCATCGGTACAACATCTGCACCAATCATCTGAGAATTATGGAGAACAAAGAGCTGAAGGACGAGATCGCCCACCAGACTGCCATGATGGAGTCAGTTCTTGCTGCTCAGAGTTGTAGCGGGGTATTCGTTACCTTAAGATTTATTAACTAAATCAAAAGTAAACATACAATTCGAGTCGCCACCGCACTTCTATTTATCCAAAGGAAAGGTTAGAAAGTGAACAAAAACCAAGTAAGAAGTTTTATCAAATCAAAAACTAATAAAAATGTCAGAGATCTGGGTAACGGGGTTGGTTATGAAATGGGAAGGTTTTAAGCACCCAAAACATCCTTAGTACTCTAAGGGAGCCATTTTTGCAAAGATGTATTGTAGGTTGGTATTTGTGAAAACATTTGTGCAAACAAGATTGGGGAGATGAGAAGAGAATATACATATTATTTACAATTTTGTTGTTTGAATGGATAAACCCATTGCCTACGTACCATCACAAAGGTAGGATCAAAACCTCGTAGTTCGGGGTAAAAATCTCAAAAGATTGGTGAATTGATTTGTCCAAAAGCCTTAAGGTCTTTTGTTATCAAAAGGAGAAAACTCAACCTAAACCAACAATCCACCATGTGAGGAGAGCTTCAACATACTAGTGAGGGATCCATCCTATAATAAGTATGGAAGACTTATAGTCCAATCACTAAGGATAAGGTGAGGTTAACATCAACCACTATGATAACTCAAACCTATGGCTAATGTTTAAAAAAACGTTTTAACAAAGGTGGCCATTGAAACCACAAAAACAAATTGAAGTGAGTTGTATTTACAAATTAGAAGCATTCACAAAATGAGGTCAAAGTTGACTTAAGATTCATTCACAGTGAGTATTAATGAAAAGAGTTTGAAAGAATCAAAGGCATAAGGCCTAGGTTTCTAATTTTAAAATGATGTCAAAGTTTGCACAAAATGAGTTTGGCTTGGGTTAGAGTAGAGAGAAGAAGAGAAGGGATAGTCCTAAAGCATGCAAAGATAAGAGAAGAGATAAAACCCTTGGAGTTACTTTTCTTGAGATCATAAAGATGATTCAAGATGCTCCTTTCCTTTGGACTTGGCAATTAACTCAAGCAATCAAACAAATATTCATTCAAGCTCCTAGGATCTCCAATTGGCTTGTCTCTCTTAACTTGGCTACTCATGACAATAGTCCTTCTTACTACCTCAAGATGGAATCCCTATCACACAAGAACAAACAATCAAAAAGTTCACAATGCAATAAGAGGAATGGACAAAGAATGAGTTTAGATTAGGGGTCCTTTGAAGTCAACTTTAAAATTTAGCATTCTAAAGGCATGAGGCCTAGTTAATAGTTAGTAGTCAATGTTAGTGTGTCATAAGACAATTTAGCGCTATGTTAAGCAATCGTAAATGGACTAATGTAGTAGTCACACCTATCTGAGGCCGGTCAATAAAACTATATGCAAATAAACACAAGTTAGAGATCATGACTAGTAAGCCAAGCTCCTACAACTTGCCATGCCAAAAGAAAATAAGAAAGGCCTTGTATGGATTTTTTAGGTTTTTTTGCTTGACCAAGAAACAACCTATCTTGGACACAAAGCAACTCACTTGATCTTTGATCAAGTTGAGTTTGATTTGGATCAAAGAAGGTTAAGCCTCTCATATGTCAAGATCAACCACAAATCATTAACTCATTGGCCAAAATAAGAAGATGAAGATGAAATGAAATGGACAAAATGAGAATTCAAATGACATAATCAAAACACCATGATCAAATGTGAATCAAATCATCATCAACCAATGTAAAACAGAAGAGAAATGAAGTTTAGAAGTCAACAAAGTCAAACATATTTTTTGGTATTTTTTAGATATAAATAAATGCAAAATAGATATGGTTAAAATATGGTCAAACCTCAAATTCAATTCAAATCAACTTCAACAAGTCCAATTGAATCATCATAGGTCTAACATGGTAAAACAAGGTTTGACAAACTTTCTCAACATTTTTTGAAAACAGAAACTATTTTAAAATCAATTAAAAAGAATAAAATATAACAGAAATGAATTAAAATCTCAAATCAATTAAGAAATTGATGAGAATATTTTTCATAGACTTATCATGACCCATATGTGTTAAGAAAATATTTTTGGAATTTTTGGATATAAAAAAGTATTTAAAATGAATTAAAAACTATTAAAAACAAAATAATTCACAAAAAACATTAAATGAAGTCACAAAAATGATTAAAAATCAGATTATAAAACTAGATTTTTCAAGAAAATTTTTAGTGTTGGTCTCATATTTTTGTGACCTCAATTAAAATAGTTATGAATTTTTGAAATAAAAAGGAATAAAAGAAAATAAAACAGAAATTAGAAAAAGAGAAAAATCAGGGAGCGTTGGATCCACTTCATTAAATGACGTGGACACAGCAAGCGGTCCAGAAGCGCGCTCCTACCATGGTCATTAGTCAAGCGCGAAGTAAAATGAATTAAAATAAGTCAACTGAATGCATGGCCAAGATTATAACGTGTGAGTGAGATCCAAAGGCTCAGGAGGTTCTACGTGGGGATGGTGGTGGAAATCGCCATCTTCTCCGGTGGACCAACCAACTCTGGCCACCAGTTGCAGGTTTTTGAACCTCAATGAAAATACACAAACGTGGTACCAAAATGAAGTTGGGGTGATGTACATCACCCTTGTAACCTTAAATTGTCCTCAAGATCTCTATCAAGTGAGAAATCTGAGCTGGAAATTCAAAGTGTGCAAACTGAAGTGCTTTAAAACATGAAATCAAAGCCACCACTGGCTTGCCTCTTGCACGAGGACTTCAGCAAACCATTTGAACATAAGCAGTTCACATTGTATGATGAGATTCAGATCAAAACAGTTGGATCATATACCTTTGAAGAGCAGCTTTGATCAGCACGATTCATTCCAACTTTTGCTTCCAATTTGATCTTCAGATGTGATATGAATGCAAGGCTAAGGAATAAGTCTTGAAGATCAACTGATTTTGTTGAAATTCAAGCATGAATTGAGAAAATAAAAATCAGAATTCCTTTGGTATGGTTAGGTTTTGATTCCAGCAGAGCTTCAGGTTGCCTTCAGGTTCCAATTTGAATGTGCAAGGCATTGTATTTATAGCTAGAGCTGATGCCAAGTCAGGAAAAACTTGTGTGCATGAAGCTTTGGGTCCTCAATGCATGGGCCTGTACAGGGGCATGTGAGGCCCAAAATCAAGTGCAAATGCAAGCTGATATCATACCAAATTGAAATGGACGTGCATTCTGAGCTACAATGGCTTGTGCATGAAATTACAAAGTGAATTGCATATTTGATCACAAATGTTCACCTCTTCGAAAGTCACACATAGAAAATCCAAACATAGACATGTGAGTAATGGTTGGAAAGGTATAGGCATAAAGAACAAAAGCTATGTTGGGAAAAAATCCATTTGGAGTTTGGAAGTTTGTGAAATCTGGCCTTGAAGCTTGAGGTACAAAACATGTATAGGTTCCCTTTGAAAAATTTGGCCAAAAGTGACTAACTTCAAGCCCTTCTGTTTCAATGATTAAATCCTCAAATGGAAACACCTCCAACATAAACGTCGTAGATATTTTCAAGATGATCAATTTGGACTTAAATTTTGCATCATTTGGATTTTTAATGAGAAAGTTATGGTCACTTGAAGTTGGACATTTTCAACATTCAATGGTTTTGGTCCAAAGTGACCTATAATGTTTTGTATTATCACATGTGTTTATTTTAATATTATGAAATTTTGTCCAACATAACAATTGAAGTATACATCTTAAGATTTCCAATGAAATTGGTCTCACCTTAAAATCATAAAAAATGAAGAAGTTAGTTCCTTGGGAAGTTGACCCAAAATTAGGGTTTCAGTCAAAATGACCTATAATGTTTTGAAATGAATGATGACCTTCCAAGTTTCAAATAGATTTTTTATGAACATTAAAGTTGTTCATATGGTTCTTAAGAACCTTTTCATCTTGGGGTTATATTCATTTGACAAACACATCAAAAGTTAGGTCTCAGTGATTCTTAGTTTAGTCAGATGACTTGACTGGTCAACTTTTCAAGGACAAACCTCAAATATTGATGAATGAATGATAGAGGATACTCATATAAGCTCATATATGCATAAAATAATGAACAAAAGAACTTCCCTTGATTGAATTTGATCACAGGTTGAGGTTTTTTCATGAGCAAGGCATAGTCAATGCATAATTGAATTAGGGTTTCCTTGGGAAATAATCCTCAAGCCCTTTGGGTTATCTTGATCAAATTGGCAAATTGAGACACTTGGGAGGCATATATGGTTATTGAGAGCTTTGGGAACCATTTTCATGCTTGCTTTCCTCTTCATCTAGCCATTTCAATGAGCATAGGAGCCTCCTAGGAGCAAGGGCACGTGTGATCACTTGAGCTTCAAAACAAAAGAAGTTAGTGACATATTTTTGTGCTTCTTGGTTAGTAATCAAAATAATAAAATCAATAATATACAATTCAAGCATGGTTGGTGGTCTCAAACCACTCACACAAGTCCCAACCCAAGGGTTAAGGAGCCACACATGCTATGATCCTTGAGGCAAATGCATTGAGCAATGATATGATGCCATGAGGGATATTAGGGTAAAAATTAGGGCCTTACAAGAGTCAATCTTCTCCAACGCCTGCAACTCCTCCTCCTCAGATGACAGTTATTTCAGAGGTGGCTACCTCTACCATGCCTACTGCTACCGCTCATTTTGCGCCCACTATGCCTGCCGGATTCCCGTGGGGAATGTCGTCGAAATTTATGCCTGAAGGCTTTGCGCCTACTTTTGCTTCCATGTCGGCATCTAGCCCAGTCATGTCTGTGCCACCTCCCGTTGTGCACACCTTACCTAGTGTAGAGGACACCATTTATCATTCCGAGCCGTATGAGGGTCCGGATGTCTATGAGAAAATGGATCAAATGAAATATCAGTTTCTTGAGCTGCGCAAGGAATTAAAGACGCTAAGAGGTAAGGACTTGTTTGGAAGGAGTGCTGCTGAATTGTGTTTAGTGCCCAACATCAAGATCCCGGTGAAGTTCAAAGTGCCTGACTTTGAAAAGTATAAAGGGAACACTTGTCTGCCCAGTCATATAGTGATATATGCTCGCAAGATGTCTACTCAGACTGACAATGATCACCTATTGATTCATTATTTCCAGGACAGTTTGATCGGTGTTGCACTCCATTGGTATATGGGGTTGGATAGTGCAAGCATTCGCACTTTCAATAACTTAGGAAAGGCTTTTGTCAAGCAATATAAGTACAACATGGATATGGAGCCTGATAGAGACCAACTGAGGTCTATGTCTCAGAAGGATAAGGAGACGTTTAAAGAGTATGCACAGAGATGGAGGAAATTGGCTACCGAGATCACTCCTCTTTTGGAGGAAAAAGAGATGACAAAGATCTTTTTGAAAACTCTGAGTTTATTTTATTATGAACGTATGATTGCTAGTTCCCCTAGTGACTTTACCGAAATGGTAAACACGGGGATGAGGCTTGAGGAAGGAGTCCGAGAGGGACGTTTGTCGAAAGATGAAGCATCTTCGAGTAAGAGGTATGGTAGCAATTTTGGGAAGAAAAAGGACAATGAAGCGAATGCGATAAGCAGTGGAAGGCAGAGGAGGCCTCAGATCAGAAGGAATCTAACATCCCGTCAACATCATCATCAAGTATCTTCAGTGATCCCTGTGTTTTCTAATCAATAATCAACACCAGTTCAGCAACAACCACAACGTCAACAACAACAACCGCAACAACAAGCAAACACCTACAACAACAGCAATACCAACAATCATCATCAACAAATTTTTGAGAGGAAGAAGGTCTCTTTCGACCCAATTCCTATGTCTTATGCAGAATTGTATCCTTCTTTGGTTCTCAAGAACCTAATCCAACCAAGAAACCCGCCGCAGATTCCAGAACAACTTCCATGGTGGTACAAGCCCGAGCTCCGTTGTGCTTTTCATCAGGGAGCACCCGGACATGATATCGAGAACTGTTATCCGATCAAGTAGGAGGTTCAAAAGCTGATGAAGAGTGGAATGGTGTTCTTAGAGGACCGTGCGTCGAATATGAAAGCAAATTCGTTGCCTGCTTGTAAGACCCCAATTTTGTCCCTAAGATCCCTCATGGCATCATATCATATCATATCATTGCCTCAAGGATCTTTGTGCACCTTTGCTTCCCTCCTAGTGGGTGGGTTATCTTGTGAGTGTGGTTCTTGATCACCAAGCATGTATTGCATTTGTATATCATTGATTTTCATCTGTCTATTAACCAAAAGTACAAAAATATTGTCATCTAACCATGTTACTTGCAGATGAAGCCAACTAGGTCAAATCAGTCAAAACAGTCATTGAACAGTGGATGGTGGCCATTCTTGAAGAATTTGGGCACCATGATCATTCATCAAGAGTTCATATGAGTTGTGACATCATTTTGAATCAAGATATCGAGTGGTAGGGGGTTTGGAATTCATCAGAACATGGTTCAGTCAACCAAAACCCAAGCAAAGTCAACTGAAGTCAACTGTGGTCAACTGTGCATTTAATCAGTGATTTGATGGTGGGAATTGGTTTGAGAGGTCTCATTCATGTCCATATAAGCCTCATATAACATGTCAAACATCCACAGTGAAGAATTTGAGGTCAGACAAGAAATTTCCAAAAATAGTAAGTTGACCTGTAATTGGAATTTGCCAAAAATGGAAAGTTCTTCTCCTCAAAATTACATCATCATACAAGCTTCAAATGAATTTTTGTCCAACATGAAAGTTGAAGATATTGTTCTCCCATTTCCAAAAAGTCAAAGAACACTCATTTCTCATGTGTGGTTGGCAAGTTATGATCAAATCATTCTCAAACATTTTTGAACTTCAAAGTGGCATAACTTCCAAACCATTTGGCCAAATTGAGTGAGGTTTTTTGCTACAAGTCATATTTAATATGCTCTATCCAAATCCTTCATCACATTTCACCAAAAATCTTCCAATCAAAATGGCCTTTTTCAAGTGCATTGAATTAAAAAAGAGAGGGGTGAAAAATGAACTTTTAAATTAATCATTGTTTATGCTTTCTACCACTTGCAATTGATTAAAAACCAAATTTTGGATATGTCTAAGCCCAATTTCGCACTGTAGTGCCATGCACATGCAATTTTGAGTGGTTTCACTAATTAACCAAAACACTTCATTTGAGCTAAATGCAATTACCACTTCATTAACCAAACTTAAGCTTCATTAATCAGAGTATATATGGCTCATTTCTGATTGAAAAACCCTAGCCACTATTCACCAAACCAGATCTAAAAATTCATTTTCTCTCAAACTCTCTCATTCTTCATCTGAATTTTTTCTGAAAATCTGCAAAGAACTTGTGCTACTGTCCATTGTGCCATCATCTACCAACATTTTTGGAGCTTTAGCAAGCATCATCTCCCAACTGTAGAGTTGTTTCCGCTACTGTTCCATTGAAGCTCTTCCATGGCAGTTGGACTTTGGAGCACGATTGAGTAAGAGTGAGCTAGAACCCTTCTTCCATTCACCTCCTGGAGCATCATTGTGCATCTGTTTCAGCTCAACACGGCCAGAAAACCATCATTTCATCACTGCTCTTCAAATCAAGTAAACTTTCGAACCTCTTTATTTTCAAAATCATGCTATGCTTGTTAAAGATCTTGCCATGCTGAGTTCACTGAATATTGTGGTTTTGATTTTGGTTAAGTATTAAGAGAGAAAAATGGATTTAAAGTCTGATGTTCAAATATTATCTTGCTCGTTTCTGCCATGTTAGCACGATTTAAGATTAATGAATATTAGATTATTGATGTACACTGCAAGATGAGTTGATTGGTATGTTGCTTATTGATTTTGGTTGCGAAATGCTTTTGCTGGAAAATTCGATAGTGAACAAGAAGAACAGTACACATGAACCCTAATTTGTAAACCCAGAAACTCGTGTTTGGCTGCTGGGATTTTTCTTCTTGCATGAATCCACTGTTCCATTGCCATGCACCAATCAGGCGTGGACACGCCCTTAAGTGAAACGCAGCGTTTCACTTAAGGGACCGGTTATTTACGATTATGCCATTGCCGGTTTTTTATTTATTTAAATCATTTTCTTATTTCAATATTTATTTCATTTTGTATGCTGATCTTCAAAAATTCATACGCTCCTCAATTTTAATCCAAATTTGATGGGATTTTTTGTGAATTGCTCCTCATGATCTCTAGTTTATTATGGTGATTTTTCCAGATTTTTTTCACGTGTGGATTTTTAAATGTGCTAGGGTTTGTTCATGTATTTCCATTTTGTGTATGCCATGCCATTTTGCTTGTGAAATGATGATACTTAATCCAATGCCTCTGAAATTTTTTGTGCTTAAACTAGACATGTTCATGGTGATTTTGGTGTAGAGTTTGTGAATTTATCATTGCTGGTTGATGAGATATGATTTTTTGAATAAGGGTGTGACAATTTGTGTCACACCATTCATGTCTAACTTCATGATTTTAATTACCATGCTTATTGAACTCAAAATGGTCTGGATTTTTGCATGAATATACTTATGGATGTTGAGAATACATGTGAATGTTTCTGGAATTATTGATGGCATTTCCTATTTGATTGGAATTTTCTCCCCTGTTTGGTCATTTGTTGATTTTTTGTGACACATGTTTGTATTTGATTTGTGAAATTCTAATGCTTAATTGGATGGACTTGAAATTTGACATGTGAATTGTAGACATCTTAAAGTTTGTCATGGCTTTGGTCTCATTCATTTATCATATGTTGTTTCTGTTTTATGATTAATTGAAGTTGGTGCATGTTTTGATGCTTTGTATGAGTTTGCTTGAACTTGCTTTGAATTTCTGATTTTCATTGACCTACTTACCTTGATCCAAATGAGCTGAAATTTGGTATGCTTATCATGTTATGGATGATGTTTGATCATGAATTATTTGAGGATTTATTGAAATGTTTGTGATTGGATTTGAGTTGAATCATTCTGTTGACTTCTTTGAGGTTCTATATGACATGTTTTGACCTAATTTGTTTGTGAAATGATAATGATGAATGATATGAATGTGAAACCACTTGGGTTTGTTTCTTAATTGTTTGAACTTGATTTTGGATAGCTTTCACTTGCTGTTTTGGATTTCTTATCTCTTTTTGACCCTAGGCTTGTCCTAGTGGTCTTGTTTCTCATGTTTAAGTTTGCTTTTCAGGTTAAGAAGCAAATTCCTTAAGGAGACTTATGCAAGTTGATTAAGTTTGATTGATTATCATGAACTAACTTGTTTGTTTTGTAGGATGCTTAGCTCATATGCTTTGAGCTTTGTGCATTGCACATTTGACTGATTGTGTTGACTGTGGATCCTTATCTTATTTTGGTTTTGAATTTGAGTTGTATACTGATTTTACTTGATTGATTTCAGGTACCATTAGTTGCTAATAGTTCTTTGAGAACTTGCATTGCTTTGCTTGATAGCATTTGCATTGAGGTAGAATCTCTTGTCTTCATGTAGTCTGGAAGACCTGGCCTGTTACTTGGCCAGGCAACTGTCTGAAGTCCTCCTTAAGAGGCAATGTTTGTGCTTGTTTACTTTTGTCCCAAGCAGGAAAAGTCCTTTAAATAAGGCAATTGGTAGAATCCAAGAGATATGTAACCTATCTCCTACTATTCTGTGTGTCACTCACCTTGCTCACACCACATGTGTTGATGCATAGTGAGTAAAAACCCAAGATCTATCGAGTCAATAATCTGTGGAGAGAGTTCCTACCTTCTGAACTCCCACACCTTCTATCATTTGAAGCTCTCCCTGACCAGGGATAAAAGCATGAGGCACACCCCTCATATCCTTTCATCTGCTTCACCTTGGCTCTCAATGTCAAGGTTAAGAGCACCATTAACCCTATTCCAGTTGGCTTCAGTGCCTACCCTTTGTATGAGCCTAATTGTTTGGTTATAGAGTGTGCTGAATGACTTTGGTTGATTGATTACTTAGTTCATTTGTACATGTCTGCTTGCATGCTTTGTGCATTTATCATCATTAATTGCTCATTAGTGCATGATCGTTTCATTTGTCTTTGTGACATATCTTTGTTGTTTACCCATTGAGGACAATTGTAAGACCATTCATTGGCCATTGTTCCTATGATATGGAAGTGAGTATAAGACCATTTCATTGGCCACTCATCTTCTCTTTGCTTGATGCATTTGTTTGATTTATGTGAGGATGCAATTGTAAGTCCATGTAATTTGGCATTTGTTTTCCCATGATCATATGTTGGAGGTTAGAGTAAGCCCAGATAGATTGGCATCTGACATCCAAATGTTTGCTTTGTTTTTGTTGGAGATTGGTATAAGTCCAGATAGATTGGCATCCGGTATCCACTTTTTATTTCTTTGTTGAGGAGATTGGTATAAGTCCATAGAGTGGCCTCTGATATCCGGTTCTATTTTAGGAGATTGGTATAAGTCCAGTGATTGGCATCCGGTATCCGCTTTTGTTGACTTTCATCTTTTGCTTTGCTTGTTTGTTATTGCCCATTGCCTATTCCAAAGGACACACTTGAGTCATCTTCTATATGATTTCAAGAGGTGAACCTTCTAGGAAGTTTTACACTCCATCTTCATCCATTCATCCATTTTGTCCTAAACCTTTTCACACGTTGCTTTCAAAACTTGAGATAAATATTGTGCAAACATCTTCATGCTTTTAAATTAAAAACCTGGACCCCAAGTCCTTGACTTTTTCAAACTCCATTTCATAATACTTCTTTTGAATCAATCTTAATCATACTTTGACCCTTTTTGTGAATAATCATAATCAATTAACTTCACCCATTCAATTGTTTTGTGGCTTTGTCCATTCTTGTTAAGTTTTCATACATTAGCCATAGGTTTGATTTATCCTAGTTGGTTGATGTCAATCTCACCTATTTGTCCTTAGTTGATTGAATTGTAAGTCTTCCTTGCTTATTATAGGGTTAACCCCTCACTAGCAAGTTGAAGCTTTTCTCACATGGTGGACTCGTTGTTTGTATAAGGTTGAGTTTTCTCCCGTGGATAACGTAAGACCTTAGGGCTTGTGTTTAAAATTGAATCCACTAACTTTTGGAAATCTTTTAGCCGAACTACGGCGTTTTGATCCTTACCTTTGATGGAAGGTACGTAGGCAACGGGTTCATCCGTTCGAACACAAAAACAATAAAAATTGTATATTCTTTTCTCATCATCCCAATCATGTTTGCACAATAAATATTTCATAACAAATAACAATTTAGTACAACAAGTGTGAAAAGGGCTCCCTAGGAGTACCTAGGACGTGATGGGTGCCTAACACCTTCCCATTGCGTAATTTACCCCTTACCCAGACTCTCTGATCTTTTAATTAGTTTTCTACGCGTAAAACTTCTTAGGCTTTTGTTCGCTTTTTAGCCAATCCTTTGGATAAATAAAAGTGCGGTGGCGACTCGATTCATTGTATGCTTTGCTTATGGTTTAATCAATAAATCATATAGCGACGAATACACCGCTACAGAAAAATGGCAACTCTGCTGGGGAACAAATCCTTGGTGGTATTGCCTACTTTTCACCCTTGTTGTGTGATATATTGTTATTTGTTATATGACATATTTTTGTACCATTTGGGATAACTGTATTGATTGTAATGTTTGAATTGCTTGATATACAATTGTTGTTTGCTTTGGTGATCTGTGAGATGAGTTCTATACCCGAACTCGAGTGCACTCTAGGATAGGAGAAGGGCATAGTCTTGTTGACTGGTGTGGAGTATTCCTTAGCCAGTTGACTTGCGAGTCCATTCACTTGGTGGAGGTCATGTTGGATTAATAATGTCACACAAGTTATTTGTGGTTAGGCATTATTCTTTCAATCATGTGCCGCAGAAGCCAAGGACCTTAGTTTACCAAACCCATCTTGGCCTATTTTTTAGGACGTAGTGCGGAGGTCGTTCAGATGTAAGTTCTGATGCGATTGTTACGCGATACTACACTCATAAGAGTTTCTCTTGAGAATATTTTTGGAATACGAGTATTCGTTCCTCCGATAATATTCGAAAGATGGAACGATGATTATGGGAACCTCTGGTAGAACATGTCTGGCAGGTTTAAACCCTAGTACACTCCCTTTGGGTGGTTCTTAACCGAGACTCCATGCTCGTGACTCTCAACAAACCCGTGATTCGTGGTTGAGTCGTTCAGACAACCTTAATATCAATGGAACCTGGGTGTTGATCAGGTATAAAACCTAAATCCCCCAAAAAGGATGGCTGATATTAAGGATGTTTGAGCCGGTTCATGTACCGTTAATATCAATGGAACTTGGGTGTCGATAAGGTGAAAACCTAAATCCACCAAAATGGATGATTGATATTAGGGATACAATGAGCTTTCCCATGACCTTTGTTTGGTGTGACTTGCTTGATCCTTGAGTGTGATTGCTGCATTCATGCATTCATGCATTCATCTGCACTTCATGTCATCAGAAAAGAGAAAATTTTCAAGGAACTTAAAAGGGTTTATTTGCAAAATTTTCAGACATGGAAAGACCAAAAAGGCATACAAAGAAGTACAGCTTTAGACAGCCCGATGTAAAAGAGTTAAGGAATCTGACATCTTATGTATTAGATCCCTTGGATTTCAAAGCTCGATATGGGAAGCTTCTACCTCTGCTGACTACCCAGGTTGACGAAGGGTTGATGAGTACTCTGGCTCAGTTTTATGATCCGCTGTATCATTGCTTCTCATTTCCGGACTTCCAGTTGTTGCCAACCTTGGAGGAGTATTCTCATCTCATTGGGATTCCGATTCTGGATCAAGTGCCGTTCAGTGGCCTAGAGAGTATTCCGACTGCTCGAGAGATTGCCAGCTTGTTGCACATAGATGAAGATCTGATTAGGGCTAACCTGACTACCAAAGGCGGAATTCAGGGTTTTCCTTCCGAGTTCCTCATTGCTCAAGCTACCTTTTATGGGAAGGCCATGAGTGAGGATGCCTTTGAGGCTTTGTTTGTGCTGCTCATCTATGGATTGGTGTTGTTTCCCAACTTCGACAAGTTCGTGGACATGAACGCCATTAGGATCTTCTCAGTTCTTAATCCCGTTCCGACTTTGTTTGGCGATGCCTATGTCTCTTTGCATCTGAGGAACGCAAAGGGTGGAGGAGTTATTGTCTACTGTCTACCCCTGCTGTACAAGTGGTTTATTTCGCACTTGCCGCAGACAGTTGCTTTCAAGGAGAACAAGGGATGTCTACGGTGGTCTCAGAGACTCATGTCTCTCACCAATGATGATATCACTTGGTATGATCGCGTGTATGATACCGTCCAGATCATTGACTATTGTGGTGAATTCCCTAATGTGCCTCTTCTTGGCACATGTGGTGGGATCAGCTACAATCCTATCTTAGCACGACGTCAGCTTAGGTTCCCCCTAAAGGATAAACCTCATAACATTCTGTTAGAAGGTGTATTCTTTCAGGAGGGTAAAGATCCCCAAGGCCTGAAAGCCAGATTTGTCCGTGCTTGGCGCAGTATTCACAAGAAGAGTAGGAATGAGTTGGGTCCAAAGAACTGCATTGCTTTGGAGCCATACACCTCTTGGGTCAGACAGAGAGTTGCCGTGTACTTGATGCCATATGATCATCCAAGACCTACACCGTTGGATGTGGTTGGGCCTTCAACCCTCCCTACCCAACGTGTAGAGGAGTTGAGAGAAGAAGACCTTTCACGTGCTTGGATCCGTGAAAGAGAAGAATTGCTTCAGCAGCTTAAGGAGAAGGACGCTATGATTGAGTTCCTCGAGCATCGAGTGATCGACGATCCGAACGACACTTGGACCTCTTTGCTTCCTCAGTCTTCCAAATTCTGGAAGAGGAGGTATGATCGACTTGCAAAGGAGAAAGCAGACATGGAAGCGGCCTATGAGAGAGAGATCAAGAAGCTGTGTACTTCTCGTCTTCCAGCATCCCGAGCTTCTAGGGATCCATAGGATGTTTATTTCCCTTTTCTCTTTGTAATGATCAAAAAATGTTGTACTTCTTTGTCTCGATATATTGAATTAAATATTTTCCGTGAGAAATTAAAATGCTTTAACTATTCAAAATATTGCAAATAATACCCTAAGGGTTCCTTGAAAATAAACAAAGCATCTGCACAAGCATTTCATGCATCATTTTTGCATAAGCAGGTACCCTTTGTTTCTGGTCTTCTTGTCCTAACTTTGTGTTCTTCATTTATTTTGAAGACAAGCTGACTCACCGGTATTATACTCGAGTCAATTCTGCAAGAGTCATGGAGCAGCTAGAACAAGAGAACAGAGAACTGAAAGAAGAGGTCGCCAGACTTGGCGCTTTGATGGAGCAACTCCTCGCTGCTCAAAATCAACCTGCTCAACCGCCTGCAACGCCTGCTCAGAGGACGGTCATCTCAGAGGTCGTCACTTCAACTGTGCCTGTCAGTGCTCATCAGGTGCCCAACGCTATGCCAGTCGGGTTCCCTTGGGGGATGCCTCCAGGTTTTATGCCTGATCTGCCTGCGCCAACTTTTGCTCACATGCCGGCATCTAGCCCGGTCCCTGTTCCCGCTCCTCTTGTCGTGCATACCATGCCAAGGGTAGACGACACCATATATCACTCCGAGCCATCTGAGGGCTCAGACGTTCATGAAAAGATGGACGCCATGAACGACCAATTCCTTGAGCTGAGAAAGGAATTGAGGACTCTTCGAGGTAAAGATTTGTTCAGCAAGTCTGCTGCCGAGTTGTGCCTTGTTCCCGGTGTGAAGATACCGATTAAATTCAAAGTACCTGACTTTGAAAAGTATAAAGGGAACACCTGTCCACTCGCTCACCTGGTCATGTACGCCAGGAAGATGTCTACCCAGACTGATAATGATCAGCTTCTGATTCATTATTTCCAAGACAGTCTGTCCGGTGCGGCGCTCAGATGGTACATGAGCTTAGACAGTGCCAATAGCAGATCCTTCAACGACCTTGGCTAAGCCTTCGTCAAGCAGTATAAATATAACGTCGATATGGCGCCTGACCGAGATCAACTCAAGTCCATGTCGTAGAAGGACAAGGAAACGTTCAAGGAGTACGCCCAGAGATGGCGAGAGCTGGCAGCTCAAATCACTCCACCGCTTGAGGAGAAGGAAATGACCAAGATCTTCTTGAAGACTCTTGGCTCATTCTATTATGAGCGGATGGTAGCAAGCGCTCCCTCTGATTTCACCGAGATGGTGAACATGGGGATGCGTCTTGAAGAAGGTGTCCGTGAAGGACGATTGGCGAAGGATGAGAGCTCTTCTTCTAAACGATATGGGGCGTTTAAGAGGAAGGATGGGGAAGCACATGCTGTGCAATCCCATCCCAAGCACAGAAGACCCTCTGCTCAGAGGAAGCCTGCACGTCGTGCCGGTCATCAGCACCAGGTGGCTCATATAGCACCTGTCTTTAAAGACAATGCTCAGCAACATCAGCAGTATCAGCATCAGCAACAATATCAACAGCCTCAGTACCAACAATAACCTCGTCCACAGCAACAGGCTTACCAGCCTCGTGGTAGTACAACCAATCAAGCTAACTTGGGTTATGATAGGAAGAAGATCAGCTTCGATCCAATTCCTATGACATATGCAGAGCTTTATCCTTCCTTGTTGGAAAGGAAATTGGTTTCTCCCAGGGATCCCCCTGCCATTCCTGCAAATCCACAATGGTGGTACAAACCAGATCAACATTGTGTTTACCATTCCGGTGCTCCGGGTCATAATATAGAGAATTGCTACCCACTCAAGACTAAGGTTCAAGACCTTATGAGATGTGGAATCTTGAGTTTTGAAGATTCAGGCCCGAATGTCACCAAGAACCCATTGCCTGCGCATGGGAAATCAGTTAATATGATTCAGGAATGCCTTGGGAAGTACAAGGTCAGATATGTAAGCCACATTAGGCAGTCGTTGGTTGAATTACATCGTTTGTTGTGTCAGTACAGCTACTTAGAGCATAACCACGACAAGTGCCGCGTCTGCTCGGTTAACCGCTTGGGTTGCGATCAAGTACGAAGAGAACTCCAAAAGTTGTTGGATGAGGATACCATTGAGATTCTGTAGAATCGCAATGTTGATGAAGACGAGCCTAAAGTGAATGTGATTTCACCAGTGTTCAAGCTGCCCGAGCCTGTTGTTATTCGTTACAATAGCAGCAAGCCGAAGGCTTCCCCTTCTTTGGTCATTAAACTTGCAGGCCCTGTGCCTTACTCTTCAGACAGAGCCGTACCATTCAGATATAATCCTGTCGCTGTGCAAGATGGGGTAGAAGTGCCTTTGCCTTCAACTTCTGTGACCAACGTCGCTGATGTAAGTGGCTTGACCCAAAGTGGTTGTATGTTTTCTGCGCCTCCTAAGGCTGTTGCTTCTGATACGGTTGAGCGTCCGGTTGGGACCGCTGTTAATATCCAGAATCAGGCACGTGATGTTGCCAAACCATCCTCCTCTGTACAAAAAACTCCCGTTTCTTCAGTTGGCCCGAGTGGCATTGTAGATGAAGAATCTGATGAGATGCTGAGGCTCATCAGAAAGAGTGAGTACAACGTTGTAGACCAGCTTCTACAAACGCCATCCAAGATTTCCATTCTTTCTCTGCTGCTGAATTCAGAACCCCATAGGGAGGCTCTGCAGAAAGTCTTGGATCTGGCGTATGTTGATCACGACGTCACCATTGAGCAATTCGATAGTATTGTTGCAAACATTACCGCTTGCAACACTTTGAGCTTTTGTGACGCTGATCTCCCTGAGGAGGGAAGAGACCACAACATGGCTTTACATATCTCCATGAATTGCAAATCTGATGCAATGTCCAATGTGCTGGTGGACACTGGATCTTCTCTAAATGTATTGCCAAAGACCACACTCTCCAGATTGTCATATCAAGGTCCTCCTATGAGGCAGGGTGGGGTTGTTGTGAAAGCATTCGATGGGTCGCGTAAGACCGTGATTGGGGAAGTTGATCTCCCAATCAAAATTGGACCAAGTGATTTCCAAGTTACCTTCCAGGTAATGGATATCCACCCATCTTATAGCTGTCTCTTAGGCAGACCATGGATTCACGAGGCTAGCGCCGTGACATCCACCCTACACCAGAAGTTGAAATTTGTCAAAAATAAGAAATTGGTTGTAGTAGGGGGAGAAAAGGCTCTCCTAGTTAGCCATCTGTCTTCTTTCTCGTACATTGACGCAAAGGATGAAGTTGGAACTCCGTTCCAAGCTTTATCTATTGATGAACCAATCGAGAAGAAGTCTCCTTCATTCACTTCCTACCGTGATGCGAAGCTGGCCATTGAATGTGGTGCAGTTACTGGATTAGGGAAGGTGATCGAGCTTGAAGATAATAGATCCCGAGCTGGCATTGGCTACTGTTCTGGAGCATGTAATGAGCAAGGTTTGTTCACGAGTGGAGGATTCATTCATGATGATCAACCTGAGGAGGAAGCTGCTGCTATCTTGGAAGAGGATGCAGAAGACGTGAACAACTTCGTTATTTCTGGTGGTGTCTGCCACAATTGGGTCGCTGTAGATGTTCCTACAGTCATCCATAGATTAGAGTAATTGTTCACTTTGTTTGAAACCCTTCTCCCATGCCAAAAGGAGAAGTGATGACATTGTTGGCAAAGCATATATACAATGATGTTTTCATTCAATTAATGCATTGTTAAACATTTGTTTTTCCTTTGTTTTCACTTTTTGCTTTTTTGCATGAAATCAGTGATCACAAAAAACCCATAAAAAACAAGAATAAAAGCAACTTTTTCATCTGCATAATGGTTTTCTTGTTTAAATGCTAAAAATTTTCATTAACCAAAATCATTATGCAGGTTGATCCTAAAACCCATTGAACATAATGATCCAACGCCATCTCCCAATTTTGAATTCCCTGTATTTGAGGCAGAGGAAGATGACGTTGAGGGGATTCCTGATGAGATTACCCGTCTCCTTGAGCACGAAGAGAAGATCATTCAGCCGCATCTCGAAGACTTGGAAATAGTCAACTTGGGGTCTGAGGATTGTGTTCGTCTGGTGAAGATTGGGGCACTTCTTGAAGGGTCTGTCAAGGAAGATTTGATCAGTTTGCTACGAGAATATTCAGATATCTTTGCGTGGTCATATGAAGACATGTCGGGTTTGGATACAGATATTGTGCAACATTTCCTGCCTTTAAAGCCTGAGTGCATGCCTGTGAAGCAGAAGCTCAGAAGAACTCATCCAGACATGGCAATGAAGATCAAAGAGGAAGTTCAGAAGCAAATTGATGCGGGGTTTCTGGTGACTTCTACATATCCTCAATGGGTGGCCAATATTGTGCCTGTTCCTAAGAAGGACGGAAAAGTCCGTATGTGCGTTGATTATAGAGATTTGAATAAGGCTAGCCCGAAAGATGATTTTCCTCTACCACACATCGATATGTTGGTAGACAATACAGCTAAATTCAAAGTCTTTTCCTTTATGGACGGATTTTCCGGATATAATCAAATCAAGATGGCACCAGAGGATATGGAGAAGACAACATTCATCACACCTTGGGGAACATTCTGTTATCGAGTGATGCCCTTCGGTTTGAAGAACGCCGGAGCCACGTATCAACGAGCTATGACTACCTTGTTTCATGATATGATGCACAAGGAGATAGAGGTCTATGTTGATGATATGATTGCTAAGTCCCGAACGGAAGTTGAGCATATTGAGCATTTGTTGAAGCTTTTTCAGCGTTTGAGGAAGTTTAAACTTCGCCTGAATCTGAACAAATGTACATTTGGAGTCCGTTCTGGCAAATTGTTGGGTTTTGTGGTAAGTGAAAGAGGTATTGAGGTTGATCCTGCAAAGGTCAAAGCAATACAAGAGATGCCTGTACCCAAAACTGAGAAGCAAGTCCGAGGTTTTCTTGGCCGCTTGAATTACATTTCCAGATTTATATCCCACATGACTGCCACATGTGCGCCGATATTCAAGCTCCTCCGGAAAGATCAGTCTCATGATTGGACCGAGGATTGCCAGAAAGCTTTCGACAGTATCAAAGAATATCTGTCTGAACCTCCGATATTGTCTCCGCCTGTGGAAGGAAGACCTCTGATCATGTATTTGACAGTTCTTGAAGACTCGATGGGTTGTGTACTCGGTCAACAAGATGAATCGGGGAAGAAGGAATTTGCTATATACTACCTCAGTAAGAAGTTTACTGATTGTGAGTCTCGGTACTCTATGCTTGAGAAGACGTGTTGTGCTTTGGCTTGGGCTGCTAAGCGTTTGTGCCAGTACATGATAAATCATACAACTTGGTTGATATCCAGAATGGATCCAATTAAGTATATCTTCGAGAAGCCTGCTTTAACTGGGAGGATTGCCCGTTGGCAGATGTTGTTGTCTGAGTATGACATTGAGTATCGAGCTCAGAAAGCTATCAAAGGTAGTATCTTGGCTGACCATTTAGCGCACCAGCCGATCGAAGATCATCAGTCTGTTCAGTATGACTTCCCTGATGAGGAAATTCTGTATTTGAAGATGAAAGATTGTGATGAGCCTACACTTGATGAAGGTCCGGAACCTGGTTCCAGATGGACGATGGTGTTTGATGGCGCTGTTAACCAATATGGAAATGGAATTGGGGCAGTGATCATTACTCCTCAAGGTTCACACATTCCGTTTACAGCAAGGCTAACTTTCAAATGCACGAATAATATGGCGGAGTATGAAGCCTGTATTATGGGACTTGAAGAATGCATTGATTTGAGAATCAAGTATCTTGATGTGTATGGTGATTCGGCCCTGGTTGTTAATCAGATCAAGGGAGAATGGGAGACGAATCAACCTGGTCTCATTCC
Organism: Lathyrus oleraceus; assembly: GCF_024323335.1. NCBI lineage: Eukaryota > Viridiplantae > Streptophyta > Magnoliopsida > Fabales > Fabaceae > Lathyrus > Lathyrus oleraceus. The sequence goes on along the minus strand of NC_066581.1, from coordinate 67,776,254 downwards.
GTACAGAGATTATGCAAGGAGAATTTCAACATTCTTCACAGAAGTTGAATTTTATCATATTCCTCGAGAGGATAATCGGATGGCAGATGCTCTTGCTACGCTTGCTTCCATGATTGTGGTCAGACGGTGGAATGATGTCCCCAATATTACTGTGATGCGCTTGGATAGACCAGCTCACATATTTGCGATCGAAGAAGTGAAAGATGATAAGCCTTGGTATTTTGATATCAAGAATTTCCTCCAGAACCAGGTCTACCCGCCTGGGGCATCTGTGAAAGATAGGAAAACTTTGAGAAGGTTGTCAGGCAGTTTCTACCTCAGTGGTGAAGTGCTGTATAAGAGAAATTTTGATATGGTTTTGCTCAGATGCGTGGATAGACACGAAGCAAACCTATTGATAACTGAGGTCCATGAGGGTTCATTTGGTACTCATTCCAATGGACATGCCATGGCTAAGAAGATGTTGAGAGCAGGCTACTATTGGCTGACAATGGAGTCTGACTGTTGCAAGTATGTGAAGAAATGTCACAAGTGTCAAATTTATGCGGATAAGATTCATATTCCTCCGACACTTCTGAATGTGATTTCATCACCATGGCCTTTCTCTATGTGGGGAATCGACATGATCGGCATGATTGAGCCGAAAGCGTCCAACGGACACAGGTTTATTCTCGTAGCAATTGATTACTTCACCAAATGGGTTGAAGTCGCTTCGTACGCGAATGTAACCAGGCAGGTGGTTGTGAAGTTTATCAAGAACCAGCTGATTTGCCGTTATGGTGTGCCAGAGAGGATCATTACTGATAATGGATCTAATCTGAATAATAAGATGATGGATGAGTTGTGCGCTGAATTCAAGATTGCACACCATAATTCTTCTCCCTACAGACCTAAGATGAATGGGGCTGTTGAAGCTGCTAATAAGAATATCAAGAAGATTATCCAGAAGATGACTGTCACGTACAAGGATTGGCATGAGATGCTGCCATTTGCTTTGCATGGGTATCGTACGTCTGTACGCACTTCAACAGGGGCAACCCCTTTCTCTCTTGTTTACGGCATGGAAGCTGTTCTCCCAGTAGAGGTGGAGATCCCATCAATGAGAGTGTTGATGGAAGCCAAGTTGACTGATGCTGAATGGATCGAAGAGAAGCGGTTAACTGCCATGTGTCATGGTCAGTTATATCAGCAGAGAATGAAGAAAGCATTCGATAAAAAGGTCAAGCCTCGTGTGTTCCGAGAAGGTGACCTCGTGCTCAAGAAAGTCTTGTCTTTCGCGCCCGATTCCAGGGGCAAGTGGACTCCAAACTACGAGGGTCCATATGTTGTTAAGAGAGCCTTTTCAGGCGGTGCTTTGATGCTTACAACAATGGATGGGGAGGATTTCACTCGTCCTGTGAATTCATATGCAGTCAAGAAATACTTTGCCTAGAAAAAAAAGTATATGCAAATGAAAAACAGAATAGCTCGCTAAGTTGAAAACCCGAAAGGGCGGCTTAGGCAAAAATGAGCGTCTCGGTGGAGAACCCGCAAGGGTAATCTAGGCAAAAATTAGAGACTTGAAAAAAAAAGAGAATATTTGCATCCCGCTAGATTGAGTACCTCACCCTGGGGCAATCTAGGCAAAAATTAGGGATTTGGCTACAACTGCATCCTGACAAGACTTTCTGTTCCACAGCTGTCATTTCGTCAGAGGATTCTCGATTCGTCGTCAAACTGAAGCTTCGAATACATCGAGATTCAAATTGGTAGATAAAGGATCATTATGTTCAATGTAGCCCTCTTCCGATATATATCACTGATTTCAAATTTGTACAGATCTATGGAGTCTTGCCATTTGCAGGCTACCATTCCATCAAATCAATTTGAGCTTTTTATCCAATTATTTGCACTCTTATTTGTTTCAATTCAACAAATGTTTTGCATGTTTTAATTGATAAAACGTCATTGTTTTAAACAAAAAAAAATTTCAAAAAAATTGTTGTTTTAAACAAAGTGAATATTCATAAGGTTGAAAGGATACTCAAGAATATCTCAGTGCTCTCCCAAGGGTGGCACGGTCTCCAACAGGTAAGACATTTGGTTCATATTCCTGGTTTGGTTGTATTTTCTTTCTCCAGATCTTGTGATGGGGTTGTTCCCCAGCATAGTTGCAAACAGAGTGTTGTTGAAGACTCAGTTTTCTCCAGCAGCAGTTTTCCCCAGTAGAGTTGCTTATGTAGTTGGATTCTACTTGGATGATGTTGTTCTCCCAGTGGATTGTTCACCGGAGTTGTTTGGAGTTGCAGAACTTTTTGTTTCTCAGTGGATGCTGAGATCCCCTGCGGATCTTCGAGATTTTCTCTTGTTCCCCAACAGATTGGTCTTTGTGGCTGTTTTGCCCGTTGTGACTTTCTGTACCCTGATTGGGTTGTTTGCTGATCCAGCACTCAGAGATTTGGTGTTTCCTGATATTTCTGATCCTCTGCTTCTCCAGCAATACCCGCAGATCTTTGCTTTATGGCATGTAGATCTCCGCAGATTGGCTTTCCAGTTGGTTCTCCCCTGGAAGTATAGTACCGGGCGTTTGATTCCTGGACCTGTTTGTGTTAGATATGTCTGTTTTGTCAGCATTCATCAAACATAAATCACGCATATTCATGCATATTCATAAACATTCGGATATTCATGTTGCATTTTTTGCCATATATTCAGAGTCGTGTCTTGTCCACGCTGTGTCAATTTTGTTTTGCCCCAACTTGAAGTCGTGTCCTGCTCACGCATTCTTTTTCTTTTACTATCCCCAATAAGAGCCTTGTTAGAGTCTCTGTTCCTGGTGAGTGTAGTACTCCGATGGATTGTCTTTTCTTCTGTGTGAACTGTATCCCCACAGAGTTTGTGTCTTTTGCATGCATACATTTGCATCATGAGGTCTCTTAGGGACCAAAATTCGTCTCATTACTGTTATTTAAGCCCATTCGACCGCGTCGAGATGAAGATTTCTAAACTTCACTTCTCCGGCTAGAATGACCTTAAATAGGGGCATCTGTAAGACCCCAATTTTGTCCCTAAGATCCCTCATGGCATCATATCATATCATATCATTGCCTCAAGGATCTTTGTGCACCTTTGCTTCCCTCCTAGTGGGTGGGTTATCTTGTGAGTGTGGTTCTTGATCACCAAGCATGTATTGCATTTGTATATCATTGCTTTTCATCTGTCTATTAACCAAAAGTACAAAAATATTGTCATTTAACCATGTTACTTGCAGATGAAGCCAACTAGGTCAAATCAGTCAAAACAGTCATTGAACAGTGGATGGTGGCCATTCTTGAAGAATTTGGGCACCATGATCATTCATCAAGAGTTCATATGAGTTGTGACATCATTTTGAATCAAGATATCGAGTGGTAGGGGGTTTGGAATTCATCAGAACATGGTTCAGTCAACCAAAACCCTAGCAAAGTCAACTGTGGTCAACTCTGCATTTAATCAGTGATTTGATGGTGGGAATTGGTTTGATAGGCCTCATTCATGTCCATATAAGCCTCATATAACATGTCAAACATCCACAGTGAAGAATTTGAGGTCAGACAAGAAATTTCCAAAAATAGTAAGTTGACCTGTAATTGGAATTTGCCAAAAATGGAAAGTTCTTCTCCTCAAAATTACATCATCATACAAGCTTCAAATGAATTTTTGTCCAACATGAAATTTGAAGATCTTGTTCTTCCATTTCCAAAAAGTCCAAGAACACTCATTTCTCATGTGTGGTTAGCAAGTTATGATCAAATCATTCTCAAAAAATTTTGAACTTCAAAGTGGCATAACTTCCAAACCATTTGGCCAAATTGAGTGAGGTTTTTTGCTACAAGTCATATTTGATATGCTCTATCCAAATCCTTCATCACATTTCACCAAAAATCTTCCAATCAAAATGGCCTTTTTCAAGTGCATTGAATTAAAAAAGAGAGGGGTGAAAAATGAACTTTTAAATTAATCATTGTTTATGCTTTCTACCACTTGCAATTGATTAAAAACCAAATTTTGGATATGTCTAAGCCCAATTTCGCACTGTAGTGCCATGCACATGCAATTTTGAGTGGTTTCACTAATTAACCAAAACACTTCATTTGAGCTAAATGCAATTACCACTTCATTAACCAAACTTAAGCTTCATTAATCAGAGTATATATGGCTCATTTCTGATTGAAAAACCCTAGCCACTATTCACCAAACCAGATCTAAAAATTCATTTTCTCTCAAACTCTCTCATTCTTCATTTGAATTTTTTCTGAAAATCTGCAAAGAACTTGTGCTACTGTCCATTGTGCCATCATCTACCAACATTTTTGGAGCTTTAGCAAGCATCATCTCCCAACTGTAGAGTTGTTTCCGCTACTGTTCCATTGAAGCTCTTCCATGGCAGTTGGACTTTGGAGCACGATTGAGTAAGAGTGAGCTAGAACCCTTCTTCCATTCACCTCCTGGAGCATCATTGTGCATCTGTTTCAGCTCAACACGGCCAGAAAACCATCATTTCATCACTGCTCTTCAAATCAAGTAAACTTTCGAACCTCTTTATTTTCAAAATCATGCTATGCTTGTTAAAGATCTTGCCATGCTGAGTTCACTGAATATTGTGGTTTTGATTTTGGTTAAGTATTAAGAGAGAAAAATGGATTTAAAGTCTGATGTTCAAATATTATCTTGCTCGTTTCTGCCATGTTAGCACGATTTAAGATTAATGAATGTTAGATTATTGATGTACACTGCAAGATGAGTTGATTGGTATGTTGCTTATTGATTTTGGTTGCGAAATGCTTTTGCTGGAAAATTCGATAGTGAACAAGAAGAACAGTACACATGAACCCTAATTTGTAAACCCAGAAACTCGTGTTTGGCTGCTGGGATTTTTCTTCTTGCATGAATCCACTGTTCCATTGCCATGCACCAATCAGGCGTGGACACGCCCTTAAGTGAAACGCAGCGTTTCACTTAAGGGACCGGTTATTTACGATTATGCCATTGCCGGTTTTTTATTTATTTAAATCATTTTCTTATTTCAATATTTATTTCATTTTGTATGCTGATCTTCAAAAATTCATACGTTCCTCAATTTTAATCCAAATTTGATGGGATTTTTTGTGAATTGCTCCTCATGATCTCTAGTTTATTATGGTGATTTTTCCAGATTTTTTTCACGTGTGGATTTTTAAATGTGCTAGGGTTTGTTCATGTATGTCCATTTTGTGTATGCCATGCCATTTTGCTTGTGAAATGATGATACTTAATCCAATGCCTCTGAAATTTTTTGTGCTTAAACTAGACATGTTCATGGTGATTTTGGTGTAGAGTTTGTGAATTTATCATTGCTGGTTGATGAGATATGATTTTTTGAATAAGGGTGTGACAATTTGTGTCACACCATTCATGTCCAACTTCATGATTTTAATTACCATGCTTATTGAACTCAAAATGGTCTGGATTTTTGCATGAATATACTTATGGATGTTGAGAATACATGTGAATTTTTCTGGAATTATTGATGGCATTTCCTATTTGATTGGAATTTTCTCCCCTGTTTGGTCATTTGTTGATTTTTTGTGACACATGTTTGTATTTGATTTGTGAAATTCTAATGCTTAATTGGATGGACTTGAAATTTGACATGTGAATTGTAGACATCTTAAAGTTTGTCATGGCTTTGGTCTCATTCATTTATCATATGTTGTTTCTGTTTTATGATTAATTGAAGTTGGTGCATGTTTTGATGCTTTGTATGAGTTTGCTTGAACTTGCTTTGACTTTCTGATTTTCATTGACCTACTTACCTTGATCCAAATGAGCTGAAATTTGGTATGCTTATCATGTTATGGATGATGTTTGATCATGAATTATTTGAGGATTTATTGAAATGTTTGTGATTGGATTTGAGTTGAATCATTCTGTTGACTTCTTTGAGGTTCTATATGACATGTTTTGACCTAATTTGTTTGTGAAATGATAATGATGAATGATATGAATGTGAAACCACTTGGGTTTGTTTCTTAATTGTTTGAACTTGATTTTGGATAGCTTTCACTTGCTGTTTTGGATTTCTTATCTCTTTTTGACCCTAGGCTTGTCCTAGTGGTCTTGTTTCTCATGTTTAAGTTTGCTTTTCAGGTTAAGAAGCAAATGCCTTAAGGAGACTTATGCAAGTTGATTAAGTTTGATTGATTATCATGAACTAACTTGTTTGTTTTGTAGGATGCTTAGCTCATATGCTTTGAGCTTTGTGCATTGCACATTTGACTGATTGTGTTGAGTGTGGATCCTTATCTTATTTTGGTTTTGAATTTGAGTTGTATACTGATTTTACTTGATTGATTTCAGGTACCATTAGTTGCTAATAGTTCTTTGAGAACTTGCATTGCTTTGCTTGATAGCATTTGCATTGAGGTAGAATCTCTTGTCTTCATGTAGTCTGGAAGACCTGGCCTGTTACTTGGCCAGGCAACTGTCTGAAGTCCTCCTTAAGAGGCAATGTTTGTGCTTGTTTACTTTTGTCCCAAGCAGGAAACGTCCTTTAAATAAGGCAATTGGTAGAATCCAAGAGATATGTAACCTATCTCCTACTATTCTGTGTGTCACTCACCTTGCTCACACCACATGTGTTGATGCATAGTGAGTAAAAACCCAAGATCTATCGAGTCAATAATCTGTGGAGAGAGTTCCTACCTTCTGAACTCCCACACCTTCTATCATTTGAAGCTCTCCCTGACCAGGGATAAGAGCATGAGGCACACCCCTCATATCCTTTCATCTGCTTCACCTTGGCTCTCAATGTCAAGGTTAAGAGCACCATTAACCCTATTCCAGTTGGCTTCAGTGCCTACCCTTTGTATGAGCCTAATTGTTTGGTTATAGAGTGTGCTGAATGACTTTGGTTGATTGATTACTTAGTTCATTTGTACATGTCTGCTTGCATGCTTTGTGCATTTATCATCATTAATTGCTCATTAGTGCATGATCATTTCATTTCTCTTTGTGACATATCTTTGTTGTTTACCCATTGAGGACAATTGTAAGACCATTCATTGGCCATTGTTCCTATGATATGGAAGTGAGTATAAGACCATTTCATTGGCCACTCATCTTCTCTTTGCTTGATGCATTTGTTTGATTTATGTGAGGATGCAATTGTAAGTCCATGTAATTTGGCATTTGTTTTCCCATGATCATATGTTGGAGGTTAGAGTAAGCCCAGATAGATTGGCATCTGACATCCAAATGTTTGCTTTGTTTTTGTTGGAGATTGGTATAAGTCCAGATAGATTGGCATCCGGTATCCACTTTTTATTTCTTTGTTGAGGAGATTGGTATAAGTCCATAGAGTGGCCTCTGATATCCGGTTCTGTTTTAGGCGATTGGTATAAGTCCAGTGATTGGCATCCGGTATCCGCTTTTGTTGACTTTCATCTTTTGCTTTGCTTGTTTGTTATTGCCCATTGCCTATTCCAAAGGACACACTTGAGTCATCTTCTATATGATTTCAAGAGGTGAACCTTCTAGGAAGTTTTACACTCCATATTCATCCATTCATCCATTTTGTCCTAAACCTTTTCACACGTTGCTTTCAAAACTTGAGATAAATATTGTGCAAACATCTTCATGCTTTTAAATTAAAAACCTGGACCCCAAGTCCTTGACTTTTTCAAACTCCATTTCATAATACTTCTTTTGAATCAATCTTAATCATACTTTGACCCTTTTTGTGAATAATCATAATCAATTAACTTCACCCATTCAATTGTTTTGTGGCTTTGTCCATTCTTGTTAAGTTTTCATACATTAGCCATAGGTTTGATTTATCCTAGTTGGTTGATGTCAATCTCACCTATTTGTCCTTAGTTGATTGAATTGTAAGTCTTCCTTGCTTATTATAGGGTTAACCCCTCACTAGCAAGTTGAAGCTTTTCTCACATGGTGGACTCGTTGTTTGTATAAGGTTGAGTTTTCTCCCGTGGATAACGTAAGACCTTAGGGCTTGTGTTTAAAATTGAATCCACTAACTTTTGGAAATCTTTTAGCCGAACTACGGCGTTTTGATCCTTACCTTTGATGGAAGGTACGTAGGCAACGGGTTCATCCGTTCGAACACAAAAACAATAAAAATTGTATATTCTTTTCTCATCATCCCAATCATGTTTGCACAATAAATATTTCATAACAAATAACAATTTAGTACAACAAGTGTGAAAAGGGCTCCCTAGGAGTACCTAGGACGTGATGGGTGCCTAACACCTTCCCATTGCGTAATTTACCCCTTACCCAGACTCTCTGATCTTTTAATTAGTTTTCTACGCGTAAAACTTCTTAGGCTTTTGTTCGCTTTTTAGCCAATCCTTTGGATAAATAAAAGTGCGGTGGCGACTCGATTCATTGTATGCTTTGCTTATGGTTTAATCAATAAATCATATAGCGACGAATACACCGCTACACTGCTCATGGGAACTCTTCTGTGAATATGGTAGATGGTTGTCCTGGCGTGTTTAAGTTTTTTGATGTGTGCTTTATCCGGAGGTCCTTGATGCAGATTCATAAGGATATTTGTTTAGTGAGTGATTGTGAACATGACCATGATGGTTGTGTTATCTGTAGTATTAACCCAAAGGGTTGTGAAGTAGTGAAAAGGGACATCCAGCGACTGATGGATGAAGGCATGATTCAAATTGTTCAATCTTGTTATGTAGATGACGATGTAAATGTCATAATGCCCATTTTCAAGCAGCCAGAGAGATTGGTAATTCAGTATGACAGCAACAATAGTAACAATGTCAGCAATAAATCAATATCGCAGTTGGTTATACGGTTAGCGGGCCCGATCCTGTATTCATCTGATAAAGTTGTGCCGTATTAGTATAATGCTACAATGATAGAAAGTGGTCAAGAGGTCTCGTTGCCTACGACTAACTCTGTGGTGAGCATTGCTGATGTTACCAAGGTGACCCGCAGTGGTCGTGTGTTTGGGCCGGTGTTCCCAAAGGATAAGGAGGAATTAGTTATGAGTAAGAAGGTGGAAGTGCCTGTTGTAGATCCAGTTGGTACTTCAAAGGGTAAGTCTGGTGAATCCAGCGATTTGAAGGCTAACGATGATGATGAGGTACTTCGGTTAATCAAAAGGAGTGAGTTTAATATGGTGGAGCAGCTGCTCCAAAACCCCTCAAAAATCTCAGTGTTGTCTATGCTCATGAATTCTGAAGCGCACAGAGAAGCACTGCAAAGAGTTCTGGAACAAGATTTTGTAGAACATGATGTTATAGTGGATCAATTCGCTCATATCATGGCTAACATCACTTCTTGCAATAATCTTAGCTTCTGTGATGAAGAACTCCCTGAGGAGGGCAGAATCATAATCTGGATTTGCACATCTCCATGAATTGTAAAGAAGATGCTTTGTCAAATGTGCTTGTTGATATTGGGTCATCACTGAATATGCTGCCGAAGTCAACTTTGTCAAAGCTATCATACCAAGGAGCGTCTATGAGGTATAGCGGTGTAATCGTCAAAGCTTTTGACGGTTCACGCAAAACAGTTATAGGTGGAGTGGACCTTCCAGTAAAGATAGGTCCGAGTGATTTTCATATTACTTTTCAAGTAATGGATATCCACCCGGCCTACAGTTGCTTGTTAGGAAGGCCATGGATTCATGAGGCAGGAGTTGTTACTTCAACTTTGCACCAGAAGCTCAAATTTGTGAAGAATGGCAAGCTTGTCATTGTTGGTGGGGAGAAAGCGTTGTTGGTTAGCCACCTGTCATCTTTCTCTTATGTTGAAGCTGGGGATGAGGTTGGAACTCCGTTCCAAGCCTTATCTATTGCTGTTGAAAAAAGAGTTGGGGCACCTATGTCCTCATCGAAATATGCTAAGAAGATTGTGGAAGAAGGCAATGTTGATCAGTGGGGGCACATGGTAGAGGTCTCCAACAACAAAGGCAGAACCGGTTTGGGGTTCCAAAAAGGTTCATCAACTGCAAGGTCTGAAGATATGCAACTTAGCTTCCGTAGCGGAGGGTTCATTCATGGCAATGAACAACACTTAGCTGTTGTGCTAGAGGATGACAAAGAGGAAGACTGCACCAATTTTGTGACGCATGGAAAGGCTTGCAACAATTGGACTGCTATTGATATTCCTGTTATTTTGCATCAATCTAAGTAATTACTTTTATAGGTTTTCAAAATCCTTCTCCTATGCCTAAGGGAGAAGAGAATATTGTTTGGGCATTTTCAAATTGATCATTAATAAAATTAATTCTATTCATCCACATCTATGGTGTCTTGTTTTTACTTTTTGCTTTATTCTGAAAATGGTAATCACAAAAAACATAAGTAAACAATATAATTGTCCATCTACATAATATTTGGTCACAAATCCACTTCTCTAAAATCAAAATATCAAATCATTATGTAGGTTGGTTTCTAACCCCATTGAATACAATGATCCTTCTCCTTCTCCAAATTTTAAATTCCCTGTGTTTGAAGCCGAGGAGGGAAGTGATGTAGAAGTGAGTGACGAACTATCTCGCCTTCTTGAGCAAGATGAAAAGACCATGCATCCGTTCGAAGAGCAGGCTGAGTTAGTCAACTTGGGTTCTGAGGATGATGTGAAGGAAGTCAAGATTGGGTCTCGACTGTGTCCAGATGTCAAGAAGGGGTTGACTGATCTTCTTCGAGAGTATTATGATGTGTTTGCTTGGTCTTATCAAGACATGCCTGGTTTGGATTCTGAGATTATGGAGCATAGATTGTCGTTGAAGCCATAGTGCCTGCCAGTCAAGTAGAAGTTGAGAAGAACACATCCTGATATGGCTGTGAAGATCAAAGAGGAAGTGCAGAAGCAGATTGATGCCGGTTTCCTTGTGACCGTTGAGTATCCGCAATGGGTGGCCAATATTGTGCCTGTGCCAAAGAAAGATGGAAAAGTCTGCATGTGTGTTGATTATAGAGATTTGAATAAAGCCACTCCAAAAGATGATTTCCCTCTACCACACATTGATATGTTGGTAGACAATACTGCTAAATTCAAAGTCTTTTCGTGTATGGATAGATTTTTCAGATATAATCAGATCAAGATGGAACCCAAAGATATGGAGAAGACCATATTCATTACACCTTAGGGAACATTATATTATAGAGTGATGCCTTTCGGTCTAAAGAATGCTGGTGCAACTTACCAAAGAGCAATGACTACTCTTTTTCATGATATGATGCATAAAGAGATTGAAGTATATGTCGATGACATGATTGCTAAATCGATAAATGAAGATGAACATGTTGAGCATTTGTTGAAGTTATCCCAGCGTTTGAGGAAGTATAAAATCCGCTTGAATCCCAATAAGTATAATTTTGGTGTTCATTCTGGTAAGTTGTTGGGCTTTATTGTCAGCGAGAAAGGTATTGAAGTTGATCCTGCCAAGGTCAAAGCAATACAAGAGATGCATGCGCCTAAAACTTAGAAGCAAGTCAGGGGTTTTCACGGCCGCTTGAATTATATCTCCAGATTCATTTCCACATGACTTCCACATGTGTGCCTATATTCAAGCTTCTTCGGAAAGATCAGTCTTGTGATTGGACCGAAGACTACCATAAAGCTTTTGACAGTATAAAAGAATATCAGCTTGAACCTCCAATTTTGTCTCCACCTGTTGAAAGAAGACAGTTGATCATGTATTTGACTGTGCTTGAAGATAGTATGGGTTGTGTTCTTGGTCTGCAAGATAAGACTTGAAAGAAAGAATTTGAAATTTACTACCTCAGTAAGAAGTTCACCGACTGTGAGACTCGGTATTCTATGCTAGAGAAGACTTGTTGCGCATTGGCTTGGGCTACTAAACGTCTGCGTCATCATATGTTGAATCATACCACTTGGTTGATATCCAAAATGGATTCGATCAAGTATATATTTGAAAAGCCTGCTTTAACTAGAAGGATTGCCCGTTGGCAGATGTTGTTATTAGAGTATGATATCGAATATCGATCTTAGAAAGAGATCAAAGGTAGTATCTTGGATGACCATTTGGCTCACCAACCAATTGAAGATTACCAGTCAGTGCAGTATGATTTTCCTGATAAAGAGATTTTGTACTTGAAAATGAAAGATTGTGATGAACCATTGCTTGAAGAAGGGCCAGAACCTGGTTCCTGTTGGGGCATGGTATTTGATGGAGCTGTTAATCAGTATGGAAATGGCATTGGGGCAGTGATCTTTACTCCTCAAGGCACGTATCTACCATTTACAGCTAGATTGACTTTCAAATGTACGAACAACATGGCAGAATATGAAGCTTGCATTATGGGGCTTGAAGAGGCCATGAATCTCAGAATCAAGTATTTGTATGTCTTTGGAGATTCAGCTTTGGTTGTGAATCAGATCAAAGGTGAATGGGAGACAAATCAACCCGGTTTAATACCATATAGAGGTTATGCGAGGAGGATTTCAACTTTATTTACAAAGGTTGAGTTTCATCATATCCCTCGAGATGAGAACTGGATGGAAGATGCTCTTGCAACATTGGCATCAATGATTGTGGTAAAGTATTGGAATGAAGTTCACAATTTGTCTGTGATGCATCTTGATAGGCCAGCTCATGTATTTGCTATTGAAGAGATCAAAGACGAGAAGCCATGGTATTACGACATCAAATGTTTCCTCCAAAGTCAGATTTTCCTGTTTGGGGCATCTTTGAAAGATAAGAAGACTTTGAGAAGATTAGCCAATAATTTCTACTTGAATGGTGATATACTATACAAGAGAAACTTCGACATGGTTTTGCTCAGATGCGTGGATAGACACGAAGCGGACTTGTTGATGACTGAAGTGCATGAAGGTTCCTTTGGTACTCATTCTAATGGACATGCAATGGCAAAGAAGATGTTGCGAGCAGGTTACTATTGGCTGACAATGGAATCTGACTGTTGCAAGTTTATGAAGAAGTGCCACAAGTGTCAAATATATGCTGATAAGATTCATGTTCCTCCGAAACTATTGAATGTTATTTCTTCCCCGTGGCCCTTCTCCATGTGGGGAATTGATATGATTGGGATGATTGTGCCCAAAGCTTCGAATGGACATCGTTTCATTTTAGTGGCCATTGACTACTTCACGAAATGGGTTGAAGCGGCATCGTATGCAAATGTAACCAAGCAAGTTGTTGTGAGGTTTATCAAAAAATCAGATCCAATGCCGTTATGGTGTGCCAAGTAAGATCATTACTGATAATGGATCGAACTTGAATAACAATATGATGGAAGCTCTTTGCAAAGACTTTAAGATTGCACATCATAATTCTTCTCCCTACAGACCTAAGATGAATGAGGTTGTTGAAGCTGCAAATAAGAACATTAAGAAGATTATTCAGAAGATGGTTGTCACGTATAAGGGTTGGCATGAGAAGCTACCATTTGCTTTGCATGGGTATCGTACATCCGTCTGCACTTCAACAGGGGAAACCCCTTTTTCTCTTATATATGGTATGGAAGCAGTGCTCCCCGTAGAGGTTGAGATTCCTTCATTGCGTATGCTCATGGAAGCCAAGTTGACTGAGGCTGAATGGTGTCAGACTAGGTTTGACCAGCTGAATTTAATTGACGAAAAGAGATTGATTGCCATGTGTCATGGTCAGTTATATCAGCAGAGGATAAAGAAAGCTTTTGATAAGAAGGTCAGACCTCGTGTATTCAGAGAAGGTGACCTTATGCTCAAGAATATTTTATCTTTTAAACCAGATTCTAGGGGAAAATGGACTCCTAATTATGAAGGCCCATACGTTGTTAAGAGAGCCTTTTCAGGCGGTTCTTTGATTCTTATAACTATGGATGGTGAAGAGTTCACTCGTCCTGTGAGCACAGATGCAATCAAGAAATACTTCGCCTAAAAATAAAAGAACAACTCGCTAAGTTGAAAACCCAAAAGGGCGGCTTAGGCAAAAAAGAGCGTCTCGGTGGATTGAAAACCCGAAAGGGCGGTCTAGGAAAAAATTAGAGACATAAAAACAGAAAGAATTTCCCGATAAGTTGAGTACCCCATCTTGGGGCAACTTATGCAAAAATTAGGGATTATGGCAAGTAACTGCAGTCTACTGATCGTCCAGTATCGAAAAGACCTTGTTGAGCACAAGGGTTGACATCAATTCATCATCCCAGTAGTTGTCGAGAGCGTAGCAGACATCAAAAGTTGGTAGAAGGATTAAGGATCATTTGTATTCAACGTAACCCTTTTTCATGTAAATTACCATTTTCAACTTTGTAAAAATCTATGGAGTCTTGTCATTTACAGACTACCATCCCATTAAATAAAGTTGAGCTTTTCTCCAATTATTTCTACTCTTATTTACTTCAGCCAATAGTTTAAATTTTATTATGATCATTTTGGAAATTTAAAATTTTTAATCAAAATCTTTTTTTTATTAAAACATATAAAAACAAGAAATTTTTCAAGGCAATTAAAAGGAAGTATCAACAGCACTTCAAAGAGCAGTAAGTCCTTAAGTGCGAAACATCAGAGGTTCCCCAAGTAGTTAACCCTTCGGGTATCCCTAGTTGTTTGTGTTGATCCGGTTCCCCTACGGAGTGTTTGTTCTCTAGCAAAGTTCTGATTCTTTTCCCCATATGAGTTGGTTGATTCAGTACCTTGCGGCATGTTATTTTCCCTGAGGTGTTTTTGTTTTCTCTAATGAAGTTCACGTTTCTTCAGTAGAGTAATATGTTTTCCCAAGTAGATCGTATTGGTTTCCCCACCAGTCGCCATCCGACTCGCTCCCAGTCAGAGTTTCCTCTTGGTTTTTCAGCGGCTGCTTTGTGTTTGTCTTCTATATGGTTGTCTCCCATTTGATATGGTGTTGACCTAAAAATCCCTGCAAGCTCGATAACTTCTCCTCTCCTCAAAAGATCTCCTCCCTCGGCTAGATTTGAGCCTTTGGGTTATTGATTTCTCTGTTCGCCAGCAATTGTCTCCCTCTTTTTGTGGATTGACCGAGGATTATACCGATGATTCAAATTCTTTGCGACACTTTTGTGTCCTTTGTGATCATTTTGTCAGCATAATCATCATATATACATATACATATACATTCATATAATTTCATAATTTGCGTATTGGCACCATCATATTTGTTTGATTTGTCGATTTGAGATTCTCATTCTCTGTATGGCGGTACTTTATCCCCATACGAGTTTAGTGTTTGTCCTCCCTCAGTTGTAGAGTGTCATCCCCTTAGGCAGAAAGACTTTAACCCTTCTCCTTTTCCCCACTGAGTTGTTTCCTCGTGGATGGTTATTACTTCGGCTTCCTTTCTAGTTGTTTATCTGGATGGAACCTCTCCCCTTGAGTTATTTTCTCAATGGGTTGAGTCTTTGTAGCGGGGTATTCGTTACCTTTAGATTTATTGACTAAATCAAAAGTAAGAATACAATTCGAGTCGCCACCGCACTTCTATTTATCCAAAGGAAAGGTTAGAAAGCGAACAAAAACCAAGTAAGAATTTTTATCAAATCAAAAACTAATAAAAATGTCAGAGATCTAGGTAAGGGGGTTGGTTATGAAATGGGAAGGTTTTAAGCATCCAAAACATCCTTAGTACTCTAAGGGAGCCCTTTTTGCAAGTGTGTATTGTAGGTTGGTATTTTGTGAAAATATTTGTGCAAACAAGATTGAAGGGATGAGAAGAGAATGTACATTATATTTACAATTTTGTTTGAATGGATGACCCAATTTCCTACGTACCATCACAAAGGTAGGATCAAAACCTCGTAGTTCGGGGTAAAAATCTCAAAAAAAGATTGGTGAATTGATTTGTCAAAAGCCTTAAGGTCTTTTGTTATCAAAGGGAGAAAACTAAACCTAAACCAACAATCCACCATGTGAGGAGAGCTTCAACACACTAGTGAAAGATCCACCCTATAATAAGTATGGAAGACTTATAGTCCAATCACTAAGGATAAGGTGAGGTTTACATCTACCACTATGATAACTCAAACCTATGGCTAATGTTTATAAAAAAAAGGTTTAACAAAGGTGGCCACTGGAACCACAAAAACAACTTGAAGTGAGTTATATTTACAAGTTAGAAGTATTCACAAAATGAGGTCAAAGTTGACTTAAGATTCATTCAAAATAAGTCTTAGTGAAAAGAGTTTGAAAAAATCAAAGGCATAAGGCCTAGGTTTCTAATTTGAAAATGATGTCAAAGTTTGCACAAAATGAGTTTGGCTTGGGTTAGAGTGGAGAGAATAAGAGAAGGGCTAGTCCTAAACATGCAAAGATAAGAGAAGAGATAAAACCCTTGGAGTTCCTTTTCTTGAGATCATAAAGATGATTCAAGATGCTCCTTTCCTTTGGACTTAGCAATCACTCAAGCAATCAAACAAATGTTATATTCAAGCTCCTAGGATCTCCATTTGGCTTGTCTCTCTTAACTTGGTTATTCATGACAATGGTCCTCCTTACTATCTCAAGTTTGGAATCCCTATCACACAAGAACAAACATCAAAAAGTTGACAATGCAATAAGAGGAATGGACAAAGAATGAGTTTAGATTAGGGGTCCTTTGAAGTCAACTTTCAAGTTTTAGCATTCTAAAGGCATGAGGCCTAGTTGCTCTTCAACAAGTCTAGCATTCTAAAGGCATGAGGCCTAGTTGCTCTTGAACTCCTTTAAGCATAGGTAAGGTCCTAATTCTAAGTCCTTTCTCCTTTTTGCATTGGATTCACACAAACAAAGACACAACAAACACAAAGCAACAATATATTTATATACAATAATGAGCTCAAATGAGCAAAAGGAAAATGGCATAAACATAAAATATATGCTCAAGTGAGCAAAGTAAAAAGCAATATGAATAAATGAGCAAGAAAGTAAATTGCATTAAAGTAAATTGCAAGAAATTAAATGCTCAAATTAAAGTTAGTAATTAGTAGTTAATGTTAGTGTGTCATAAGACAATTTAGCGTTATGTTAAGCAATCGTAAGTGGACTAATGTAGTAGTCACACCTATCTGAGACCGGTCAATAAGACTATAGGCAAATAAACACAAGTTAGAGATCATGACTAGTAAGCCAAGCTCCTACAACTTGCCATGCCAAAAGAAAAGGTGAAGGCCTTGTATGGATTTTAGGTTCTTTGCTTGACCAAGAAGCAACCTATCTTGGACACAAAGCAACTCACTTGATCTTTGATCAAGTTGAGTTTGATTTGGATCAAAGAAGGTTAAGCCTCTCATATGTCAAGACCAACCACAAATCATTAACTCATTGGCCAAAATAAAAAGAAGAAGATGAAGATAAAATGAAATGGACAAAATGAGAATTCAAATGACATAATCAAAACACAATGATAAAATATGAATCAAATCATCATCAACCAATGTAAAACAGAAGAGAAATGAAGATTAGAAGTCAACAAAATCAAACATATTTTTTGGTATTTTTGAAATTAAAATAAATGCAAAAAATTAAAATGGTTAAAATGTGGTCAAACCTCAAATTCAATTCAAATCAACTTCAACAAGTCCAATTGAATCATCATAGGTCTAACATGGTCAAATAAGGTTTGACAAATTTTCTCAACATTTTTTGAAAACGGAAACTATCTTAAAATCAATTAAAACAATGAAATATAACACAAGTGAATTAAAATCTCAAATAAATCTCAAATCAATCAAGAAATTGATGAGAATATTTTTCATAGACTTATCATGATCCATATGTGTTAAGGAAATATTTTTGGAATTTTTGGATATCAAAAAGTAATTAAAAAGAATTAAAAACTATTAAAAACAAAATAATTCACAAAAAATATTAAATGGAATCACAAAAATAATTAAAAATCAGATTATGAAACTAGATTTTTCAAGAAAAAATTTAGTGTTGGTCTCATATTTTTGTGATTCCAAATAAAATAGTTATGAATTTTTAAAATAAAAAGGAATAAAAGAAAAATAAAACAAAAATTAGAAAATGCTAAAAAAATCAGGAGCGCTGGATCCACTTCATTAATTGACGTGGCAACATCCAAGGGCTCAGAAGCGCGTTACCATGGTAGGCATTAGTCAAGCGCGCAACATGATGGATTTAAATAAGTCAAATAAACCAAAGGCTAGGATTAGAACGTTGGAAGGAGATCCAAAGGATCAGACTCATCCACGTGGGGATGGTGGTGGAAACCACCATCTTCTCCGGTGGATCAACCAACTCCGGCCACCAGTTGCAGGTTTTTGAACCTCAACCAAAACACACGAGCCAGGTACCAAAATGAAGCTAGGGTGATGTACATCACCCCTGTAACTTTGGATTGTCCTCAAGATCTCTATCAAGTGAGAAATCTGAGCTTGAACATCCAGGTATGCAAACTGGAAAGCTTCAAAACATGAAATCAAGACCACCACTGGCCTGCCTCTTGCACGAGAACTTCAGAAAATGGTTTGAACACAAGCAATTCACATCATGGAGCAAGATATAGATCAAAACAGTTAGAGGATAAACCTTTGAAGAACAGCTTTGTGCAGCACGATCCACTCAAATTCTTGCTTCCAATTTGATCAGGAGATGATGAAGACGCAAGGCTTAGGAATTGAAACTTGAAGATCAACTGATTTTGTTGAAATTCAAGTTTGAAAGTGAGTGTCATACGGTGAACTGACTTGGGGTGTTTTGCTTTTTATCGCAATGTCGCGGATAGCAAGAGTCGCCACCGACTTTTCTTTTATCCAATAAGGAAAGGTGGAAAAGAACAGGAAAGACCTCAATAGATTTTGGGTTCGGGAGGTACATTATACAAAGGGAAGGTATTAGCACCCTTTGTATCCATGGTTATCCATGGGCTCTTAATTGCTGGATCACTTATCTTTTTGTCTGAAAAAGTGTCGGTGGATTGCTTAAAAAATGTTTGAAAGAGAGTTTGACTTTGTAATGATTCTCGTATGAATGTATACAAAGTATTTATCTCGTTTAATTTTGAAAGCGGTTTAGAAAAGGTTTTGAAAAGAGAATTTAACTTTGTAATGATTCTTGTATGAATGTATACAAAGTGGTTATCTCGTTTAGTTTTGCAATTGTTTAGAAAAATATAACTCGGTAATGATTCTTGTATGAATGTATACCAAGTGGTGATTTTTTAAAAGATGTTTTGAAAGGTGTGGGGTGTGAAAAATATTTTAGGTGGTGATCCAGTAATTGAGAGTTATACCTTCCTAAGGTCTTTATGAACGTTTCCTATCCTTATGAGGGTAAAACAGTCCTTACTATTGAGAAGTAAGTAGTTTTACCCTTTGGATGTTTAAGGGTCATCGTAGGGTCATTGATAGGTCATTGAAGGCAACAGTAGTGAGGATACCTTAGCATTCGAAGGGACGATCATCATTTAACCGTAGGCTACACCGAAGGGTCATCGAGGGACAAAATCGTATTTTCGAAGGCAACATCCGAGGGACTATGATGATTTAACCGAAGGGTCTTTGCTAAGGATATCCCCATATTCGCGGGACATGACCGTATTACGTAATCGTGGGGTAATAAAGAGAGGTCCGATATCATTTATTTAAAGTCCGGATTTTAACAATTAATTAAATAGCCGTAATCAGTTAGGTAATTAGGTCCACAGGAAATCAATGAAATCAATACATTAAAAATCAAGCTTGGTGATTCAAGATGAATCTCCATATTAAACTTAGGTCATCCAAAAGCCATCTCCTCAAGAATGTCCACACCTAAAGCGGCATGCCTACCTAAAGCGGCATGCCTAGCCGGTTATTTCTTTGGAAGTATGCTAGCCTTTACATCATGCAACACACGGATTAGAGCATTGAGGCAAAATACAATTGGAAATTGCCCCATAAAATAAATATAACAGTCAGAAATTTAAGCCAAATAATGCAGAATCATGATTAGATGAACATAAAATGGACAACAAAGAGACAAAACAGCCACTGTCCCGTTCGCCTCTGCTTCGCCTAGCGAAGGCTCAGCGAAGGCTCGCTGCAGGCTCGCCTAGCGATGAGCTAGCGAGCGACCACGGGTTTGGAATTTGAGAACAGTATGACCTCAACCTGCGGCATGGCTTATGACATCCAACACATAATTACATGGTTCAGCATTCACAATATTCAGGCACACTTAAATTCACATGCAAAACTTCAAATATGTTTATGAATTCAATTATAATATCATCCACAAGTTAAGAACATGAAGCGGTACCACATGCCAAATGAGAACACAAAGCGATATCACATGCAGATTAAGAACCTAAAGAGGTACCACATGCAAAATAAGAACATAAAGTGATAATCACATGCAGATTAAGAACCTAAAGCGGTACCACATGCAAAATAAGAACATAAAGCGATATCACATGCAAATTAAGAAAATAAAGCGATAATAGTGATGCAAACCTGTTTGCAATCGAATTGCAACCTTGAATTGGCGAGCCGGATTGAGTTGGGCGGCGGTAGCTTCGGAGCGGGTGAGCGGCCTTCAGGGT
The DNA here is from genome assembly GCF_024323335.1 of Lathyrus oleraceus. Taxonomy (NCBI): domain Eukaryota; kingdom Viridiplantae; phylum Streptophyta; class Magnoliopsida; order Fabales; family Fabaceae; genus Lathyrus; species Lathyrus oleraceus. The sequence goes on along the minus strand of NC_066581.1, from coordinate 67,755,760 downwards.
TTCCGTCTTCCGAATTCTCTGGATCAGCAGGGTTTCAGTGTTTCTCCCTCTGGGTCTGTGTGTGTGTTCGTCCGTCCGTCTGTGTTCTTTTTCGTGGCAGAGGAGCTGGTATTTATAGTGGTAGTGGTGGTGACCTAATGGGCTTAAAATGAGGTCCAAAACTTCAAATTTTCGCAAGCTTCGCTAGGCGAAGGGATTGCTCGCCTAGCGAGCAAGCTAGGTCTGGGCTTTTTCTGGACCTGGTGCTTCACTGGGCGAGTGGCATGCTGAGATATTCGCTAGGCGAAGGAATTGCTCGCCTAGCGAGCAAGCTATTTTGGGCCACTTTGGATTAGGCCTGTTGTGAGCTGGGCTTTTGTCCATTTGATATCAGTGCCTTGCAGATCAAGTCAGAGGGTCTTGGAAAATGCTTTGTAATATCAACGGGCAAATTTTGGGGTATGACAGCTGCCCCTGTTCAATATTCTTGAACCGAGAGAGTAGAATGGTATGTGTCGTTCGTGATCTGGAGGTGAAAGATTATTGAACACTAGAATGCCCCTAAAATTTGCGATTGTCAATCAGGAGCTAGTCTTGAGGGAGATGGGCTTAGAGATGCCATCCAGGAAGTTTGATGACGAGCTTCCGATGGTGTCATACGTTAGACGATGTCTGAAGCCATGGATGTCATGCCGGGTCATACGCTACGCCGTATAGCGAATCATTCATCATGCTGTTGACTTCGTTGGGGAGTCAGAGTATGCTATACACTGCTGGGGATGAGGGATCAGAATGGATCGTATATTAGACCGTGTCTGAATACCAGAGTGAGTTATTCATTAGGCGGATGACTTTGTTGGGGATGAAAGATCAGAATGGATCGTACGCTAGATCGTATCTGAGTTGAAGATCCAAATGGGCCTTATGATAGACTGTATTGGATGAGCCGTCCATTAGGCTGAATCTGATGATAAAAGGGGGTAGTCGTACACTAGACTACACTTCAGAAATGTACCGTACTCTAGGTAGCATCTGAGAAGATGAAGGTTTAACTTGGTCGTACATTAAACCATATCTGAGCAGAATAAGCCGTCCATTAGGCTGAATCTGCTGAAAAGGGAGTAGTCGTACACTAGACTACCATTCAGAAATGTACCTGTCCGAAGGTAGCATCTGAGTAAGGGAGTAGTCGTATACCAGACTACCATTCAGGAATGTACCTGTCCGAAGGTAGCACCTGAGCCAGGGAGTAGCCGTATACCAGACCACCATTCAGGAATGTACCTGTCCGAAGGTAGCACCTGAGCAAGGGAGTAGCCGTATACCAGACCACCATTCAGGAATGTACCTGTCCGAAGGTAGCACCTGAGCAAGGGAGTAGCCGTATACCAGACCACCATTCAGGAATGTACCTGTCCGAAGGTAGCACCTGAGCAAGGGAGTAGCCGTATACCAGACTACCATTCAGGAATGTACCTGTCCGAAGGTAGCACCTGAGCAAGGGAGTAGCCGTATACCAGACTACCATTCAGGAATGTACCTGTCCGAAGGTAGCACCTGAGCAAGGGGAGTAGCCGTATACCAGACTACCATTCAGGAATGTACCTGTCCGAAGGTAGCACCTGAGCAAGGGAGTAGCCGTATACCAGACTACCATTCAGGAATGTACCTGTCCGAAGGTAGCACCTGAGCAAGGGAGTAGCCGTATACCAGACTACCATTCAGGAATGTACCTGTCCGAAGGTAGCACCTGAGCAAGGGAGTAGCCGTATACCAGACTACCATTCAGGAATGTACCTGTCCGAAGGTAGCACCTGAGCAAGGGAGTAGCCGTATACCAGACTACCATTCAGGAATGTACCTATCCGAAGGTAGCACCTGAGTAAGGGAGTAGCCGTATACCAGACTACCATTCAGGAATGTACCTGTCCGAAGGTAGCACCTGAGCAAGGGAGTAGCCGTATACCAGACTACCATTCAGGAATGTACCTGTCCGAAGGTAGCACCTGAGCAAGGGAGTAGCCGTATACCAGACTACCATTCAGGAATGTACCTGTCCGAAGGTAGCACCTGAGTAAGGGAGTAGCCGTATACCAGACTACCATTCAGGAATGTACCTGTCCGAAGGTAGCACCTGAGCAAGGGAGTAGCCGTATACCAGACTACCATTCAGGAATGTACCTGTCCGAAGGTAGCACCTGAGCAAGGGAGTAGCCGTATACCAGACTACCATTCAGGAATGTACCTGTCCGAAGGTAGCACCTGAGCAAGGGGAGTAGCCGTATACCAGACTACCATTCAGGAATGTACCTGTCCGAAGGTAGCACCTGAGCAAGGGAGTAGCCGTATACCAGACTACCATTCAGGAATGTACCTGTCCGAAGGTAGCACCTGAGCAAAGGAGTAGCCGTATACCAGACTACCATTCAGGAATGTACCTGTCCGAAGGTAGCACCTGAGCAAGGGAGTAGCCGTATACCAGACTACCATTCAGGAATGTACCTGTCCGAAGGTAGCACCTGAGCAAGGGAGTAGCCGTATACCATACTACCATTCAGGAATGTACCTATCCGAAGGTAGCACCTGAGTAAGGGAGTAGCCGTATACCAGACTACCATTCAGGAATGTACCTGTCCGAAGGTAGCACCTGAGCAAGGGATGAAGGTCTAACTTGGTCGTACATTAGACTGTATTTGCAAAATCTGACTTGAAGGTCTAACTTGGTCGTACATTAGACTGTATTTGCAGAATCTGACTTGAAGGTCTAACTTGGTCATACATTAGACTGTATTTGAGTGGTATTTGAAGATTTGAAGGTCTAACTTGGTCGTACATTAGACTGTATTTGAGTGGTATTTGAAGATTTGAAGGTCTAACTTGGTCGTACATTAGACTGTATCTGAGTTAATGAAGGTCAGAATGGATCGTACGCTAGATCGTATCTGAGTTGAAGGAGTCATGTGTTGAAATGAATCAGGGTGGACCGTATGCTAGGCAGTACCTGAGAAGTGAAGGTCCAACTGGGTCGTACATTAGACCGTGTTGGGAGTAGTTGAAGATCAGAATGGATCGTACGCTAGATCGTATCTGAGTTGTTGAAGGTGTCATATGTTGAGATGAATCAAGATGAACCGTACGCTAGGCTATATCTGATAGTATTTGTGTATGCTGTATTTGCAATGAATATCTGGGATGGGCTCGGAATATACCGTACGCTAGGCAGTATCTGAGGGATATAGTTAAATCTTGAATGTAATAGATAAAGATGCCCGTCTGAATGGACCTTTGTTTTGACTGTGTCAGGAGGATAATTGACCTGAAAAATAAAGTTAGCTTCATGCCATGTCATGATGCATGAGATGCAAATGTTGTATGCATGCGAAATGATGTAATGAATGAATTATGCGTCTGAAATAAATGCGAACATTGTATGCATGTATATGTTACGAAATGATGTAATGTATATGATGCGGAATGAAAATTGTATGTAGGTATGTGATGTGAAATGATGTAATGAATGCACTATGCGTCTAAAACGTTCTTCCAGGGGACTCTACTGGGGAATAAATCTCAGTCTTCTGGCCGGAGATATTTGTATCGATGACCCTTTCTTAGCTGGGGATACTTGATTTCTGTCTGACGATGAAAACACTCAACAGAGCCTGGCTGGGGATGGAAGAGATGACATGTCTGTCTGGTGGTGCCGACCTCTTCTGGGGAATAATTGGCGTTGCCGGGGAATCGAATTAGCAACGGATTCATTGGAAAGCGTGGTTAGACCTTCTCCTTGGTCCTGAAGTCTTGTAGTAATCGCTATTTCTATTTTAGGCATGTATTTTTTATAAACATTAATCATATTCAAATGCATATATCAATTCAAATTAAATCAATGGACGTTTATGCAATCAAAACGGAAAAAGTAAAAACAAAAGCATCTTTTTTGGAGATAAAATTGTATTGATTTTGAAAGAGGGCCTATAAACAGGCAATTTGTGTACAAGGAGACAGAAATCCTAGTAAGAGGAAATTGTCAAGAACACAAAGAGAAAGCTATGCAGAGAAAGTCCTATTGATTTTAATTCCACTACTGTCATCATGTCTTCGAGCATCTCATCTCCTGCTGGCGGATAGAAGTGATTGGCTTGTTCAGTCCCTTGAACTTGGTTGAAGCTGACAGAGAACGGGACATAGTCCTACGCTTTAATCCCTAATTTTTGCCTGGACCGCCTTTTCAGGTTTTCAGTCCACCGGGATACCCTTTTTTGCCCAAGCCGCCTTTTTAGGTTTTCGACTTGCCGGGTGCACATTTTTATATGTTTATCCCTAATTTTTGCCCGAACCCTTTTGGTTCGCCGGGCTGCCCTTACTTTTGCCTAGGTACGTCGACCTAGCGGGTCTCTGTTATGCGTAGTATTTTTTAACTATGTCCGCGTTCACAGGATGCGGGAAGTCTTTGCCATCCATTGTAGCAAGTATCATGGCTCCACCAGAGAATACCTTCTTAACCACAAACGGCCCTTCGTATGTGGGAGTCCATTTGCCTCTGGGATCACCTTGTGGTGGAGTGATACGCTTGATCACCAAGTCGCCAAGTTGGTACACCTGTCTCTTAACTCTTTTGTTAAATGCCTGGGTCATGCTTTTCTGATATATCTGCCCATGACAAACAGCCGCAAGTCTCTTCTCATCAATCAGATTTATCTGATCGAGTCGAGTCTGAATCCATTCATCTTCATCTACGCCCGCCTCTTTCATGATTCTTAGAGAGGGGATCTGAACTTCCACTGGTAAAACGGCTTCCATTCCATAGACTAAAGAGAAAGGGGTTGCCCCTGTCGAAGTGCGGTAACCATGAAGAGCAAATGGTAACATCTCATGCCAGTCTTTGTACGTTACCGTTATTTTTTTGTATGATCTTCTTGATATTCTTATTAGTAGTCTCCACGGCGCCGTTCGTCTTTGGCCGGTACGGAGAAGAGTCATGGTGCTTTATTTTGAACTGCGTGTAGAGTTCAGTTTAGTACAATTATCAGTGATAACTCTCTCAGGGGACAGCAGGTTTCTCAGATGCATATTTGATAGAATCCCTCTTAGAAATCAATAAAGTGGTATGATTCAACATATACTGTCTTAGTCGGCGAGCAGCCTAGGCCAAAGCGTAGCAAGCTTTCTCAGGCTGTGAGTATCTTGTTTCACAGTCGGTACCTTTTGCTAAGGCAGTATATGACATGCTCTTTTCGACCAGACCCGTCATGTTGCCCCAGCACACCTTATTGAATTTTCTAATACGGCCAAATACGTGATTAGAGGTCTTCCTTCAACTGGCAGCATTAGAATTGGAGGTTCTTGGAGATATTTCTTGATTTGGTCATTCATCATTCCATACCATCTCTTGATTTTTCTTTTTTTCTTGTAACTTGAAGATGGGTTTGCAAGTTGCAGTCAAGTGCGGGATGAATCGGACAATGTAATTCGAGTGCCCCCAAGAAACCTCTGACTTCTTTCTGGTCTGTTTCAGTACCCATTGCAATTTCCATTGACTCCTCCTGCGGCTGTATGGTCTTTTCCTCTTGTAGTACCAGTCTGGCGAGTTCTCCAGGGACTTCACAATCCTCCTCACTTCCATCCTCGGCTTGGTAGATCGGATTTTCAAAGTCATAATGAACAGTAGCAGAACTATTATCAACAGGATCCAGAGTGGATGTGGATCGGAAAATTGTTACGTGCGTGTGTGCAAGAAAACATAGCTTGTTTTGAAAACATGACAGGAAAGACAAAGAGCGCAATATTTGAATGCTAAAAGTCCATTGATCTATTGAATATGAATATGCTTATGAAAATGACAAAACCCTTGAAAAATTAGCTATTGTGCCCCGGGCATAGACACAATGCCTTAAAATGCTAAAACAACAATAACAATTACTCCTAACTAAAGGAAATCGGGATAGTGTCTTCAGCCTTCCAACTATCGAGTCTGTCACCAATTGTTGGGGAAATCCAGCTATCCAAGTCACAATCGTTATCAGTATCTTCCACAGCATTGACAGTCTCATCTTGATTAGGCAGAGGGGCAGTGATGACATTAGGAGTCTCAGGCGGATCAAATTCAGATTCTCCGGCGTCGATCATATCCTGAATTTTGTTCTTCAACGACCAACAATTGTTTGTATCATGCCCGGGGCTATCGGAGTGATATGCACACCTGGCATTGGGATTATAACGAGGAGAAGTAGTGTTGGGTTTTGCAGGAGGATCTCTGAGGGTAATTAAATTTGCTTTTAGCATACCCTGCAGTGCCTGTGCTAAAGTCATATTGATCTTCGTAAACTGCCTTCTTCCCGGGTTAGTGTGCCTCACAGATTTCTTGTCTTTTTTCTTCTCGAGCAAAAGAGCCTTCAGTTCCTTCTGCCCCCTGGATAAGTTCAAGATTATCTTCTGGAGTTGAGCATTCTGAGCCTGGAGGTCTTTGACAATTTGTTCGAGGTCCATTTTTCTGTGTGGAGGAAAACCATGAGAACACTGATCCCTTTAGAGTACCTGTTATGCTATGTTATGCTATGCAATGCATGAAATGTTTTCAAGGACTTTTGGACTTTAACTTTGCATAAACTACCAAAAAAAGAAACTTTTTTTTTTTTGTTTTTTTTTATTTTATTTTTTTTATTTTATTTTTTTTATAAGGTTATACCTGTCCGAGGTCTTTCCGGGCATTTCCTATCCTTATGAGGGTAAAACTGTCCTGACTATTGAGAAGTAAGTAGTTTTATCCTTGGGATGTAGAAGGGTCATCGTAGGGTCATTGATAGGTCATTGAAGGCAACAGTAGTGAGGATACCTTAGCATTCGAAGGGACGATCATCATTTAACCGTAGGCTACACCGAAGGGTCATCGAGGGACAAAATCGTATTTTCGAAGGCAACATCCGAGGGACTATGATGATTTAACCGAAGGGTCTTTGCTAAGGATATCCCCATATTCGAGGGACATGACCGTATTACGTAATCGTGGGGTAATAAAGAGAGGTCCGATATCATTTATTTAAAGTCCGGATTTTAACAATTAATTAAATAGCCGTAATCAGTTAGGTAATTAGGTCCACAGGAAATCAATGAAATCAATACATTAAAAATCAAGCTTGGTGATTCAAGATGAATCTCCATATTAAACTTAGGTCATCCAAAAGCCATCTCCTCAAGAATGTCCACACCTAAAGCGGCATGCCTAGCCGGTTATTTCTTTGGAAGTATGCTAGCCTTTACATCATGCAACACACGGATTAGAGCATTGAGGCAAAATACAATTGGAAATTGCCCCATAAAATAAATATAACAGTCAGAAATTTAAGCCAAATAATGCAGAATCATGATTAGATGAACATAAAATGGACAACAAAGAGACAAAACAGCCACTGTCCCGTTCGCCTCTGCTTCGCCTAGCGAAGGCTCAGCGAAGGCTCGCTGCAGGCTCGCCTAGCGATGAGCTAGCGAGCGACCACGGGTTTGGAATTTGAGAACAGTATGACCTCAACCTGCGGTATGGCTTATGGCATCCAACACATAATTACATGGTTCAGCATTCACAATATTCAGGCACACTTAAATTCACATGCAAAACTTCAAATATGTTTATGAATTCAATTATAATATCATCCACAAGTTAAGAACATGAAGCGGTACCACATGCCAAATGAGAACACAAAGCGATATCACATGCAGATTAAGAACCTAAAGAGGTACCACATGCAAAATAAGAACATAAAGTGATAATCACATGCAGATTAAGAACCTAAAGCGGTACCACATGCAAAATAAGAACATAAAGCGATATCACATGCAAATTAAGAAAATAAAGCGATAATAGTGATGCAAACCTGTTTGCAATCGAATTGCAACCTTGAATTGGCGAGCCGGATTGAGTTGGGCGGCGGTAGCTTCGGAGCGGGTGAGCGGCCTTCAGGGTTTCCGTCTTCCGAATTCTCTGGATCAGCAGGGTTTCAGTGTTTCTCCCTCTGGGTCTGTGTGTGTGTTCGTCCGTCCGTCTGTGTTCTTTTTCGTGGCAGAGGAGCTGGTATTTATAGTGGTAGTGGTGGTGACCTAATGGGCTTAAAATGAGGTCCAAAACTTCAAATTTTCGCAAGCTTCGCTAGGCGAAGGGATTGCTCGCCTAGCGAGCAAGCTAGGTCTGGGCTTTTTCTGGACCTGGTGCTTCACTGGGCGAGTGGCATGCTGAGATATTCGCTAGGCGAAGGAATTGCTCGCCTAGCGAGCAAGCTATTTTGGGCCACTTTGGATTAGGCCTGTTGTGAGCTGGGCTTTTGTCCATTTGATATCAGTGCCTTGCAGATCAAGTCAGAGGGTCTTGGAAAATGCTTTGTAATATCAACGGGCAAATTTTGGGGTATGACAGTGAGAAATAAAAATCAGAATTCCTTTGGTATGGTTCAGTTTTGCTTCCTACAGAGCTTCAGATTTCCTTAAGGTTGAGATTTGAATGAGGCAAGGCATGTATTTATAGCTGAGCTGCAAGCAATGAGGGAAAATACTCGTGTGCATGAAGTTATGGGTCCTCCATGCATGGGCCTGTACAGGCGCATGTGAGGCCCAAAATCAAGTGTAATTACAAGTTGAGCTCATACCAAGTTGAATTGGACGTGCAATTGGGACTGTAATAGCTTGTGCATGAAGATTCCATGTGAATTGCATATTTGGACCTACACATTCATCTCTTCGAAAGTCCCATATAGAAAATCCAAACATAGGCATGTGAGTATTGGTTGGAAAGGTCTTGACATAAAGAACAAAAGCTATGTTGGGAAAAAATCCATTTGGAGTTTGGAAATTTGTAAAAACTAGCCTTGAAGTTTGAGGTACAAAACATGTATAAGTTCCTTTTGAAAAATTTTGCCAAAAGTGACCAACTTCTAGCCCTTCTGTTGTAATGATGAAAGCCTCAAAGGGAAAAACCTCCAACATAAAAGTTGTATATATTTTCAAGATGGTAAATTTAGAATCAAATTATGCATAGTTTGGATTTTTGATGAGAAAGTTATGGGCACTTGAAGTTGGACATTTTCAACATTCAATGGTTTTGGTCCAAAGTGACCTATAATGTTTTGTATTATCACATGTGTTTCGTTTAGGATTATGAAATTTTGTCCAACATAACAATTGAGTTAGACATCTTAAGCTTTCCAATGCAATTGATCTCACATCAGAATTATTAAAAATAAAGGAGTTAGGTCCTTGGGAAGTTGACCCAAAATTAGGGTTTCAGTCAAAATGACCTATAATGTTTTGAAATGAATGATGACCTTCCAAATTTCAAATGAATTTTTGATGAACATGAAAGTTGTTAATATGGTTCTTAAGAACAGTGTTTCTTTTGGGGTCATCTTCATTTGAAAAACACATCAGACGTTAGGTCCTAGGGATCCTCAGTTTAGTCCAAAAAATTGAAGGTTAGCAAGGTGGTTGATGGTGGTTGGCCAGATGAATTCATTTGATCAGAACTGGGTCTCCCTAGACCCTATCTCCTACAATTTTCACCATACGAAAATGATTCCAAGAGAAAAGTTACTCTAAATAACATTCCAAACAACTTTCATGTTGAGACCTAGAGCTAGGTTTGCTTGGAAAATCATCTTCTATGTTGAAACATTATAGATCGTTTTGTCTTAACCCTAATTTGAAAGTCAACTTCCCAAGGCCATAACTTGCTAAATTTTTATGAGATGAAAGATTTCAAAGTTTCACAATCAAATTCAAGATGTATAATTCAACTTTGATGTTTGGAGTGAGAGCTAATTCAACTTTTATGAGCATGTGATATGAGGTTACATTATAGGTCATTTTTTACCTATACCATTAAATAAGTGATTTTTCCAAACTTCAAAAATGTATAACTCTATCATTCCAAATCCAAATGACATGAAATTGGTGACCATTTTGAAGTCCTTTGAAATATCCACAACTTTGATGAAGACACTTTTCTCATTTGAATCTCACATAAAAAGTTAAGCAATGTGGAATATTGAGATATATGGCTTGACACTTAGAAAAAATTTCAACATGTTGAAATTTCCAAACTTCCACCTCAAAATTCTCCATGTTCTAAACTCCAAATGAAAAAGTGTTGAACATCAAACTTGTTCCCCTTGATCCAAGTTTTCCAAAGAACCCAAGTTCATGCATTTTGGATGAGGTTTGCTAGGTCCGTGCATGGCTTTAACAGGGCTGCATCATTGGAAAGAATCAATTGCATAAACTTCAGTTCACAATGCCTTGCCATTCAAGCTTCATTCAGACTTCATTTGGAATCATTTTGGACCTTTTTGCATTGCATCATGGGCATGTACATGCCCATGCACTCGTGCCATCAACATTGCTAATTTTGGACAGTTTTTTAAAGTGTGCAAATATCATTCATTCATGCTATAAATACATGACCTCTGTGCTCATTTGAGAGAGACTTTGCGCGCAAACTCTTGCCCCCAATTGAAACCCTCTCATTCTAAAGGAAAACCTGAGAAATTTCAATTTGAAATTTAAGTTTGAATCTCAACTGTTGGAGATTCAAGAACTCCAAGATCCAAAGCCTTGCAACCTCTCTAATCACTTCCTACTAGCTTCTCAAGTGTGATCAGATCGTGTTTGGAGCAAGCCACATCAAGAACTGCACATCATTGAAGGTAATTTTCAGAAAACTTCATCTCTTCGATTCTCTCTCAATTCTACTCAATTCTCTTGGATATTTGGTTGTCTGAAGTCCTACCAATGTAGGCAAGAAGATTGAGGTGCTTAGAGGTCAAATCGAAGAAACTCAGTTGACACACCTCAAAATTCAACTCCTTATATCTTTCTATATATGTGTAGTTAGTTAAAATTGAGGTCAGATTCGTGCTCTACGCCATTTTTTCTTTCAGATCATGTCCTCCTTTTTCATTTTCTTGATGGTGATGAGTGAACCAGTCCGGCCAGGGTCACCGGAGAATATGACCGGCCTTTGGACTCCGGCGATGCGCTGGAAGTGTTCAGAGCCATTGATCTGTTTTAAAATGTTTTAATCTCATGCGTCCATTGTGATTACCAAGCCTATGCCGCGTTGACTGCAGTGCATCATGGAACGCATATTCTAGGCCACTTGATCTGCCACCTCAATTAATGAGGGAGATCAAGTGGCTCACATTTTTTCACATTTTCTGATTTTTGTTTTAATCCTTTTATTTTTATTAATTCATATTAATTTTAATATTGATCCAAAAAATATGAGAGTTTCACCAAATAATTTCAAATAATTTCCTCTTTCATATTCTGAATTAAAATTATTTTTTGGATCATTATTAATATTTTTCATGATTTAATTGATTTTATGATTATTTTTAATTGTTTAAAAATACTTTTAAGTCTTTAAAAATTCTGAATTTTTTTCTCCAAGGTCCTTTGACCTTGTTTGACCTATGATAAATCTCATGACCATTTCTTTGGTGTTTTGATGAGGTTTTAGGAATTTGATAAACCATATTTAATTAAAATGCATTATTTTAGTCTTTTTAATTTGAATAAATGCCAATTAATTGTGTTGACCAATTGTGATGACTTGTTTGAGTTTGACTCTTGTTGTTGGGCCTTGGTCAAGGTTGATTTGACTTTGTCAAGTTAATATCATTGGATTTAGGGGATTGATAGAATGTACATTCCATCTCCCAAAATAAATGGATGATATTAATTTTGTAAAAGTCCTCCTTTGACCAATTTGAGTTTTGATATATTCCCCTCCCTCTTCATCTCATTCCCCTTCTTTATGCATTCATCTCATTTGGTCTATGATATCTCAAAGTCCTAAAGCTAGTCGATTGTAAAATCAACATGAGTATGGATGAGATTAGGCCACCTCTTTTGCATATTCTTTTTGTGTGTGGTATGTTTCATGAGCATAGTACATTATACTATGTCTCAAACATGCATTAACACCAAAATTCTATTGTTCGACCTCAAATAGTTGTGACTTCTACATAAGTCCAATTACGATTGCTTAACATAGCGCTAAATTTGTGACACAAAAGGCATATCATTCTAGTTAGTGAGATTGTAAGTCTCCCCTCTTTCATGGTATTGTGTGGAAACTTGGTCTTTTTTCCTTCCTTTGGAAGATGTCTTGGCTCAAGGATTCATGCTTGTGATAAGTGGGTTGAGTGTTCTCCAAAGAATGACTTAAAAATGAAAAGCAAAAGCAAAACAATACTAACTTCTAACTCATTAATAACTATCTTTTAATTTCAAGCCATTTACTTTAATGTCATTTAATTTTAGTCCTTATTTATTTGCCATTATTCATATCATTCTAATTGTTTATGTTAATGCAATTTTCACTTTGTCCACTTGGACCATATTGTGTGATATATCTTGTTTGTGTATACTTTGCTTGTTTGTATAGTCTTTGACCATTAATGTACATAATAACAACAAAAACCCTAAAAAACTTTTGTGTGGACTGTTGGCTTGATCTTGGACAAATGGACTTAGAACTTAGGCAACATTCATATGCTAAAGGACTTGGCCAATGCCAACTTTCTGTGAAACCAAGTGCTTTCAATTTGGAACTTCATCTGATACATCATTCAAGACCCCTCTGAGTTCATCTGCAACATGATTAAAATCTTCTTTGGTTGAACTTATTTTGTTCTAAACTTTGATCACTTTGCAAAAAGATAGAAACTTTGGCCTTATGCCATTGCATTTTCAAACTTCTTTTCTTAAATCAAATTTGTAAATACACTTAACCATACTTGACTTAAACTTTCAGAAAAACCCAAAAGAACTAACTCATTCAAACCATTTTCAGGCCTTTGTGCCTTTCAAACTTAATTTTTAGTAAAAGCAATGCATCCACTTTGAAATTTGTATCACGAACTACGAGGTTTTGATCCCTCATTTTTATGTTGGTACGTAGACACAAGTCCGAAGGTCTTGTCAAACACAAAAATATAATTAATGAATTCTTTTCTCATCCCCTCATTCTATTTGTTTGTAAACATCATTTTGTACCAAATACATATGCACACAAAAAGGGCTCCCTAGGAGTACCTAGGACACTTTGGGTGCTAACACCTTCCCTCTGTGTAACCAACCCACTTACCTGTAATCTCTGACATTTTATTAGTTTTGATTTGAAAACTTCTTACTTTTGGGTTTTGTTCGTACTTTTTCCCTTTTCCCTTGGAAACAATAAAAGCGCGGTGGCGACTCTTGTTATTTGATCTCTAACTTATCCATAGCTTGAGGATCATGAATTTACCGCTACACTTCCCTCATTCTTTCATATTAGCAAAGAGATTGAGAATAATATTATAATTATTGAAATTCAAAAAAATTCATTTCGGGCCCCAAAACAACCTTATACTCAAACTAGCATGGGCCCGAGAGTCGAGCAACCCGCAACCCAATCGCCATTGCCATTGTTAATCTCTATAGTTGCCAATCAGGCTCCAACCAACAACAGAACCGATATCAACAACCATAGTGTCACCATTAATCTTTGCTTCCAAAAAAACTCAAATGCGAAAAACGAAACTTTTCTCTTCAATATTTCAGATCTTGAAACACGCTTCATGATATTCCATGGTTCTCTAAAGCATTGATATTTCTAAAATGGTGAAAAATCGGTACCAGATACTCGTGGTATTTTTTTCTCGTTATTCAATTTCGAGTTAAATTTATGGTTTTTTTCAATATCAATATAGTATATTTATGTATTTTAGTTTCTTCGTTACTATATCTTAATATTATTATTCTTTTTTAAAAGAATTTATAGTGATGCTTTCTTATAAACCTAACCATTTAGTTCTCTATTCATATATTTTATAAAAAAACTCTTACTTTTTATTAATGTATTTATAATCTTAAATTTTTAAAAAATAGTATATCCGATATCGGTATCAATATTCCCACTAGATATCATACCCGTTCTTAAATGATGATCGTACAACTTAATATTCTAACTAAATGAGTTTGTCTCATCCCAAAATAAATCACTAATTTCTCTTAAAATTTTAAAGGTTAGACATTTACCCCTCTCAAATTTGTAAATAGAAAAAAAAAATCCTAATTTTGAATCACATAAATCAATCTGATCTTATTGTTAACTTGTGGTGACTAATTTAACACTTGATAACATAATTTATAGACTAATTTGCTCATAAGTGATATAACTCAGATAATGATTTATTACTAAGTGATGTAGAATTCAGAGGTTAACTTTTGTCAATATTAGCAAAAGAAAAAGGTGCATTTGGTGGATGGCAATTGGATTTAGCCACTTCAGAGTAACTTTATATTTAAGTATATACTTTCCCTTATTATATTGATATATACCAACACTGCCTCTCACCCATCCTCAGCGTGGCCACTGGCTGCCGTACATTACTCAAAACTCAAAACCCAATTTGTCTTTTCACTCTGCACCCAACTACCTTCTTCTCACATTCTTTTTGCTTTTCTTTTTAAGGATATGTGAAGTGTTACAACATAACTAGTAACACAAATAATATTGAAATGCAAATAGCAAATAATAAATAGAATTATTTGATTACACATACTAATGCAAATCACAAATAATAAATAGGATTATTTGATTTTTAAGATGTTTTTTTTCTTTTTGGTGGTCCTTCTAAATTTAGGAAAGGATGTCTTATGATTTGGTATTCTATGATTTAGTTGATTTGAAAATTTTGAAATGATAATATATTTTTAAGATAAATTAGTGACTGCGAAGAACGTGGAAGATATAAATCTTCGTTTGATTTGAAAATGATATTTTGATAAGTATATGAAAAATCCTTTAGCTTTTTCGTCATGACTCAAGAACTCTATCAGGCATTTGAGCCAATAATGATTTGAGTGTCTTCGATCTCCTCTTAATGTGTTCTTGTTGCTTTTGTGAAGGTTGGTAACTATTTTCGCCGTTTTTTGTCCGGAAGATCTAGCTTATGCTCTTTTTCTAATGTCCTATATTTTGCATTAGTATCGAGGTTTTCAGTAATTTGTATTATGTATTGTGGTTGTATGTATAGTTGTGCTCATTTTATTGGTATTTAGTTTGGGTTTGATTGTTGATATCCCTGATGTCTTTTTTTTATCTTTATTATATATCATATTTGATTTTCATGGTTTCATATTCGCCGTAGTTTTTGATATAGCGCATTCACACAATTACAATATTATGTTCAATTGTTCGAGATAAGACAGTCTATATTTTAAAATTTGTATTTTTATTATTTTATAAATTAAAATCTATTTAAATGTGAATCATCGGATCTCAATCTGATAGTTATAAATCATTTGATTGTGTGAATGTAGGAAAAAGTTGACCATAGAGAATCCAATTTTGATTTTCTGCGTGTCAAACATTACAAAATATCGATAATTTTTTATTATTATTTAAAAGTACTAGGATTCTAGTATTACAAATTATGTAGATAATACTATTGTCCAAATTTAAAAGTACGTCTAAACTATATCAAAAGGCTATAATATCTCACACTCTCGGTCACCCCTCTAAAACAAATACAATTGAGCCAAATTTAAGGGTGGAGGGTGGAGATGAAGATCGTCTCACTCTATATGAATCATGCTTAATATATAGAAATCCAATAAAACCAAATATAAGGGCGGAGTGGAAGGTCGTCTCACTTGTTACATTCGTTCCACTTCTCACCCCTATTTTGTTTATATGGATCACTCTTAACATATAGAAATCCCATAAGAATTTTTATTTTGCAATACCATCCCACCTCTTATGATTATCTAATTGTATGACATGACAAAATAGTAGTTTCTCATTAAACATGATGTATATACAAGGTTGATTTAAGTTTTTTTAATCTTTACGTAGGAGAGTCATTATTCAACCGTGACAAATTTTGTCACATTTACTCCCTAACAAATTTATTATGAAATTTTATTTTACAATAATTTAACTGTGATAAATTTTAGATTTTGTGATATAATTCATCTTATATATTTTTAAAAATAACTTTATACAAAAACAATTGTACACATCTGTTTTTCATCATTCACAGCGTATGGATATTAATCTCATTTTAGATTAATTTATCTCAATATAAATATCAATTACAAACAAATTTATTTTAAAATAAATGTTAATTTAATATTTTAATGTTATATTAACTTCAAGATTAAAATTTTGTGCATCACTTCTCATCAATGTCTTCAACAATATAAGAGTAGAAAATAGTGACCTAAAATTAAACTCTAAGATAGAAGCAACTTCATAATCATGCAACATAGTTTACATTTAAGGAAGAGCATTAAAAAAGACAACTCTCCATCAATCACAACATAACCTTCAAAATCAAATCTCATATTAATATCAATTCCCCAACAACTCCTAACAATCAATCATATATATACATGAACACACTTTTCCTTAAACTAAAGAACCTATTTGATCAACAATGACCTACATCATAGTCTAACAAAGATTGAGGAATCCCCTCTAACAAACAAGAAACTGGTGGAATAGTTAATGTCTCCAAATCTCCATAAGCATTCCAACAAAAAGGATCATTCACTATATCTCCTTGTGATGGAAGAAGCTCAATCTCTGAGAGTGTTATGTTGGTGCAAGGGACAGAATCACTACAACCAAAATGCATAGGAGGACTTTTTATGTCATATGTTCCTTTGATGTTTGTGTAAAGAATGTTTGAAACAAATACTGCTGAGGTTTTGTTAATGCAATCCTTGGTTAAGCAATAGAATTGGTCTATTATGATTGGATTTCTTACACTAATCATGTTAATGTTGTTGAATGTTACTCCTGATACTGTTCCTGATCCACCTTGCCATGTCTTGATTCTAACTCCATTGTCTGACATTTTTATGATTGAGTCTCTCACTGTTATGTTTGATACACATGCTTTTGAGTTGTGGTTTCCTAGACTACCTATGCTGAATAATAGATAAATAAGTATCGTTAGATAGAAACACGACACTGACACACTTTGATACGAATAATAATTTGAAAAAATAAACAAATTAAACGTAATCAGAGATATCAGTGTTGGTTTCATACAGAAGCAGACACGCTTTTCAGATGTTTCGGTGCTACATATTTAATAACTAAAACTAAAAGTTACCTAATTCCATGACTAGGTCCACATGTAATGTTCTTTATATCAACATCATAGGATCCAGATCCAATGGAAACACAGTCATCACCTATAAAAGATAAATCATCCATGTATAAATTATTAATGCATTTGATGCAATTAACTAAGTAGGAAAGTTACTCAAAAAAACATTATAGAAACTAACCATTAGAAATCACAGAATTATATATTTTCACATCATTGACATTTTCCAAGTGAATTCCATCAGTGTTTGGGCTTAGTTTTGGAGCTGTGATGTAAATTGAATCTATATGGACATTATTGCATCCATCAAATCTGAAATGGAACTGAGGACTGTTCTTCACCTTAAGTCCTTGCACTGTCAAGTTGGAACTCATAAAAAATCTTATAGCCTGCATTATGTACAATTTTTTTTACACATAATTATAATTTATATTCATCATTATGGAATTTGAGTAGTAGAAGATATATAGAAGAAATTTAAGGTTTTGATGAAAACTTACAATTGGACTGTCACAAGGTCCTAATGCTGTTCCATTTGATCCCTGTGGGATTTATTGGTGAGATTTTAACTTAGTATGAAAATTTTTGAAGATGAAAAGTTGTTAGAATTATAAATCATCACTACCTTGTGAGGCTTACAAGGAAGGTCCCACCATTTTTGTCCTCTCCCATCTATTAAACCACTTCCTTCTAATGACATTCCATTGATTCTGTAAAAGACCAGCCATTGTCGCTTACCGGTGTTCTTCGGCCAAGATTCAGGTCCATCAGGTGGCATAACAGTGCCATCCACCTAATTGATCATACCAGAAAATTTCGTTTATTAATTATCTAATAAGAAGTTTCTCTACGACCGTACAGTCTGTCCAGTAATTAAATTTTCCTGGACAGAATGCACGGCCGTAGATAATATGTCTGCTACACAGTTAGTCCAACTGACTCTCAGTTGCTGGATCAAGGTACAGCCTAGATCCAACAGTTAAGACGTTGTTGGACGAACTGCGTAGCCATAGAAAATTCGGACCGAGGAAGTATAAGTTTGTTATTACCTTGAATACTAAGTCACCTTGACAAGGACCCGTGAAGATAGTAGACTGAACGACGAACGAGAAACCTCGAGGAACAAGAATAACATTAACTACTTGTGACTCATTTTGACATGCAGTGTCCCACGCCGTCTTAAACGCTTCTGTATCATCTTCTATTCCATCTCCAACAGCACCAAATGCTCTTACATCGAAAATTCCCGATGCATTATTATTGTAGTAGCCATTATCATCGTCACGAGGAGCAGGAGGAGGAGGTTGTGGAAGTGAAGTTTTATTTGATTTATGAGAATGTGAATGCCTATGTTTTCTATGAGAATGATGTCTAGCTTGAACTAAAAGAAATAAAGTAAGAAAAAATAAACACAATGTAAAACTATGAGAATGCTTCATTCTCAAAAAAAAATGACTAGTTTGTTTCTATTCTCAGTTTGAAAACCTTAGAAATTTTACTACAAGCACTATAACACACAAGTTGCAACAAGTTTAGCTCTTGGAGTGGATGTAGAATCAAAAGTGCAAGTTACTATATATTAAAAGTCATAGTGGAAGTTCTGTTAAAGTATATGTATATTTCATCTTCAAATTGTCAATTTTTTAATGACTTTTGGAATAAATGTGGAGTGTGCATATGAGTGAGTGTTCTGAAAAGTGCAAAACGGAATAACCAGAAATTAATCAGATTAATGTTCTTCCCATAACTGATGTTTTCTTTTCATATCAGGTTTTGTTATTCTAAGCTGTGTATTAAGACTTTAAGACCCTGCTCATGGTTTTAAATTGTGGTTTCGGTCGGATTATGCTGCAAAATGCGGCCGATGCGATTGAAATTATGGTTGTGATGATTTTTAATACTTATCACAGTGATCAAATATATATGATCATGCACATATATTTATTTTGTGTAGATTGCATTTAGTTCCCTCATTATGATGGTGTGAAAATTAAACAATGCTAGAAATATATTATTTTAGATGCATTTTTTATTGGATGGTGAAGTTCATGTGAATTTTGTTTTTATTTGGTGGATCTTACATTTTAAAGAGGTGAGATGAGAGTTACTTGAATTTTAGTTAATAATAACAATGTATTGAAAAAAGATTGTTACAAAAGTGTGTATCATGAAATTTTCATGTAACATAAAAATGTTGAAAAATGTTGAGGTGTGTAACCAATTATCAGTCTAATATTTCTCCTAATTAGGAACCGTTTGGGTTGTAAATTAGTTGTAAGTTCAGTTATACTTTTTATTCAAAAATTTGAAAAAAAGGATTTCAAGTGTTAGTATTAAAGTTGAAACAAAATGAACTCTTTCAAAATGTAAGGATTATGTTTGTTTAGTACTGGAATGAGTGATATGATATAAAGACGCTTCTCTAATGTGGTGGTGTAAGCCTCTAATGCAGTGAAGGGGAATTAACCTACAAGTTCAGTATTTCAACACCTAAGTTTGTGAGGTTAAAAATGTGTAACTTGCAAGAGAAAAAGTGAATGAATACATGTTTATGACGTGTGACAGATTTATATAAGATGAGTGATTAAAATTGTTCTTGCTTAATCCGGTGTGGGTTGTAGGAGGCCGTCTGATCTGATTTGATGGTGTCTAATGAACTAATGACTCAGATCAGGTGCACGACCTTCCAGTGGAATTCCTCCTATTTTTGGATCTTCAGCGAGAAGGCTTTGGGTTGGGCCTCTTAAGTTGCGTCGGTCTTATGGGGTCTTTGGTCGATCTAGAAGAGTTGCCCAAAGTCTTTGTCACCACGTGTGTAGCTAGGATTAAGCTAGAGCTTTTAGACCGGCCTTGAGATTGTCCTTCTTCATTATTTAGGTTACTTGAGTCGACTCACACTCTAAAGGAGATGATCGGGGAAGTTCCTTGAGTGGAAGTATGTGTCCTTGAGAACATGCACATTAAATACTTGTCTTGTAACTTAAACATTTTATAGCATAACTTCTCCGCGAGGTCCTAGATCTAGAGGTAGAGGAGACATTTTTAGGATACTCGAGTATCGTGGGGAATTAAGATTTGACCAGGACTCTTAGTGGTAATGGTGTGTTTTCCCAGATCTTAAAATTCTAATCATGTGGACGTCAGTAGATATATGAATGCCAAAGGGTAAGTGTGGTGTTTTTTTACCCTTCCTACTTGTGAAGCTTCAAGGATTTATGTGCTATCTTCTGCTACATACACCCTTACGTTATATCGCTCCTCTTCTTCTTCGGTTTCACTTCTATGTTCAATGACTTTCTTCGTGTTCAGTCGATTCGAAATCTACGCGCTCCAAATGTTGTGACTTTTCAAGATAACAAACTTTTTCCTTTTTTCAATATGTTTACTTAGTGTTCATTCATGCTTTGGGAAATTGTGATGGGAAACGGTGCCCTATTTTTACCTTCCTGATGATTTGTCTCAAAAGGATGCATATTTAAAGAATAAATCGGTGGCCTTTTGGGAAGGTTTGGGTTTTATTGACGGTAATGGGTCTTTAATTGTCGCATCAAGGAAGCAGAAGATATAGTACATATAAATTTTTCTGCTAGTGGAGGTGGCCACTAGAAAAGAGAGACATAATATCTTAGGTAAAGGAGTAGAGGAACACCCCCCCCCCCCTATTTATTCTTTTATTGTTTCAAATTAGATATTCCTAGTGTTTTAACTTATCGTTCTTCTCATAGGAAATATGGATTTCTATAAATTGATGCTCCAACTAAGGAGGACGTCTAAAAATACCCATTCTCCTTCTGAGGTTGAGATTGCATCGTCTCAATAGGAGGCTTTTTCTTTGGGAAATCTTGTTGTTTCAGTTTCCCCAACTTGTGTTTATCTAGAACGGTTGTAAGTGTGATGACCTTTTAGCTGACCTTCCAGGGAGGATGTCTCAGGGTCATTTCCAAGAGTGATAGATGAAGGTACATGGATAGGAGATGTTGACGGAGTTTCCTCAGCCAGAGAGCCTATTTTTAAAAGGCCTTAGAGCGGGGAGCAACGTTCGGAGAGGTCAGATCATTGGGAAAGCTTGTTACTGAACTCTTAAAACTTGTCTTCAGTGTTCCTGACTCATCCTGGTCCTCAGACAACTAGAGATCTTCAATCTTTTGTCTTCGAAAAAGGATTATGCGTATTTCGCGATCAAGGGAAAAGTTGTTCTTGAAAAAGAGATGAATGAGATTTCGTATCAGATGTGCAAGGCGTGTGTTATCTTGGATTTTGAAGTTGTAGGTAAGGGTGATGTCTTGGTGCCCAAATTCTTTTGAAATGAAAAAGAGAGGCTTAAGGAATGTCTTCGTGCCCTTGTTATTGAGAGAAACTAGCTTTTGAGTGAGTTTGTCGGGTCGTCTAGGCTTCTGAGGTAAATGGGGAATGAGTTACAATCATTTGGGAATTGACTATGGGGTTAAAAATAGGGATACCATGTTGACATCGGCCCAGAAGGCTTCGTTCGACAAGAGACTGCTCTTACCAAAGTGAACAGAGCTTTAGATTCTTCTCATAAGAAAATAGGAAAGATGGAAAAGTCCTTAGGTGAAGTCTGAGAAGGTTTGAATAAGCCTCAAGATGATATGTGTGAGATGTAGTCTAAGAACATTCACTTGTTTAAAAAGTATGTGTTGGTCATGGATTTTAGTTACTCTAATATGAATGTATCTTTTCAGAATGCCCTAAAGAGGATGGAATTCTTCCATCCTGAGATGTGAATATCGAAAGAGAAAATTTTCCCTGAGCAGGAGATAATATATGGGATATGGTAGTTCTTGGTGAGGATCTGAACTCATACATGTTGTGTATATGTATATAAGTTTTGGACCAGCCAAAAGGACCAATTAATAAAGGCCTAACTCATCTCAAACCCACTTTAATCGATCTAATATATAAAAAAAAAGTTTACATGCTATGAGAAGGTACACAATCTCAGATCTCCAATTTCATTATACTCATCTTGAATCTTGAATTGGCTTAGGCGTTGGAGTGCTAACCATGCAGGTTTCTCCCCGCACCACCATAAAGGAGATCAAAGCCACCATTCAAGATCATCAATTATCCAACTTTCTTCATTTATGGTTCCTTCATGGTAATAGAGCATATGTTTGTGGTTCCATAACAGAACAGTGGCGTCGTCTATGGGAATCGACTTTTGGTTCCTGCAATTTCCATGAGAATCATGTTCTCTTCACAAATGCCATCGAACAAACTCAGAAATTCCATATTTGAATTTAGGTGGTTCAGATCCAGATCTTTGATTCGCCAGCTTGCAACCTCTTTAGGCCATTGAATTAGGAGTGAATCAACCTATGATTCTTATGTTTCCTTCTTCACCATTCGCAACTTTCTCATATTTCAAAATGAAACGTTCAGAGGCGAGCACAAAGAGTTGTCATAGTCGATACGATCAAATATCGCTTCTATTCTAGTTCTTCACAATCCAGATCTCTAATTTCCTCGAGAACTCCACAAAATAGCAAGAGGAAGAGTCTTTGATCCATATATAGGATTTCATTGGGGTTCAGAGGTAACTTTCATGAAGGTCGGGTTGAAGACTTGCGATCCACTGTCTGACATGGCTCCGTGCATACTCCCCACCACTACCTGGGTGATTACAGGGTTGACATCAAAAAGATATTGTAAATCCATAATTAATGGCGCCTGAATAACGGATGTTCATAGTTAACCCCGAGCATCGATCCAATATCAAGGTACATCTTATGGGTACTACAAGATATCCATTTGATGCACCAGGGTTTCCCCAAACCGGATTGCGGAGTAGAGGTCCACCAAGAGTCCCTTAAAAAAAGATACTTCATATTTCATATGCTAGGAGAGTGGTCAATAGCAATATTTGGCCACCGCTCAGAGTTTGCATTCCAAAGGAAAGACTGGACTGGCCTACCGTCCACGTCTGACCATAATTTTGGGTTCAAGGAAGGCAAACCAGCAAGACAGGGTTTCCATAGGCAGACCCTAAACCTACTTGAAGTAGATACCTACTCCGTAAAAAGGAATTCGAAGAATCACAACCCCATTGATCGAAAGTGCCTTGCCAAAGCATTAGACAAAGCAATTCGACGAGCTCAAAACTCACTCGCCGACGTCAAGCTGCGCCACTGAAGAAGCCGGTCATCAAATAGTATCGGCAAGAAAACACAAGGAGGAGAACCTCGGACACCGCCCAACCAACGGAGGCCCTTCGAAGCGCCAAATTCATTAAGCCTGAAGCTTCAAGGAACATATAAAATTGAAGACACCAGACACCGTTCGACCACTCCGAGGTCGTTGATCAGTGCATTTTGATGCATATTATTCCACTATTCTACTTAGGTAACTCTATAATTTATTATATTATTTTTACTATTTTAGTGTGTTTTTGTATTTAAGTTTATTTTTGGCTTTATTTTATTTTCATACTTTATTTTCATACTTTATTTTCAACATAAACACTTATTTGATACCTTGTCAGTATGCAGATCATAACTTGAGCTATAAGAGTTGGATTTATGTGTTCTAATATATGTTGGAAATCTAAGAGAAAGAACCACGAGTTTCATGTTGAAGTCAAAAGCAGATTCGGAATGAAGAAGGGTCGAATAATTCGTTGAAGTTCCAAACTTAATTAAAATAGTTAGTTTGGGTCGGTTCTTGTAATTTTCGGGTCGGATCCCATAAGGGTCCAAATTCCGCTTTTATTATATTAGGTCTTTCACTGCTACAGGAATCCTATTCTGAATTTTGATGATACAATATCGCTTAGAAGATTTCATAAAGAACTAAATTTCACAAGGTTGATCTGTTGTAATCAGTTTCTGCTGATACTTTGACGTTTCCTAATTTTCAATCAAATGTATTTCCTTTCAATATTTTATTCTATGTCTTGTATGCTTTATTCAAGTTCTATAGAATATATGTTGATTAATTTCTATTGATATATGTTCCATAATCGCGTTTGCTTAATTCGCGTGTGCTTAACCCGTTTACTTAATTCGGAAACTGTTTGCTTAATTCATAAATTAGGAACACGTATCATATATTAGTATCAATGCGCTTGTTATTGTTACTGTAATCAAAAAGGGATTAGAATCCACTTAGGGCGTGAAAATTATATTAACCAATGATAAGTTAGGAAACCAAACCAGTAGATCAACTTATTCCATAATCACTTTTTATAATCACATTTTATAATCACTTATTCTTAATTGAATCAAAACTCCCCTATTTCATTTTCTTATTTGGTTAGTTTATCAAGAGTCCTTGTGATACAATACTCGAGTGTCGCTTCCCTAGACTACCGTTCTTAATTACTCGTTTTTGATCCGTGTGTGACAACGAATCAAATTGGCGCCGTTGTTGGGGACTCTTGTAGATTTTAACAATTATTATAGTCACGGGTGTTGTGTTTCAGCATTCTTGCCACAACGTTCTTGCGTTCTGGCTTTTTCACGTTTTAGCATAAAAAAATTGTTTTTAAGAAAATCGTCTCAGATTACTCCGATTCTTTTTCGATTCATTAGAAAAAGATCAAGGATCTAAAGCCATTATTTAGGTGCTAAATGGTGGACGCCATCCTAAAAATCCGAAATTCCTTATTTTTCTATTTTTTATGATTTTTTTCTGTTTTGGTAGTTTTAGAAAATTCCGAAAAAAAACTCAAAATTCTTAATTGACATTATTAAATTAATTTTTGTATTATTGTATTTTTTATTCTATTTTAATCGTTTTTTCTGTATTTCAATTGTTTTTGCTTAATAAGGATATTGTCGGTATTTTCCTATTTGTTGTTGCATTGTTGAATTAGTTATGTGTTTTCTCATTGTTTGTTGATTTTTTTTTCTTTTCTATTGAGTTTAACATGCCTGACCAAAGAACTCTAAGAGAACTTGTTGCCCCTGATGTGGATTATAATGCTTTCTGTATTGAATATCATGTTGATGTTGTACCTTTCGAATTGAAATCTGGTTTAATACACTTATTGTCAAGATTTAATGGTCTTGCAGGTGACGATCCGCATAGGAATCTAAAAGAATTTTAGGTTGTGTGTTCTACACCATTGAGTCCTCAAGGAATTACTGAAGATCATGTCAAGCTTAGAGCATTTTCATTCTCACTACAAGGTGTTGCAAAAGATTGGTTATATTATCTTGAGCCAAATTCTATTACAAGTTGGAATAATATGAAAAAAATCTTCTTAGAAATATTTTCCTCTACTTCAAGAGCTTCTTCAATCAGAAAAGAAATATGTGGTATTAGTCAAGTTGACATGGAATCATTGGCCAAATACTAGGAGAGATTCAAGCAGTTGGTGTCGAGTTGTCCTCACCATCAGATTTCTGAACAATTACTAATATAATACTTTTATGAGGGATTGCTACCAATGGAAAGAAACATTTTAGATGCTTCTAGTGGTGGAGCACTTGTTGATAAGACTCTAGCTGCTGCCAAATCCTTGATTGAGAACATGTCACTTAACTCTCAACATTTCACAACAAGGAATAATTTTGTGGTCCAAGCAAAAGGTGTGAATGAGATTCAGATTTATTCTTCCAACAAAGCTCTAGAAACCAGAATTGATGAACTTACCTCTTTAGTGAAACAATTGATGCTACCCCTTCCACCACCACCACCATATAACCCTCCATAAGTAACCACCTCTTCACCTTTTGAATCTTCACTAGAGGAACTTGTCGAGCAAATGGTTGTAAATAGTCTCCAATTTTAGCAACGAACAAATTATAGTATTCAGACTTTGCAAACACAAATTGGACAACTTGTCACTTCAATGAATGCCATGCAACAAGCTCAAGGATCAAACCAAGTACCTGCCTAAACAGTAGTTAATCCAAAAGGCCCTAATGTGAGTTCAACATCCTTGAGATCCAAAAAAGTTACAGAACCAGCCCCATAAAAAAAAATTATTAGTGTAACACCTGAAAATAAACCTGAACCTTCTATTGTTGTTGAGGCTGAAAAAAAGTATGTATCACCAATTCCTTTCCCACAAAGAGTACTGAAAAATAAGAAGATTGACGAGGAAGAGCATTATATTTTTCAAATAGAGTTGCTTTCTGAAGTTATTGATGAAGCTTATTCTGATTTGTTTTCAGCTAATTTTCTAACTTTTTCTAGTCTTGATGATATTTACTCATGTGATGATTGTACTAACACTAACCTTTGTGTTGTTTGTGATGAGATTGATGTTTCCTTGCTGTCGCAACCTGAAAAATACAGTGCGAAAAAAAAAAACAACCGGCGAAAGAAAAAGACAGAAGAGTCGCCACCGTGCGTTATTCATCCCAATGGAGGGAAAGGAAACGCTCGAAGTAAACTTGGAAAAAGGAAAGGACAAGACAGGGTCTCGCAACCAAATCTAAGGTTCGGGAGTCGGTTATGCGAAGGGAAGGTATTAGCACCCCTACGCATCCGTAGTACTCTACGGGATCCACTTTTGTAGTTTTCGTCTAAAGGGTGTGGGTTTATCTTGTGCTGTTTGCCAAAAAAAAAGGTTAAATGAAAATGACTCGCGCGGATGTCGTATCCACTGCATACGTATCTCATCTGAATATGAGAATCAGAGTCTTCGTAGCTCGGCTGACCTATGGGTTGGGGGATGTGTGCTCGCTAAGACATCGCGTCTTATGCCTACGTATCTCATCTGGCCTGAGAATCAGAGCAAAACGTAGTTCGGCTAACTACGGGGTTATGGATTGGGTTTTGGACGAACGACGTTACTACGCAATCTACCGGATGCTCGACCTTTGGAGACTTACTCGCCTGTAGTAGAAGGAGTTAACGTGTTGCTTTGGGTTTTAGGGTTTGGGATGCTCGAGGGCAAAAAAAGGCAGTCCTTGATGAAGGAACCGCGCTACCTGCAGGGATATGAATACAAAACACAAAACATGTATCTCAAAGTAAAATGCCACCAAGGGGCTCAAACGTTGCCTCCTATCGAGGTCTTCCAGCTAGGAAAGCAGTAAAATGCGGGAAAAATGTAAAAGTACCACGCGGATAAAGATCCGAAGTAACAGCAATTAGAGGAATGGGAAACCCTGAGATCCTTCCAAGCTAATGCCATCAAAGAAAAGTGAGTCAGTACAGGTAATCGGAATGAACCTCCAGGGGTTATCCCACAAATAAAGTGGGAAACCATGCAAGTTATCCCTGCAAAAGTCATGTGAGCCCTCACAAAAACTCAACAAAAGGGTTAGTGAAACACCATAAGCATTTTTTTCATGAATAACAGTATGGTTTCAGAAACCTCAAACCCTGTGGCATACACTCAAAAATTAAAAGGTTAAACATTCAAGGCATTGTTTATACATTCATATACATATTAAACCCATGGGCGAAAAACCTAATGAAATTCATCCATCATACCTCATACATTCAGAGTATTCAACTTCAAAGCAAAAAGGCAATGGGAATAAGGGCAAACCTGATTGTAAAGCTTGATTGAAATTGAGTTGCACCCGTGAGGTTTACAAAACAATCTTCAGGGTTTATGTGAGGCAGAGGTGATTCTGTGTAGTTGAGTTCCCTTCGGGGTTTGGAGGCTGCTCTGAACTCCGTTAGGTCTTCTCTCACTATCTTTTTCCTCAGGGTTTTGTTCCAAGGAAACCTCAGAGTATTTTGCTTCTCTTCCTTCTTCTCCTCTTCTGTGTGGCCTTTTGTTTCAATGAAACTCTAGTATTTATAGGCTAATATTGGTAGCTTAGTGGGCTTTTGAGAAAGGTCCAAGTCCAAAAAAAATTATTATATTTTATTTATTTAATTATTTATTTAATTAATTAATTAATTAATTAATAAAAAAATTTATTATTATTATTATTATTATTTATTTATTTTTTTGTAAAAAACTATTATTTATTTTTTTTTCGTTTTTTTTTTTTTTTTTTGATCTAATTCTGATTGACATGATGAAATGCAATATGAAATGCTAAATGAATGCATGAATGAGGAGGACAAATTTTGGGGTGTTACAGCTGCCCCTATTCAATCATCAGCTAACCCGAGTAGGATGAAAGCGAACAGCTTATCAGACAAACGGGGTGAGCTGTGATTGAATACCAAAGATAGACCGAAAATTTGCGCTCCGAGAACACCACAAAAACACGGAAATACACCGCGCTGTTTATTTTCCTTCCGATCCTCTGGCTTAATCTGGAGTTTCGATCCTCTGGCTGAACCTATACTCAATTTAGTCCTCTGGTTGGATATTAATTTTGATCCTCGGGCTGGATACGAATTTGATCTTCTGGCTAGATCTCCTTCGTTTCGATTCTCTGGCTGAATCTATTTCCTTTGATTCTCTTGCTGAATCCATTTTCGGTCTTCGGGCTAGACCTGACTTTGATCTTCTGGCTAGATCTTCTTCGATCTTCTGGCTAGATCTCCTTTGTTTCGATTCTCTGGCTGAATCTACTTCGATCTTCTGGCTAGATCTGAATTGTTTCGATTCTCTGGCTGAATCTATTTCCGGTCTTCGGGCTAGACCTGACTTCGATCTTCTGGCTAGATCTGGATTGTTTTGATGATAAATTCCCATCATTAGGATCCCGCATCTGAGGCATGCGCTGGTTGACCCTCTTTTGAAATCTAAACCCAACCTTCATATTAGATATGCAGCTTCGAGAATATTCCACTTTTGGGCTTCGTACATATTCTTCGGGCTAGAACATGTTGTAACGACTCCTCAATTAGACTTAGGCTTGCTGGGGAAATAAAGCTTGTAGGCGACTTCACTAGGGAATCTTCAAATTGGGCCTCAAGCTGACTCTTGGGACACGATTCTCAGGCTGAATCTTCGAAATGACCCTCAGGCTGGATCACTGGAACACGATTCTCAGGCTGAATCTTCAAAATGACCCTCAGGCTGGATCACTGGAAAACGATTCTCAGGCTGAATCTTCAAAATGACCCTCAGGCTGGATCACTGGAAAACGATTCTCAGGCTGAATCTTCAAAATGACCCTCAGGCTGGATCACTGGAAAACGATTCTCAGGTTGAATCTTCAAAATGACCCTCATGCTGGATCACGGGAAAACGATTCTCAGGCTGAATCTTCAAAAAGTGACCCTCAGGCTGGATCACGGGAAAACAATTCTCAGGCTGAATCTTCAAAAAGTGACCCTCAGGCTGGATCACGGGAAAACGATTCTCAGCCTGAATCTTCAAAATGACCCTCAGGCTGGATCACTCACGCTTGATCCTCTGGCTGGATCTCATGACCTTGGTTGTAAAGTAATTCTTCAGTCTGCTTGGAAGAACCTGTTTATCAGCTTATGTGTATGCTTGATATGATATGCATGCAAATGCAAATGCTATGCATGGTGTAAAAGAAATCTGCTTGGGGAAGCAAACTCCGGTAGGGAACAGATCGCTGTATCAATCCTTGAATGCTCTGTGGGGAATGATCCGTCTGCCGGGACCAATGAGCCACCAAAAATAAATTGGCTGCTTGAAAAGTTGACCTTGCGGGGGGAGTATCAACTATGGAAACTTTGTTCGGCGAGGCTCTGTGAGGAGAGTCTGTGGGGAAAACACTTCCTGGGGAAATGTCGTAGGAAACGACCTTTGCTGGGGATATGAACTTGCTAATCACCCTCAAGCTGGGGATTAACAAATCTGTTAGAAATAATCTGCTGGGGATGAGATGAACACTGGGAACACCACCCTCTCATCTGTTGGTTATGCAACCACTTCGCTGTTGCTAGGAAGATACAGTTTGACACTGTCAACTCCGCTGGGGATATATAGTCTGGATACTGTCAACTCTGTTGGGGATAGACAGTCTGGATACTGTCAACTCTACTGGGGAACATGCTCTGCTGAGGAGAGACTTTGTCAACCGCTTGGGGATGAGGATTCATGACTTAGCATCCGGTTCCTATGACCTGCAACCAAAAATACACGTATGCCTCGGGGGAATTACTCGGTTTGAATTCACCGTTCGGGATTAAGCACATTCAAAGCAATTTTAAATGTTTTCCTGTGCAAATCATCTGCAAAAGCCACCATTATGTTCATATGCAATATGTTTTATCAAAAATTCGGACATTTTTGCAAACAAACTGATAAATGAAAAATAAAGAGGCTCTTTAACTGAATTATTCGACTCTTAATGGGGAGAAAATTTGTGCCAGGCATAGGCGAGGGTATCAGGAAGCTGATCCCTGAAAAGAGGTGATCGCTATAAAAAGAGAACTATCCTAATGGCAATGTGGAAACGGGGTCCCACTGAGTTTCGACTCTGCTATGGTTCGTATGTCCTCAAGACGCTATGCTCATCTTGCTTTCTGAAGTGGATAATTAGTCAATCTTTAACCTTCGAAGATTGCCGGATTGGATGAAACGGTGATATAACACTGATGAACTCAGATCATAGTCATTCGCTTATTCCCTAACTTTTGCGTGGACCGCCCTTTTGGGTTTTCAATCCACCGGGATACCCATTTTTGCCTGAGTCGCCCTTTTGGGTTTTCGACTCACCGGGTGTACTCTTTTTTTTATATATCCCTAATTTTTGCCCGAACCTCTTTATTCTTTTTTTTTTGGTTCGTCGGGATGCCCCTTTTTTGCCTGGACTATTCTTTTTACTGTCCAGCGGGTCTATTTTATGCGAAGTATTTTTTTAACTGCGTCTGAGTTGACAGGGGACGGGAATCCTTCGCCATCCATGGTTGTTAGCATCAAAGCTCCGCCATAGAAAATCCTTTTAACCACGTACGGACCCTCGTAGTTCGGTGTCCATTTGCCCCTGTGATCTGTGTTGGGAGGAAGAAATCTTTTGAGTACCAATTCACCGACTTGATACCCCCGAGAGCGCACTTTCTGACCAAATGCTTTCTTCATTCGTCTCTGACCGAGATACGTCAATTCTGGGTACGTAGTTCCAGCATAGCACCATTTCCCTGTTGGTTTGATTGATGACCAAAGTTGAATCCCCGTATACATCCAGGGTTTTAATCTGTATATTGACGGCTTCCTTAAGTCTTAGGATACAAGCTTCGTATTCGGCTTCATTGTTGGTGCAGGGAAAAGTTATTCTGGCACCAAATGGCATATGAACCCCCTTCCGGTGTGATCAATACTACACCAACTCTGCGACCATTGACGTGGACCGCCCCATCAAACATCATAACCCATTTGGATTCAGGGTCAGGCCCCTCCTCCGGGAGTGGTTCCTCTCAATCTTTCGATTTGAGAAACATGATGTCCTCATCAGGAAAGTCAAACCTCATAGGTTGGTAATCATCAATCGGTTGCTCTGCAAGATAGTCTGACAAGACACTTCCCTTGATGGCTTTTTGTGAAGTGTATTGGATGTCATACTCTGTCAGTATCATTTGTCACCTAGTAACCTTTCTGGTAAGTGATGGCTTTTCTAAAATATACTTGACTGGATCCATTTTTGATATCAATAGAGTCGTGTGAGTCAACATATACTGTCTTAGTCGGCGAGCAGCCCATGCCAAAGCGCGGCAAGTTTTCTCGAGCAATGAGTATCTTTGTTCACAGTCGGTAAAATTTTGCTAAGGTAGTATATTGCATGCTCTTTTCGACCTGACTCGTCATGTTGACCGAGCACACAACCCATTGACTTTTCTAACACAGTCAAGTACATGATCAACGGTCTTTCCTCTCGGCCTGTAGACTGGCCCCGATCTTGATCTCTTTCTTGTCGTCTGCGGTACCGATGTTGACGGTCTCAATCACCTCCTGATAAGGTGTAATAGCTCGGTCCTCCTATTTCAACAATCTGGCTAACCCTTCAGGCAATTCACAATCTCCCTCAGCCCCTTCTTCGGCTTGATAGATAGGATTGTCGAAGTCATACTTGGCCATAGCAGTGTCGTTAGCAGTGAGATCCGGGTGGTCGGCTCTGCATGATGGAGGATCATGCTTTACCTTAGAATGAGAGATTTTTTTTTTTGGAAAGAGAGAAAAAACGAAAAAAGAAACATTGCCATTTTTTGGTAAAAAGTAAAAAAAACTGAAAGAAAGAGAACACAAAATTGTTTGCAAAAGCCGTCCTTTATTGATGATAAAAATAAATTACGAAATGTAACTAAATGGATGGCCCTACAAATGAGCCGTTACACCTTGGGCAAAGTGTAAGACTTTATTATGCATGTAATAAAGGAAAACAATACAAATCACTCTTTCAGTAGAGTAACCCAGACAGTTTTTTCAGACGACCAATTGTCGAGCTTTTCTCCCGGGACACACGGGCGAATCCAGCTATCTAAGTCACAGTCGCTGTCAGCCTTGTCTTCATCTGCAGCATTGACGATGTGGGGAGAAACCAAACCCCCGCTGGAGAGAGTACCGGTTTCATTCTTCTGAGATCCCGGAGCATACCCCAATCCAAACTTGTCTTCTTTGATGACTGGCTCCACAAATTTGCCCCAGCCTTGGGCATTATCAGCTTGACCACTTCAACAACATTAATCCCCTGCCCGCCGTGAGCCGGCATCGGGTTCTGGATAACATTAGGCACCAGAGCAAAATTGATAGCCTGGGTATCTCTCAAATCTTGTACCTTTAACTGGAGAGCCTTGCAATTATCTGTAGTATGGCCAGGTGCGTTGGAGTGAAAAGCACATCTGGCGTTGACATCATAACCTCTGGGCAAATTATTGAGATCGATTGGTGGGGCCAGAGTTCTCAACGTAACCAGATTCATGTCAATCAGCTTGGGAAGTAATACTGAATAAGGCATTGGGATTGGCTCGATGACCCGGTCCGTCTGCCTTGGACGTTGTTGATAGTGTCTCTGCTGACCCGGATTACCTCCTTGTTGTTGATTGTTGTACCTGGGTTGTTGTTGCGGATGATATTGCGGTTGAGGAACAGGTGTTGGAATAGTGACTGCGGCCACTTGATCTTGATAATAATTAGGGCGTCCTCTACCCCTGCCTTTGCCGGCATACACAGCGCTTGTCTCGCCTTCTTTTCTTCGCTGACCGTTACCAGCAAACGATCTCTTGGGACCTGATGAGTTGGAAGCACTATTGTCTTGAATTCGGCCCATCTTCAACAGACTCTCGATTCTTTCTCCAGCAATTACTATCTCTGCAAAGCTGATTGACGGGCAAGCAGCCAATCTCTCAATATAATTGCCCTGAAGAGTGTTCATGAACATGTCCGCCATCTCCCTTTCAGACATAGGGGGTTGGACGGACGCAGCAATCTGTCTCCAACGCTGAGCATACTCTCTAAAGGTTTCCTTGGCAGTCTGAGACATACCTTGCAACAAGGTCCGATTTGGAGCCATGTCCAAGTTGTATTGATATTGCTTGATAAAAGCCTCTGCCAAGTCTTTCCAGCTCTTGATGGTAGTACGAGACAAATGAGAATACCATTCACGAGAAGCTCCAGTTAGACTGTCTTCAAAATAGTACATCCACAGCTTTTCATCTTCCGTGTGAGCTCCCAACCTTCCCAGATAAGATTGGAGATGAGTGCGTGGGCAAGAAGCCTCGTTGTATTTCTCAAAAGTAGGGGGTTTGAACTTGTGAGGAATCCTTACTCCCTGAACCAGACCAAGATTTGTGACATCAAAGCCTAAGGAATTTTGAGACTCCAAAGATTTGAGCTTCTCAGCAAGCTCATCCATACGGCGAGTGGTCTCGAGGGCTTCGTCGTGCAAAGAAAATTGATCATACTGACAATCTTCAGTAACGGGGTGCCCGTTAATCCGAATTCCTTAATTCACATTGTACCTTCCGCCAATACCATTTCCAACATTCCCTGTGTTGCCAACATTACCCGGGTTTCCATCAGCATTTGCGTTACCAGCATTACCAGTGTTCACAGGGTTATCAGCGTTCCCAGGGTTACCAGGGTTTCCCTCAACATTTGGTATCTCCACCTCCGGATCGTGTCTCGGTTGCTCAACCAATTCCCTCAGCTTTTCCTGACCTGCTACCATACCAGTCATCAATGTCATGAACTGATCCATCCTTTCACGCATATCAGCCAGCTCTTTCTGTACTTGGTCCATCGCTAGTCGTGGACGGTTTTCCTTTGTCGGGTACCTATGAACTCGCTTGGGACCAATAACTGTCTGAAACAGGGAACAAACATTAGACACTGCGGTGACACCTGCAAAACAGACAAGGGTTAATATGCATGGTATGCGATGCACTGCTTATTCGATTTTAAGGCCCCCCTTAAAAAGGGAATACCCTGCAAATGAATAAGCATGAGATGTTGGATGCAAATATGCAGATGATGTTATGCAATGCAATGGCATGTCAATCAGAATTGATGGATCCGCTTGAACATCTGTCAGGTTGCACTGTCTGGAGAGAAATTAAGAGCACACCAAACAAAGGTCATGGGATGGATCATGTTATCCTTAATATCAACCACCCATTTTGGTGGATTATGGTTTACACCTTATCAACACCCGAGTTTCATTGATATTAAGGATACCTGATCGGATTAACCACGAATCAAGGGTTTGTTGCAAGTTACGAGCATGGAGTTTAGGTTAAGAACCACCCAAAAGGAGTGTACTAAGGTTTAAACCTGCCAAACATGTTCTACAAAAGGTTCCCATAGTCATAATCCCATCTTTCGGATATTATCAGAGGAACGACTACTCGTATTCCAACAATATTCTCAAGAGAGACTCTTATGAGTGTAGTATCGCGTAACAATCGTCTCAAATCTTACATTTGAACGACTTTCGCACTACGTCCTACGAATAGGCCAAGATGGGTTTGGTAAACTAAGGTCCTCGGCTTCTTAGGTCTATATTGGAACAAGTAATGTCTAACCACAACTTACTTATGTGACATTATTGATCTCAACATGACCTCCACCAAGTGAATGGGCTTGCAAGTCAACTCGCTAAGGAATACTCCACACAAGTTGACAGGACTATGCCATTCTCCTATCTTCAGTGCACTCGAGTTCGGGTATAGAACTCATCTCACAAAGATCACTAAGCAGCCAGCCAACAGAAACAACAATGATATATACACAATGCAATAAGGTAAAGCAGGTAAATAAATAACTGCACAAAAGCATGAACACCCAATAAACAAACTACAAAAGCTAGGAGGGACTCGCTTAGGGAAAATGGACCAGCAAGAGGTCAACTTCTATATGTCCCCAGCAGAGTCGCCAGCTGTCGCAACCTGAAAAATACAGTGCGAAAAAAAAACAACCGGCGAAAGAAAAAGACAGAAGAGTCGCCACCGTGCGTTATTCATCCCAAAGGAGGGAAAGGAAACGCTCGAAGTAAACCTGGAAAAAGGAAAGGACAAGACAGGGTCTCGCAACCAAATCTTGGGTTCGGGAGTCGGTTATGCGAAGGGAAGGTATTAGCACCCCTACGCATCCGTAGTACTCTACGGGATCCACTTTTGTAGTTTTCGTCTAAAGGGTGTGGGTTTATCTTGTGCTATTTGCCAAAAAAAAGGTTAAATGAAAATGACTCGCGCGGATGTCGCATCCACTGCATACGTATCTCATCTGAATATGAGAATCAGAGTCTTCGTAGCTCGGCTGACCTATGGGTTGGGGGATGTGTGCTCGCTAAGACATCGCGTCTTATGCCTACGTATCTCATCTGGCCTAAGAATCAGAGCAAAACGTAGTTCGGCTAACTACGGGGTTATGGATTGGGTTTTGGACAAACGACGTTACTACGCAATCTACCGGATGCTCGACCTTTGGAGACTTACTCGCCTGTAGTAGAAGGAGTTAACGTGTTGCTTTGGGTTTTAGGGTTTGGGATGCTCGAGGGCAAAAAAAGGCAGTCCTTGATGAAGGAACCGCGCTACCTGCAGGGATATGAATACAAAACACAAAACATGTATCTCAAAGTAAAATGCCACCAAGGGGCTCAAACGTTGCCTCCTATCGAGGTCTTCCAGCTAGGAAAGCAGTAAAATGCGGGAAAAATGTAAAAGTACCACGCGGATAAAGATCCGAAGTAACAGCAATTAGAGGAATGGGAAACCCTGAGATCCTTCCAAGCTAATGCCATCAAAGAAAAGTGAGTCAGTACAGGTAATCGGAATGAACCTCCAGGGGTTATCCCACAAATAAAGTGGGAAACCACGCAAGTTATCCCTGCAAAAGTCATGTGAGCCCTCACAAAAACTCAACAAAAGGGTTAGTGAAACACCATAAGCATTTTTTTCATGAATAACAGTATGGTTTCAGAAACCTCAAACCCTGTGGCATACACTCAAAAATTAAAAGGTTAAACATTCAAGGCATTGTTTATACATTCATATACATATTAAACCCATGGGCGAAAAACCTAATGAAATTCATCCATCATACCTCATACATTCAGAGTATTCAACTTCAAAGCAAAAAGGCA
Source organism: Lathyrus oleraceus (assembly GCF_024323335.1). Taxonomy (NCBI): domain Eukaryota; kingdom Viridiplantae; phylum Streptophyta; class Magnoliopsida; order Fabales; family Fabaceae; genus Lathyrus; species Lathyrus oleraceus. Next base: position 67,719,249 of record NC_066581.1, on the reverse strand, counting down.
ATGGAAATAAGGGCAAACCTGATTGTAGAGCTTGATTGAAATTGAGTTGCACCCGTGAGGTTTACAAAACAATCTTCAGGGTTTATGTGAGGCAGAGGTGATTCTGTGTAGCTGAGTTCCCTTCGGGGTTTGGAGGCTGCTCTGAACTCCGTTAGGTCTTCTCTCACTATCTTTTTCCTCAGGGTTTTGTTCCAAGGAAACCTCAGAGTATTTTGCTTCTCTTCCTTCTTCTCCTCTTCTGTGTGGCCTTTTGTTTCAATGAAACTCTAGTATTTATAGGCTAATATTGGTAGCTTAGTGGGCTTTTGAGAAAGGTCCAAGTCCAAAAAAAATTATTATATTTTATTTATTTAATTATTTATTTAATTAATTAATTAATTAATAAAAAAATTTATTATTATTATTATTATTATTTATTTATTTTTTTGTAAAAAACTATTTTTTATTTTTTTTTCGTTTTTTTTTTTTTTTTTTGATCTAATTCTGATTGACATGATGAAATGCAATATGAAATGCTAAATGAATGCATGAATGAGGAGGACAAATTTTGGGGTGTTACAGCTGCCCCTATTCAATCATCAGCTAACCCGAGTAGGATGAAAGCGAACAGCTTATCAGACAAACGGGGTGAGCTGTGATTGAATACCAAAGATAGACCGAAAATTTGCGCTCCGAGAACACCACAAAAACACGGAAATACACCGCGCTGTTTATTTTCCTTCCGATCCTCTGGCTTAATCTGGAGTTTCGATCCTCTGGCTGAACCTATACTCAATTTAGTCCTCTGGTTGGATATTAATTTTGATCCTCGGGCTGGATACGAATTTGATCTTCTGGCTAGATCTCCTTCGTTTCGATTCTCTGGCTGAATCTATTTCCTTTGATTCTCTTGCTGAATCCATTTTCGGTCTTCGGGCTAGACCTGACTTTGATCTTCTGGCTAGATCTTCTTCGATCTTCTGGCTAGATCTCCTTTGTTTCGATTCTCTGGCTGAATCTACTTCGATCTTCTGGCTAGATCTGAATTGTTTCGATTCTCTGGCTGAATCTATTTCCGGTCTTCGGGCTAGACCTGACTTCGATCTTCTGGCTAGATCTGGATTGTTTTGATGATAAATTCCCATCATTAGGATCCCGCATCTGAGGCATGCGCTGGTTGACCCTCTTTTGAAATCTAAACCCAACCTTCATATTAGATATGCAGCTTCGAGAATATTCCACTTTTGGGCTTCGTACATATTCTTCGGGCTAGAACATGTTGTAACGACTCCTCAATTAGACTTAGGCTTGCTGGGGAAATAAAGCTTGTAGGCGACTTCACTAGGGAATCTTCAAATGGGCCTCAAGCTGACTCTTGGGACACGATTCTCAGGCTGAATCTTCGAAATGACCCTCAGGCTGGATCACTGGAACACGATTCTCAGGCTGAATCTTCAAAATGACCCTCAGGCTGGATCACTGGAAAACGATTCTCAGGCTGAATCTTCAAAATGACCCTCAGGCTGGATCACTGGAAAACGATTCTCAGGCTGAATCTTCAAAATGACCCTCAGGCTGGATCACTGGAAAACGATTCTCAGGTTGAATCTTCAAAATGACCCTCATGCTGGATCACGGGAAAACGATTCTCAGGCTGAATCTTCAAAAAGTGACCCTCAGGCTGGATCACGGGAAAACAATTCTCAGGCTGAATCTTCAAAAAGTGACCCTCAGGCTGGATCACGGGAAAACGATTCTCAGCCTGAATCTTCAAAATGACCCTCAGGCTGGATCACTCACGCTTGATCCTCTGGCTGGATCTCATGACCTTGGTTGTAAAGTAATTCTTCAGTCTGCTTGGAAGAACCTGTTTATCAGCTTATGTGTATGCTTGATATGATATGCATGCAAATGCAAATGCTATGCATGGTGTAAAAGAAATCTGCTTGGGGAAGCAAACTCCGGTAGGGAACAGATCGCTGTATCAATCCTTGAATGCTCTGTGGGGAATGATCCGTCTGCCGGGACCAATGAGCCACCAAAAATAAATTGGCTGCTTGAAAAGTTGACCTTGCGGGGGGAGTATCAACTATGGAAACTTTGTTCGGCGAGGCTCTGTGAGGAGAGTCTGTGGGGAAAACACTTCCTGGGGAAATGTCGTAGGAAACGACCTTTGCTGGGGATATGAACTTGCTAATCACCCTCAAGCTGGGGATTAACAAATCTGTTAGAAATAATCTGCTGGGGATGAGATGAACACTGGGAACACCACCCTCTCATCTGTTGGTTATGCAACCACTTCGCTGTTGCTAGGAAGATACAGTTTGACACTGTCAACTCCGCTGGGGATATATAGTCTGGATACTGTCAACTCTGTTGGGGATAGACAGTCTGGATACTGTCAACTCTACTGGGGAACATGCTCTGCTGAGGAGAGACTTTGTCAACCGCTTGGGGATGAGGATTCATGACTTAGCATCCGGTTCCTGTGACCTGCAACCAAAAATACACGTATGCCTCGGGGGAATTACTCGGTTTGAATTCACCGTTCGGGATTAAGCACATTCAAAGCAATTTTAAATGTTTTCCTGTGCAAATCATCTGCAAAAGCCACCATTATGTTCATATGCAATATGTTTTATCAAAAATTCGGACATTTTTGCAAACAAACTGATAAATGAAAAATAAAGAGGCTCTTTAACTGAATTATTCGACTCTTAATGGGGACAAAATTTGTGCCAGGCATAGGCGAGGGTATCAGGAAGCTGATCCCTGAAAAGAGGTGATCGCTATAAAAAGAGAACTATCCTAATGGCAATGTGGAAACGGGGTCCCACTGAGTTTCGACTCTGCTATGGTTCGTATGTCCTCAAGACGCTATGCTCATCTTGCTTTCTGAAGTGGATGATTAGTCGATCTTTAACCTTCGAAGATTGCCGGATTGGATGAAACGGTGATATAACACTGATGAACTCAGATCATAGTCATTCGCTTATTCCCTAACTTTTGCGTGGACCGCCCTTTTGGGTTTTCAATCCACCGGGATACCCATTTTTGCCTGAGTCGCCCTTTTGGGTTTTCGACTCACCGGGTGTACTCTTTTTTTTATATATCCCTAATTTTTGCCCGAACCTCTTTATTCTTTTTTTTTTGGTTCGTCGGGATGCCCCTTTTTTGCCTGGACTATTCTTTTTACTGTCCAGCGGGTCTATTTTATGCGAAGTATTTTTTTAACTGCGTCTGAGTTGACAGGGGACGGGAATCCTTCGCCATCCATGGTTGTTAGCATCAAAGCTCCGCCATAGAAAATCCTTTTAACCACGTACGGACCCTCGTAGTTCGGTGTCCATTTGCCCCTGTGATCTGTGTTGGGAGGAAGAAATCTTTTGAGTACCAATTCACCGACTTGATACCCCCGAGAGCGCACTTTCTGACCAAATGCTTTCTTCATTCGTCTCTGACCGAGATACGTCAATTCTGGGTACGTAGTTCCAGCATAGCACCATTTCCCTGTTGGTTTGATTGATGACCAAAGTTGAATCCCCGTATACATCCAGGGTTTTAATCTGTATATTGACGGCTTCCTTAAGTCTTAGGATACAAGCTTCGTATTCGGCTTCATTGTTGGTGCAGGGAAAAGTTATTCTGGCACCAAATGGCATATGAACCCCCTTCCGGTGTGATCAATACTACACCAACTCCGCGACCATTGACGTGGACCGCCCCATCAAACATCATAACCCATTTGGATTCAGGGTCAGGCCCCTCCTCCGGGAGTGGTTCCTCTCAATCTTTCGATTTGAGAAACATGATGTCCTCATCAGGAAAGTCAAACCTCATAGGTTGGTAATCATCAATCGGTTGCTCTGCAAGATAGTCTGACAAGACACTTCCCTTGATGGCTTTTTGTGAAGTGTATTGGATGTCATACTCTGTCAGTATCATTTGTCACCTAGTAACCTTTCTGGTAAGTGATGGCTTTTCAAAAATATACTTGACTGGATCCATTTTTGATATCAATAGAGTCGTGTGAGTCAACATATACTGTCTTAGTCGGCGAGCAGCCCATGCCAAAGCGCGGCAAGTTTTCTCGAGCAATGAGTATCTTTGTTCACAGTCGGTAAAATTTTGCTAAGGTAGTATATTGCATGCTCTTTTCGACCTGACTCGTCATGTTGACCGAGCACACAACCCATTGACTTTTCTAACACAGTCAAGTACATGATCAACGGTCTTTCCTCTCGGCCTGTAGACTGGCCCCGATCTTGATCTCTTTCTTGTCGTCTGCGGTACCGATGTTGACGGTCTCAATCACCTCCTGATAAGGTGTAATAGCTCGGTCCTCCTATTTCAACAATCTGGCTAACCCTTCAGGCAATTCACAATCTCCTCAGCCCCTTCTTCGGCTTGATAGATAGGATTGTCGAAGTCATACTTGGCCATAGCAGTGTCGTTAGCAGTGAGATCCGGGTGGTCGGCTCTGCATGATGGAGGATCATGCTTTACCTTAGAATGAGAGATTTTTTTTTTTGGAAAGAGAGAAAAAACGAAAAAAGAAACATTGCCATTTTTTGGTAAAAAGTAAAAAAAACTGAAAGAAAGAGAACACAAAATTGTTTGCAAAAGCCGTCCTTTATTGATGATAAAAATAAATTACGAAATGTAACTAAATGGATGGCCCTACAAATGAGCCGTTACACCTTGGGCAAAGTGTAAGACTTTATTATGCATGTAATAAAGGAAAACAATACAAATCACTCTTTCAGTAGAGTAACCCAGACAGTTTTTTCAGACGACCAATTGTCGAGCTTTTCTCCCGGGACAGACGGGCGAATCCAGCTATCTAAGTCACAGTCGCTGTCAGCCTTGTCTTCATCTGCAGCATTGACGATGTGGGGAGAAACCAAACCCCCGCTGGAGAGAGTACCGGTTTCATTCTTCTGAGATCCCGGAGCATACCCCAATCCAAACTTGTCTTCTTTGATGACTGGCTCCACAAATTTGCCCCAGCCTTGGGCATTATCGGCCTTGACTACTTCAACAACATTAATCCCCTGCCCGCCGTGAGCCGGCATCGGGTTCTGGATAACATTAGGCACCAGAGCAAAATTGATAGCCTGGGTATCTCTCAAATCTTGTACCTTTAACTGGAGAGCCTTGCAATTATCTGTAGTATGGCCAGGTGCGTTGGAGTGAAAAGCACATCTGGCGTTGACATCATAACCTCTGGGCAAATTATTGAGATCGATTGGTGGGGCCAGAGTTCTCAACGTAACCAGATTCATGTCAATCAGCTTGGGAAGTAATACTGAATAAGGCATTGGGATTGGCTCGATGACCCGGTCCGTCTGCCTTGGACGTTGTTGATAGTGTCGCTGCTGACCCGGATTACCTCCTTGTTGTTGATTGTTGTACCTGGGTTGTTGTTGCGGATGATATTGCGGTTGAGGAACAGGTGTTGGAATAGTGACTGCGGCCACTTGATCTTGATAATAATTAGGGCGTCCTCTACCCCTGCCTTTGCCGGCATACACAGCGCTTGTCTCGCCTTCTTTTCTTCGCTGACCGTTACCAGCAAACGATCTCTTGGGACCTGATGAGTTGGAAGCACTATTGTCTTGAATTCGGCCCATCTTCAACAGACTCTCGATTCTTTCTCCAGCAATTACTATCTCTGCAAAGCTGATTGACGGGCAAGCAGCCAATCTCTCAATATAATTGCCCTGAAGAGTGTTCATGAACATGTCCGCCATCTCCCTTTCAGACATAGGGGGTTGGACGGACGCAGCAATCTGTCTCCAACGCTGAGCATACTCTCTAAAGGTTTCCTTGGCAGTCTGAGACATACCTTGCAACAAGGTCCGATTTGGAGCCATGTCCAAGTTGTATTGATATTGCTTGATAAAAGCCTCTGCCAAGTCTTTCCAGCTCTTGATGGTAGTACGAGACAAATGAGAATACCATTCACGAGAAGCTCCAGTTAGACTGTCTTCAAAATAGTACATCCACAGCTTTTCATCTTCCGTGTGAGCTCTCAACCTTCCCAGATAAGATTGGAGATGAGTGCGTGGGCAAGAAGCCTCGTTGTATTTCTCAAAAGTAGGGGGTTTGAACTTGTGAGGAATCCTTACTCCCTGAACCAGACCAAGATTTGTGACATCAAAGCCTAAGGAATTTTGAGACTCCAAAGATTTGAGCTTCTCAGCAAGCTCATCCATACGGCGAGTGGTCTCGAGGGCTTCGTCGTGCAAAGAAAATTGATCATACTGACAATCTTCAGTAACGGGGTGCCCGTTAATCCGAATTCCTTAATTCACATTGTACCTTCCGCCAATACCATTTCCAACATTCCCTGTGTTGCCAACATTACCCGGGTTTCCATCAGCATTTGCGTTACCAGCATTACCAGTGTTCACAGGGTTATCAGCGTTCCCAGGGTTACCAGGGTTTCCCTCAACATTTGGTATCTCCACCTCCGGATCGTGTCTCGGTTGCTCAACCAATTCCCTCAGCTTTTCCTGACCTGCTACCATACCAGTCATCAATGTCATGAACTGATCCATCCTTTCACGCATATCAGCCAGCTCTTTCTGTACTTGGTCCATCGCTAGTCGTGGACGGTTTTCCTTTGTCGGGTACCTATGAACTCGCTTGGGACCAATAACTGTCTGAAACAGGGAACAAACATTAGACACTGCGGTGACACCTGCAAAACAGACAAGGGTTAATATGCATGGTATGCGATGCACTGCTTATTCGATTTTAAGGCCCCCCCTTAAAAAGGGAATACCCTGCAAATGAATAAGCATGAGATGTTGGATGCAAATATGCAGATGATGTTATGCAATGCAATGGCATGTCAATCAGAATTGATGGATCCGCTTGAACATCTGTCAGGTTGCACTGTCTGGAGAGAAATTAAGAGCACACCAAACAAAGGTCATGGGATGGATCATGTTATCCTTAATATCAACCACCCATTTTGGTGGATTATGGTTTACACCTTATCAACACCCGAGTTTCATTGATATTAAGGATACCTGATCGGATTAACCACGAATCAAGGGTTTGTTTCAAGTTACGAGCATGGAGTTTAGGTTAAGAACCACCCAAAAGGAGTGTACTAAGGTTTAAACCTGCCAAACATGTTCTACAAAAGGTTCCCATAGTCATAATCCCATCTTTCGGATATTATCAGAGGAACGACTACTCGTATTCCAACAATATTCTCAAGAGAGACTCTTATGAGTGTAGTATCGCGTAACAATCGTCTCAAATCTTACATTTGAACGACTTTCGCACTACGTCCTATGAATAGGCCAAGATGGGTTTGGTAAACTAAGGTCCTCGGCTTCTTAGGTCTATATTGGAACAAGTAATGTCTAACCACAACTTACTTATGTGACATTATTGATCTCAACATGACCTCCACCAAGTGAATGGGCTTGCAAGTCAACTCGCTAAGGAATACTCCACACAAGTTGACAGGACTATGCCATTCTCCTATCTTCAGTGCACTCGAGTTCGGGTATAGAACTCATCTCACAAAGATCACTAAGCAGCCAGCCAACAGAAACAACAATGATATATACACAATGCAATAAGGTAAAGCAGGTAAATAAATAACTGCACAAAAGCATGAACACCCAATAAACAAACTACAAAAGCTAGGAGGGACTCGCTTAGGGAAAATGGACCAGCAAGAGGTCAACTTCTATATGTCCCCAGCAGAGTCGCCAGCTGTCGCAACCTGAAAAATACAGTGCGAAAAAAAAACAACCGGCGAAAGAAAAAGACAGAAGAGTCGCCACCGTGCGTTATTCATCCCAAAGGAGGGAAAGGAAACGCTCGAAGTAAACCTGGAAAAAGGAAAGGACAAGACAGGGTCTCGCAACCAAATCTTGGGTTCGGGAGTCGGTTATGCGAAGGGAAGGTATTAGCACCCCTACGCATCCGTAGTACTCTACGGGATCCACTTTTGTAGTTTTCGTCTAAAGGGTGTGGGTTTATCTTGTGCTATTTGCCAAAAAAAGGTTAAATGAAAATGACTCGCGCGGATGTCGCATCCACTGCATACGTATCTCATCTGAATATGAGAATCAGAGTCTTCGTAGCTCGGCTGACCTATGGGTTGGGGGATGTGTGCTCGCTAAGACATCGCGTCTTATGCCTACGTATCTCATCTGGCCTAAGAATCAGAGCAAAACGTAGTTCGGCTAACTACGGGGTTATGGATTGGGTTTTGGACGAACGACGTTACTACGCAATCTACCGGATGCTCGACCTTTGGAGACTTACTCGCCTGTAGTAGAAGGAGTTAACGTGTTGCTTTGGGTTTTAGGGTTTGGGATGCTCGAGGGCAAAAAAAGGCAGTCCTTGATGAAGGAACCGCGCTACCTGCAGGGATATGAATACAAAACACAAAACATGTATCTCAAAGTAAAATGCCACCAAGGGGCTCAAACGTTGCCTCCTATCGAGGTCTTCCAGCTAGGAAAGCAGTAAAATGCGGGAAAAATGTAAAAGTACCACGCGGATAAAGATCCGAAGTAACAGCAATTAGAGGAATGGGAAACCCTGAGATCCTTCCAAGCTAATGCCATCAAAGAAAAGTGAGTCAGTACAGGTAATCGGAATGAACCTCCAGGGGTTATCCCACAAATAAAGTGGGAAACCACGCAAGTTATCCCTGCAAAAGTCATGTGAGCCCTCACAAAAACTCAACAAAAGGGTTAGTGAAACACCATAAGCATTTTTTTCATGAATAACAGTATGGTTTCAGAAACCTCAAACCCTGTGGCATACACTCAAAAATTAAAAGGTTAAACATTCAAGGCATTGTTTATACATTCATATACATATTAAACCCATGGGCGAAAAACCTAATGAAATTCATCCATCATACCTCATACATTCAGAGTATTCAACTTCAAAGCAAAAAGGCAATGGAAATAAGGGCAAACCTGATTGTAGAGCTTGATTGAAATTGAGTTGCACCCGTGAGGTTTACAAAACAATCTTCAGGGTTTATGTGAGGCAGAGGTGATTCTGTGTAGCTGAGTTCCCTTCGGGGTTTGGAGGCTGCTCTGAACTCCGTTAGGTCTTCTCTCACTATCTTTTTCCTCAGGGTTTTGTTCCAAGGAAACCTCAGAGTATTTTGCTTCTCTTCCTTCTTCTCCTCTTCTGTGTGGCCTTTTGTTTCAATGAAACTCTAGTATTTATAGGCTAATATTGGTAGCTTAGTGGGCTTTTGAGAAAGGTCCAAGTCCAAAAAAAATTATTATATTTTATTTATTTAATTATTTATTTAATTAATTAATTAATAAAAAAATTTATTATTATTATTATTTTTATTTTATTTTTTTTTTTGTTTTTTTTTTTTTTTTTTTTTTTTTTTTTTTTTTTTTTTTTTGGATCTAATTCTGATTGACATGATGAAATGCAATATGAAATGTTAAATGAATGCATGAATGAGGAGGGCAAATTTTGGGGTGTTACACTTGCATGGTGATAGTGTAAATGAAGTTGTTTATGTAGTTGAAGCTCTTGACATCCCGTCTTCCCCAAACATATCATCCATTAAACAACCACCTTCTTTAGAGCCTAAACCACTTCTTGAGAATTCATATTATTCATCAAAGCTTCAACTTAAGCAGAAACATAAGAAGGAAATTGGGTGGACCTTGGTTGACACTCGTGATATTAGCCCATCCATATGTATGCATAGGATCTCACTTAAAGATGAAACAAAAGTAGTTAGACAGCCTTGTAATCCTTTAATTCTTGATATTGTGAAAAAGAAAATCACTTTCACGTGCACATTCAACACTTTTACTTATCGAAGATCCTTCTTTGTTCCTGGAATACAAGGCGAATGCACTAATAAAAAATTTTAAGGTCAATGGACACTACCCAAAGCTACTCCATGAGAACCCGACTTTGGAAGAAGAGACTGTAAAAGAGCTCTCTTTAGGAAAGGCTGCTCATGCGATCATTTATTCGTCTTGACTCCTCTGTGTGTTCTTTTCTTTCTCCCACTCTTATTTTATATTTATGTTCTTTCATTGAGGATAATTTATATTTTAAGTGTGAGGGAGGAAACCATTTATTTGTTTTGTTTTCTTTGTTTTGTTTTCAGTTTTTCTCTGTTTTGGTTTTTGTTTGCTTTCTTAAATAAAAAAAATTGCATGCTTTTTCCTTTGGTTTTTGAGTTACAATTATGAGTATTTTTCTTAGTTCTATTAACTAAAGTCTTGTGGGATGGTATGAAAAATTTGATGTGCATTTTTAGTATGATAGATAGGACTAAACTCTAAATTGTACATCATTTGTGGTTGATCAATTAACCTTATGAGATTTTGAGTCTTTTAATGGATAACATTCAAAAATCTATCTCTTTTTTTCTTGTGTGATTTCACTCATGTTTGTTAGTCTCTAGAACTTAAATTGACTCTTGTTAAAAAAAATTGTTTACTTATACACATTGATATGATAAAGGCAACTTGTTTTTGTTTTGTTTATTTTTTTAACCATTAGCCAAAAAGTCAACCCTAAATAATATCATCCCTTGTTTGAAACCCATTTGAGCTTATTATCCCTTTTTTGTTTAAAACTCATTACAAACCGAGAAGTGAAAAACAATGTTATGACCATATTTAAAGGGTTGAAAGAGTCTTGTTTGGAGTTGTGTGAGGTTGAATAATTAAGTTTGTAATATTTCAGAAGTTGGCAGAAAAAAAAAAAAAAAAAATAGAAAAAAATGAATGAAAAAAATAGAAGGATGTCAATATTTTGAAGTGAATGAAAACAGTTGCTATAGAATTGTTGAAGTGAATGAAATATTTTGTAAATTCAACTCCCGCAGTTTCTTTCAAGTCTCTTTTGTCTCTTTGAATTTTAGCCTAGTACCCCCTTAAGATTTATCTCACTCTTACATTGACCACGTTACAACCAAATAAAAGCTCTTTTGATCATTGTGTACATGTATTTCAATTGTGAATGTTAGAGTCTTTTCAAGCTTATGGTAGTACTAACTTTCATGTTGTGCTTTGAGTGTAAACAGTTAATCTAAACACTTTAGAGTTGAGTGAATTTTATCCTGTGAGAATCTTACTGCTTTTGGATATACTCTTTGTTGTTTTCCTATCTTCTTTGAATGTCACAAGAAGCTGCTCACTAACACCATATTCTTGAAGCTTAGACTTATAATTCTGCATGTATCTTCTATCTTGATAACTTTTGGAATTGCATGTTTTTTTTTTCTGTTTTGAATTTTGAATTTATAATTTTGCTCGGAATGGAAAAGTTCAAGTGTGGGGGAATTTGATCAGTGCATTTTGATGCATATTCTTCTACTATTCTACTTAGACAACTCTATAATTTATTCTATTATTTTTACTATTTTAGTGTATTTTTATATTTAAGTTTATTTTTGGCTTTATTTTATTTTCGTACTTTATTTTCAGCATAAATAGTTATTTGATACCTCGTCATTATACACATCATAACTTGAGTTATAGAAGTCAGATTGATGCATTCTAATATACGTTGGAAAACTAAGAGAAAGAACTACGAGTTTCATGTTAAAGTCAAAAGAAGATTCAGAATGAAGAAGGGTCGAATAATTCGTTGAAGTTCCAGATTTAATTAAAATAGTTAGTTTGGGTTGATTCTTGTAATTTTCGGGTCAGATCCCATAAGAACCCAAATTTCGCTTTTATTATATTAGGTCTTTCACTGCTACAGCAATCATATTTTGAATTTTGATGATACAATATTGCTTAGAAAATTTCATGAAGAACTAAAGTTCACAAGGTTGATCTGCTGTAATCGGTTTTCGCTGATACTTTGAGGTTTCCTAATTTTCAATCAAATGTCTTTTCCCTTTAAATATTTTGTTCTATGTCTTGTATGTTTTATTTAAGTTCTATAGAATATGTGTTGATTAATTTCTATTGATATATGTTCCATAATCGTGTTTGCTTAATTCGCGTGTGCTTAACCTGTTTGCTTAATTCAGAAACTATTTGCTTAATTCATAAATTAGGAACACATATCATATATTAGTATCAATGCACTTGTTATTCTTACTGTAATCGAAAAAGGATTAGAATCCGCTTAGGGCATGAAAATTATATTAACCAATGATAAGTTAGGAAACCAAACCAGTAGATCAGCTTATTTCATAATCACTTTTTATGATCACATTTTATAATCACTTATTCTTAATCGAATCAAAAACTCCCTATTTCGTTTTCTTATTTGGTTAATTTATCAAGAGTCTTTGCGATACTATACTCGAGTGTCGCTTCCCTAGACTACCGTTCTTAATTACTCGTTTTGACCCGTTGCGACAACGGATCAGTCGTCGTCGAAGGTTATCCACCCCGACGGTTCTTTATTTATTTGTAACAAGTTTTATTCATTATTAACATGAAGAATATATATATATATATATATATATATATATATATATATATATATATATATATATATATATATATATATATCCCCTATGTTGTGTTTCTTTATATATATATATATATATATATATATATATATATATATATATATATATATATATATATATCACCTATGTTGTGTTTCATTGTCTCTTTCTACTAGAATGTCCATAACAGTAAAAGGAGATAAAATGTGTGAATACATATTCGATATTTAATGCATTTATGCGGTTCTTATGCGTCTTCGGCATATTTTGAGCTCACTCTATATCCGATGCATTTGCATGATTCTGATACGGCTTTAAATGTACCATCTACATGAATGTGTATCTATTACAGACTTAACGCGTTTATACGATTCTAATACATCTTAAGCACATTCCCTATACAATTGTGTATCCGATACGGGCTTAATGCATTTCTACTATTCTGATACGACTTAAAGAACACTCTACAACTAGTTATGTATCCGATTTGGAATTAACTCATTTTTCCGATACTGATACGGCTTAAGAACATTCCATGCCATATTGCATATCCGATAAAGACTTAACTCACTTTTGATCCTCAAACATACACCTCGCATCCAAGGCTTATTAAACGCACTTATGCAGTCGAAGAGTCGCTACATGTCACTTTTGATGAATCTTATCCGAGAAATATCAGGAAAGGTGTTTATTTTTATGACATAGGTGTATCTTCACAAGACATGCTCAAAGAAACAAAAGAACGAATTGATCAGCCTAAAGCGGTGGAACTTGAGAAAGAAGAAGATAACAATTGTGAAAAGGAAAAGG